>NW_003303750.1:803781-862966 GCF_000142945.1 Phytophthora infestans T30-4 | reverse complement strand
CGATCCCGATTTTGATACTGCCGTAGATCCCGTTTTGGCCGTCGATCCGGACTTGGACACCGCTGATCCTGTTTTGGATGGGGCAACGGATCCAGCCTTGGACGCCGTAGACCCAGTCTTGGGTCCGGATCCAGATTTTGACGCAGCAGCGGTGGATCCCGTCTTGGACGTCGATCCCGGTTTGGACACCGTCGATCCCGTTTTGGACGTAGCAACGGGTCCAGTCTTGGACGCCGAGGTAGACTTGGATCTAGCGGTGGATCCAGACTTGGATCCGGCACCTGACTTCGAGGGAGAAACGGAAGTCTTGGGCGCGGGTGTAGATCCTGCCTTGGACACAGAAGTGGATCCCGCTTGCGGAGCAGATTTAGAAACCGGATTCGTTTTGGGCTTGGCTTTCGGGGAAGCTCGGGCCTGCTTATGGGGACGGGAGGATCCGGTGCTAGGAGCGGGAGATGTACTACGCGGGCGTTTCGCAGTCGACGAATCCGCCCCACTTACCGTCGGAAGAGGAGCAGAAACGCTAGCAGCCTGAGAGGGCCCCGACAAGGGAGGAAGTGGATCCGAGACGGCAGCTGTCACCAGCGCCAGTCGTCGACGTGCCAAATCGCGCTCCGACAGGCCGCGATCGCGCTCCAGGATCAGCTGTTGCTGCTGAGTTTGGGCTGCGGAAAGTTGATCCTGGAGTTTCGCGGTGGTCGCATCTGCTTTCTTCAATTTGTCACCTAGATTGACAATAACAAGTGAAATAGTGTCGCGCGAATTCGTGCTAAGGCAGCAAGGGAGAGCCGGCTCTTCTCGTCTGCATCCGGATTCAGTGCTTCCGTAGACTCGAACAAGGAGCGCATGCTGGGGTACCCGTAAGTGTCGATATTCGACGGGTCCAGCGCGTTCTCGAGCGTGGCGTCGTAGCGTTCCTTGTCCTTCTGCTTCAGGGTCGCTAGGTCCTCGGCAATGGGTCCGTTGTAGGGACGGCCATCGCGTGTGGCTCTGCCGGGTTGGCCCCCGAGCCAATACATCTCAGGGCGCTTCTCCAACATCTCGAGGAAGGCATAAAAGCCCCATGTCTCTATGCAAATACTGGTGAAGGCCCAGCGAGCTTGGACGGCGCGCATCTTCAGCTTACGACGCTGAGTCATGGCCACTGCAGTGGCAAGAGGAGCGTGTAGGGCCCACTCCCAGAAAGCACGGCGATGGGTCATCCAGAAACGCCAGTGTGCGCGGTACACTTGACTGAACTTGATTGGATCGTACCACATGGGACGTCCGGTCCAAGGGTACGCCAGGCGCCAGGGCTTCTTACCAAGGGCCTCTGCCTTCGCCAAGATGGCAGCAATCGCCCGACGAACGGGAGCAGGAGCAGAGCGACTCACGTCGAGAAGATGGCCGAACTCGTTGGATGGAACGTGCGCCTTCTTGGGTTTGCTGGCGACGCGAGCCTTCTTAGTGGACGACTTGGAAGTAGAGTCGTCACCGCTGGACTTACGCTTGCCTCGCGCGGGCGACTTAGGCGACCTGGGTGTCTTCTTGGAGGGCGACTTCGACTGCTTGCTCGACGACGTCGTCGACGCCGTAGCAGATCCTGAAGAGGGAGCAGAATCTACCGGCGCGGGGAGGGCCACGACGGTTCCTTGGAGCGAAGCGTCGGTCTGACCGTTCATGATGTCCTCGGCGAGCTGGTCCAAGAACTGGAGACCCGACGACATGCTGTTGTCGCCCAGGCGCGCGCGCAGCTCGGTCCATAACCGCTGCTGGAAGGCCTGCGCAGTGTCCCCAGGGGTGCCCTGCTCCTCATGGTCAAGGGCGGCGTTGAAGAACGCCCGGAAGCGCCTCAGCTCGGCGGCGGTAAGTCGTGTGGACATGGTGAAGAGCGGATTGTGAAATGAGAGAAATCCGAAAACAGGAAGTTTTCACTTGATGGCTGCCAAGGGTCACGCGAGAAGGTTCGACAGTTGGGACGTGGCGTCGACTGAGGGACGCAATGATGCTTGGTGACCTGGGCGGACAAGGTTTCGGGTGAAGAACCTTCCTGACGGCTAACGGTCTGGAGGATCTGCTGTTGTGACGATGTCACTTGGAAATTGATGAAGATGTGGGGAGCGTTAGCGGAATGGGCGGAACAGGCGAACTGGACGATGGACTTCGAAGTGGCGGACGAGATGAGGGTCGTCGGCAGCGCTGTGATGGGGATAGTGATCTGGATTGCAACGACGCCTCTGCGGAACGTGTCGTGGGCGTTCCTCGACGGAACGATCGAGAACGTACGTGCCATCTACTTTTTCTGGTACACTTGCTGCGATCGCTACTTGGTGGCGGCTCGAAACGCCCATGCCGCAGCTGTGCCACCTCCGGAGTACGCGTGCGCGCTAGTAAAGCTACTGTTCTTGGTTCCTATCGCGGTGCTACAGGACTACGAATCCCGCTTTGAGATTACCGGTCGAATGTGCCTTAAGTGGTGTGAGGCGTTCCACCATTCGTGCTGCCTGTACGTTCCAGAGGCGAGTCTTTTGCTATGGGGAACGTCCTGCCGGTACGCTCGTGCCACCAGCGAAGCTGTGGTAGCCGTTGTGGATCGAGTTGGAGATTTTATCGTGGGAAGCTACTTGCTGACATCATTACTACTGTCTATCCTAATCTACCTGCCCCGCCTGGTGTACGAGAGCATCGAGGGAATACTGTGTGGCTGGATGGGAGTGACGCTGGTTGTGTTGATCGTGGACGTCTACCTGGAGTTTGAAATTGGCTGTTGCTACTGGAACTTGGCTGTGTTAGTGGTCGGTTGCTACAGTTACGTGGTGCGGTATTACGAAGGGCTCCGGCCGAGCGCTATGGACCAGAATGATAAGGCGGCGAGACGCAAGTGGGAAGGACTGGCTGGTCGTATAGAGCGTCGTGAGGAAAGAGAGCGAGCTAGCGTGGAACGACTGCGAGGCATGCAGGCCGAAGGAACGTCGTCTGGAGTAAGGAACGAGAGTCCTAATGCAAGTGGAACGTCACGTGGGAACGTTCCAGATCTGACTGTGGGAGACACCGTGCGACAGGCTCCGGGCGATGTGGCTCGGCGAGGTCACCGAGCGTCAGTCGGGGAGAATTGTCACGGTGTACAGTTAGACGGTGGATTAACGATGCTGGCTGACTGCCTGCAGAAGGTCTACTCACTCCAGACTCTCCGGACCACGTCCAAGCAAGCGGGACCTGCGGCCAAGACAGTGACGTTCCAAGTGTGAAGTCGTGGAGCAGCTGGTCGTGGCGGGAATTGGAGCTGGACCGCCACGCACGAGGGATCTGACAAAAAGTAAGAAGCTCTAAAAACTCTTAGCGAGGTGAAACGAGGAAGTCAGTCGTGGATTTCCTTCTAACAAGAAACACAAGAATATATCAACTTTTACATTACTATCACAGTAGTGTCGCTAATACTACTACCTCCTACGTCGGCCCAAGATACTCACGACCCCGATTAGAGGAAAACCGCGACAATACCATGTAGCGCAGTAACAACAGCACCTTCTGTAAAATGTGTTGAGATAAACCGGAATGAACTCTGTGCGACGTTATTAATAGCAGTATCACCCTAAGCGCGGTGAGACCTCTGGATCTTGTCCATCGTTGCGGTTCAGCCATCTGATGGTTAATGCGCCGTCTCGTGTCATACCAGGATGTCTAAAAATATCAATATGATGTAACACACACAGCTATAATCGGGACATAGTATATCAATACCACCTTTTCACTACTGAAAAACATCCTTTTTTTAAAGGTGCTGAATTCCATCCTTTTTTGTATTGAAAATAATCTCTTTCCCGCGTAAATAACTGAAGACTTGGTTTCTAAACGCAAGGGAACGCTGCAACGTCGTGACGAACACTTACTGCGCTGAACTCGGACATTGACGAGCTTTATAATACTTGTTCCGATATTATGTCCCAGCATTTAGTGGTAATTTCACCCAGCGTTATTCGGACTTCGAGGACGTAATCTGAGGACCAGCTCGCTTCTTCTTTATCGGTGTGAAAGCCTCAACGACAATTGTATTTTATCGTTTGATTGCTACAACACTAGCACTTTCTCTACGATTGGTAGTGACTCCTTGTCCATAAAGAGTACTGGCGCCGCGCCAGTGGCGCGTTGTGATGCTGTGCCATGGCGTGTCAGTTCAGGACTCTTCTCTTATTGCACTTGAGAGTGCTAGTTCCGCTGCATGCAGGCTCGTTTCACAAATTAAGGTAGCCTAACATCAATGAGTAAAACAGCTATTTTTATGCGTCCTCTACTACTGAAGTATTGGAAATAATTTGGCATCTTGAGGCGTGCCCAGAGTATGAAATGTTTCGCTGGTAGCTTCGTTTCGGGTTCAATGGATGTCTTCTGGACTTGCAGTGGCGTATGGGTTTTTGGTCTTCTTTGTCAAGTAGAGGAACTTGAATTGAGATGTGTATTATACTTTAGCGATTAAAACGAATACAAGAACCGTAATACCCGCGCATTACCCCCTCCCGCCCCAACCACCATTTGTTTTACTTATGTATTATAGACCCGAGTGTACTGTACTTAGTTTTTTTTTCAGATTTTGGGATACCGAGTGGCGTCATTCAAATTAAGCGTAATCCAAGCGTTGGCTAGCAGCAGCAACCCTACCTCTGCCAATCCGAAGATCAGCACTGTAGTCAACAGTGGGCGGCAGTGTATAATAGTGTTAGGATAAGGCTATATGCTCCCTAGCCTACTACACGTTCATTTTTCTATTTCTCAAGACAGCCCCACGTCGATATCTCAAGACTGATGAAGATGAACTTCAAGACCTACGTTCTTTGTGCTGTTGCCGCGGTGTTCGCCACGTCAAGTAGTGCGCAGCCGTACTGCACAGTGGAGCTCGGCTGCGCTCTGAGCACTTTTTCTGATCATAATCTCAAGCTCAGCGAGTGCTGTCGTAAGCAACCGAACTTTAATGTTTGCTGCTCGGAAAGTTGCCTCAAAGGGCCTCCATGCAACCCACAATGGGGTAAGTGAGATGGATGTCAAGTCAGCGATGCAGATTCGACAGTGCGAGACTCAAGCTTGTCTTGTCGAGGCTAAGCTGGACTTAAAATGAGATTGTTCAAATAAGAGAACCAGCAACGACTTTTCTAAATTTGTTTTATTCGTTCGCAAACTTATTACCTTACCTTTGGAACGGTGTATTTCTACAAGGTGCTGGCGATATTATTACATAGTCACACCGCAGAGATAAGTTTCTACTTGCGTTTGGTCAAGGCCATGGTATAAAAAAATGATAGCAGTAAATTATCTTAACCATTTACAAAATTTTGCCTCAATAAGGAATTCCTCATATGAATATAACTTTTGAGGTATTGCTGTATAAATAATAGAGGTTTCAAATCATGCATTTGAAGACGACTGTGAAGAAACAGTGCCAAAGGTTATTAGTTTTTATAGCTTCCATATTGAGACGATATACGCTTCGTAGTGTCCGACACCATTGCGTAGAAAGACTATAGTGAAGCTTACTCAACATTTTGCTTCTCTTTAGGCCCTCGATGTATTTAAATGTAGAAGTATACAGAATTGACAAAACGCGGTGTAAGCTGGTGACAGCATAATCCGACCTTTTCTCAAATGGGCACTGATGCCCACGTGCCCTTTATTCAGGGATGTGTACAGTACACTTTACTTTGTACATCCCTCGGTGAAATCTGGTGACAGCATAATCCAGCCGGCTGTACTATATCTTTGCACAACTATCCCTTTATATTTGAAGTAAATACTGTCGAAGGCGTTTGCGAGGAGAAGCGAAACGGTCAAAAGGTTCTTGGAGTAAATGTCCAGCAAAACGTGCGTTAAATATTGTAGCTTAATTAAAGATTAGGCAACAAAAAAAACACACACTCAGATCCAACCGCTGGTCGACACATTATTTGTCATGAGGGCCCATCCAGACTGGATGTACTGTACGAAACACACGACTAGATTCCAGTCGTGTGTATCGTACAGCACATGGGCGATTACGGTAAGGATCAAAACCGGCATAGCTGTCTACAGAAAGAAGCAGTACAGTATTCCGCGTGAATAGCGAACGGGTCATGAGCGTATAAATACCATAAAGAATAATACCAGTCCATCAGCACAACAAGAAGGATATGAGCAAATGTATTGAGTGTTGGAAGTGCAAGATGTGCACGTACATCGACTCCAGAGTAGTATCTATGTTACGGCATATGGAAGGTTCTAGAAGGATCTAGGCATAGTGATAGGTCTTAGTTAGCGGATGGTTGGTTAGTTCTCACTTCGAGATTGGTAAAGCCACTGACGAGGCCCCGGCGGGGGCCGAAACGCGTCTGGCACGCGTTCAATCCAAGTCATTCACATCTACTCGATTCTACATTTTCAACATTGAGCTAAGATTGAATCCACCGGAGATACTAAGCAAAAAATTCAGTACATTTCAACATTTGAAATTGGTGCGCTTTTGGCGATCTTTTTCGCCTTGCATATGTTTGCACATAGCTTAGCGAACCTTCACATTTAAGCTTACCCCGCCGTTGCTAAGCTACCAAATCCGCCATTTCTCGCAATCCTACGAAGCGGCTACGCCTTGGGCCGAGAAGGTGGCCATTATCAAGAAGCAAGCACTCTCTCCTTCTATAGTCCTGAAAGGCAATCGCTGAATGGGCCGTAAACGAATTCTGTCTCCCCACCACTCCCGGTAAAGCCACCATGTGTAGTATTTATAAGTCGTCAGCTAAACTACTGAAGCAACCAGTGGAGAAAGCTACTCTTTTATCCAAAAAATGATGCATGCATTAGATCGCTTAGGAGAAGGACACGCCGAGCCTTATAAAGTGGATTCGATGTTGTGCGAGGGTGCGTGGTCGAAGGTGAGCGCGACAACCATGCAACTCTGTTGGCAACATTCGGGTTTAGTTAACAAAGCGAGATCAATTACTTGCTTTGTTAACTTATTTCAATAGATGCTGTTTTTCGCTCCAAACTGCCTTGAGCAATGTCGTTTTATACACTACAGATTGGCATATATATTAGGCATTCGCTATTCACGCAGAATACTGTAGTTTGTTCGATTGTCGGGATAACGATCTCGCGATTTTGCAAGTTCGGGAAAACCGCCTTTTTCATGCAAATCGCCAGTCACAATAGCCTAAAAATAATAATGGTGCTATCGTTGAATTATGGACGGGTCATTTGCGCCGTGGTTGGGGATGTTGGCAGCTTGATTGGGAAATGGTGTACCCTAGACCCCCCTCCCCGTTGCTCAAGGCGCGGCAGTCTTATATAAAGACGCTCACTTCGATATTTCAGACTGCATACTTACACACCATTTAGAGTTATCGAGATAATCGAGCTTAAAGTTGGCCAATTGATTTTCGCACTTAACCGAAACTTTGACATTTATTGCAGACTCTCATAAACAAGCTGTAAAAATTCTCTTATTCAATTGCTTTTAGCAAGGGCTTTTAAAAAACACTTGAACCTCTAAAATTGAAAAAAAAATTGAGCTCACAACACTCTATCGTCATTTCGCGGGCCCATAAACGGGGATAATGTTTTTGAGCGACCATCTTATTCAGCTTTAAATATTCTATAGCTTATAAGGGCCCAATAGATAGAGGAGACGCCCCGCTTTCGTTTAGAGTGCTTAAATCGCGATTCGTACTTAGGTTCGTAAGTATCCTTTTGTTTGACGCAGTCTCATTTGCTCTCCATCTCTCAAGCTGCGATATTCAGACGTCTTTCGCGGCAACGGTGGCAACTCTCTTCGTTTCTTGTAATGGGCTCTTGAGCTCAAACCCACCGATGCTCTCTCCGTCTAAAATGTCGAGCCATCATCGTTTGCGGTCTCACCAGACACTTGTGGAGGATTCCAATGCCGGTATCTGTCGAACGAAGCTTTGAAGGAACTGTTGGAGCAGGGATACTCTGTGGGCGACTTTGCCCAGAAATTGGGCATTGCTAATGATATTGTACGCGCTCAAACTTCAAACGGCGCTCTCCAGAAGCTCATGCGCAGGGACGAGTTCATGAAGTACGCGACTTATCTCACCTTTTTGTATAAAGCAAACAGCAAGAAGCGGCCGGATCTGTGAGATTCTATCCCGTTTTACTGTGTGATATGCTAATTGCTACAACGTGCCAGCGTCCACGGCCAGACATCATTGCCACAGCCCAAGACACTGGCAATACCAGTACTACCGATCCGACGTACGCGTGTCTATGCAATGGTACTGCATCCCGGCCTACCGGTCTGCAACGCGCTCGTGTGCGAGCTGCGTGCGGAAAATACCAAGGACTGTATGAAATAACGACATTGGTGGCGGTGAGCAAGTCAACGCTCGTCGCAGGTGATGGTGAAATACTTAGCTTTCGATAGACTATCTTAGGTTGAGTATGTGCTAATCTATTTTTGCGGAACATGGAGATTCAGGTGCTGGCGGCTCTCACTCACACAACTGCTTTTACGGTGCTGCGCGCACAAGGAGTGAGAGGCAGCAAGCAACAGAAGTCCGTGGTCCTGTCTCTGCCCGGTACTCACATGTCTTACATTCTAATTCCTACTGCTCTACGCCTACTGCCCTACAAGTCTGTACCAATGGCACCTACTCTACGTAGTGATAGAAGGTCGGAGAACCCGGTGACGCACCATGCGTCATCTCAGGATCTTATCTACTACTGATAAGTAGAGCAAGCCCCTGCCAAGTGCATGTAGAACAAGCTCAATGCAATTTCGTTTATCGACTTAGAAATAAAAAGTTCCCCACGCAGCTGCGAATTAATACAAATCATTAACCCGATCGCTCTGCTAGTTGTTCTCTTGGAGTCACTGTGTGGTTTGTGCTTTGCAAATGTTTGGTGGCTAGCATGTTGGTGGAATTAGAACGGCTCATCGTCAACCTCGCTCACATTACCAAGGACTACGTTCGTGTTTTTCTAAATACCTGTCAAATCGGATATATGTACTGAATTCGGGCAATCCGTTTGCCTACGTGGTTATATTTGAACAGGAAGCAGCAAGGTAACAAGTGTACGCCAAGCTCAGATAGGGTTTTTACTACCCACCCCTGCACACATGATACAATCGAAGCTAAGGTCAATGCAAGCCTCGATGGCGAGATCTCCTTGCACTTTCGTGCCTTGTGACACGGTTACGATGTACTGTGTCCAACACCGGTCAGCGTAACCTTCATGCCACCTCGTGCATGGGCATCCGCCACAGCGATGGCCTCAATCTCCTCCGTTCCGTCTGCCTAATATCATCAACAACGCAATGAAGCCATGTAAATTTAAATTATTAAACAAGAAGAATCGGTGCTTACGATGAGGGCCAACACAGCGCAAGCTTCGCAGTCACTTGAAGTCATCGTCGCAAATGTTTTTAAGCTTGGAAATCAGTGATTGGAAAAAAAGATATTACCAACGATTTTTCATAATCACTGCTATTGCAATCTGCGCTCGCAGTAACGTCCGATCCTGCAGTGAGAATTGCAGTCGAAAGTCGACTTGCAATCTAAAATGCAATACCTTCATGCTCTCTAATTTACATTGCAATACTTTATCACCTTGCAATAATGCATTGCTCTTCGACTTTGCAAATTCCATGTGTAAGCAACTTATAGTTACGATTTTTTTTAGGATTCCGTGATACCTGGGTGGTACACAGGACTATGGCATAGGCACAAGCATCGGTATAGGAGCAAGGGGGTTGGCAGTGGCGTTCGGTCTCTCATTCTTCATCTTACTCAGGCTCGAGTAGAACTCACCTTCACCAGCTATTCTCGAAGCTCAGCATCAAGTCGTGACATACCAATATCTTCGATTCATGCGTGGAACGTCAGCATCGGAGGAGCGCTTGTTTAGTTCGGCAAAATACGTGATGACAGAACGCAGAACCGGATGACCCCGTCATGTTCGAAGCCATCATGTTCTTAAAGACTAACCGCGCTTATTAGGACTCTAGACTTGTGGCCAAGGCAATCAAGAGCGTTCACAATGTGCCTGTGGACCAGCATAGTAAAAAAAGTATACCGTTGGATATTGTAGGTAGTGCAGTTTGGTATTGCAGTTTCGGTTAGCCATGCAATTGAATATTGCAATCTCGGGTCGTTGTGCAATTGAGTATTTTTATTTCGGGGATGCCGCAGATGGTCATTTTTCTTGCAATACTTTTCCGGTGGATAGACCAATTTATTTTTTCCAATCACTGTTGGAAATGCGACACTAAGAAACGGAGATTGTGGCGAAGGGAGAGCGTTGTCGACCACATCATTGAGCAAATAGGCTGGCAAAAGGATAATTGCTCCCAGGACTGGAGCCGTTGACGCAGGCAAAACCCGCTTACAAGCCTATCCGACCACTACTATCGGTTGTCACAATTATCGAGCTCGAACTGCATTTATTGTGAAATTTGTCTTTTTCTGACAGCTGATTGGCTGCTTCTGTTGAAGTCTTCTTCCTCTCATCCGTCATCATTCCCTATAAAAGACGCTTTTTTCATTGGCTGAAATCCAACCGAGCTGGAGCCATCACTTTTGACTGGCAATCAAAAAATACGAGCGACCATGGCTGCAAACACGGAGCTCGCGAAGGAGAAGGAGGAGGGCGCTTCCGAGTACCAGAAGCAGAAGAAGGTCGTAGGCGACCTGCTCTCCAGCGCCGAAAGTGCGTTTTTACTGTCATTATTGCCTTCTTCTGACAATATTTCAATGAAAACTCACCTTTTCACTATTTTTTCCCGCTATAGATGGCGATCTGGAGCAGTTGAAGACGACGCTCGAGTCCTTACAGGTCATGGGCGTCACTGACGTCAAGGAGGCGCTTATGGACTTCAAGGACGCGCACAAACGCACAGCGCTGCACTTCGCAGCGGCTAAAGGACGTCGCAAAGTGATCAGCTTCATCCTGGACCGAGCGCCCGAGTGCGTGGAGTGCGTGGACGAGGAAGGCGCCTCGCCTCTGCTCTACGCAGCCAAAGGGAACGAGTTTGCGGCCCTTAAACTGCTGCTAGCGCACTTTGCCGACCCGAATACTGCCATGACGAACGGCACGACGGCTCTGCACGAGGCATCAGCCAATGGATCTATCCGTACCGTCAAGCTGTTGGTAGAACACAAAGCGCAGCTAGAAGCCACCACTAGGAACGGCACAGCGATGCACTTTGCCGTCAGTGAGAACCGCGAGAAGACGGTGGCCGAGCTGCTGCGTCTTGGCGCCAAGGCCGACGTCGTCAACGCCGGCGGCGTCACGCCACTAATGCTGGCTTGTCTGATGAACAAGCCTATTGTAGTTAAGGAGCTACTTGAGGGCGGCGCGACACTGTCTTTGACTATGGAGGGGAACCTCACAGCGCTTCACATGGCTGCAGAGACGGGCTTTACTGAGGTGGTACAGGAGTTCTTGACCTGTAGACTGGAGGACACGAAGGAGGTGGCCAACTTGGCGTCAGACGCTGGCGCTACGCCACTCCAACTAGCTGCAGGGATGGGCCACCACGAGATCGTGACTCTGCTTCAGCCTATCACGCAGGGCTTCGAGGACGTCGATCTGGACAAGCTGATGGCTACAGAGAAGATCAAACTGGACGCCTACTACGAACAAGCTGCCAAGAACAAGACGTCGACTGCTCCTGCTGCTGGTAACGAGCCTCAGACGACGGAAGAGAAGCTGGAGGCGGAGAATCAGAAGAGACTTGCGGAGATCGAGAAGGAAGAGGACATTGCTGTCCCTGACGCGGTGGAAACCACTGAAGAGCAGGAGAAGGAAGCCACTCAGTTCAAAAGTGACGGTAACAAAGCGTACTTGGCGAAGGAGTACGCTCTGGCTGTGTGTCTTTACTCCAAGGCGATTGCGATCACACCCACGGACGCGGTGTTGTACAGCAACCGCTGTGCGGCTCATCTAGGCGCGGGCGATGCGAAACAGGCCCTGCATGATGTGCGTGTGTCCAAGAAGCTTCGTCCGGAGTGGCCTAAGGCGCTTTTCCGCGAGGGTCAGTGTCTCGAAGCGCTTGGGCTCTTTGAAGAGGCTGCGTGTGCCATGTGGGCTGCCATGCAGCTTGCTCCGGATGACAAACTGCTGAAGCGCCGATTCCAGGAATGCGTAAAGCGTGGTCGCTCTGACCACCAGGCCAAGCTGCAGTCTGCAGCTTGAGATGATTGACGTGTCATGGACTAATATATGGCATCGTACTGAAGAACGCACAGGTATTGGAAGACGTAGTAGCACTGAAGCATTGTTCTTTGATGGAAAAGCTTATCAGACATCAGTTGCAGTGTAAGCACCACGAGACGCCCAACATCATGTAGTCGCGTCACTTTGTGAACATGATCGGTGATGTTTCTAGCGGGTCTTACTAACTTCACAACGGGAGCCCAGTACGCAGAATACGGTGCATTACGTAGGACAGGATAGGAATCTAGGATTGCGCTTGTAATGTCGTTGATCTACTGCATTTCTTTCTAAAAATGCCGTGAAAATGGGAGCCTGACTAGCTAAGATAAGAGAAGATAATCGTCTACAGGAACATCAATACTACCCTATCATTTTGTTGCGAAGCACAATAACTTCAATATAGTGTTCGCACAAAATTGTATTTAAAACTAACTGCATTGTCGGGAAACCTGTGTTTGCTAGTGTATTGTAAATAAATAAAACATAGTTACACTTGTTCCTTGTTAATTTTGATCTCAAAACTTATGTGATCAAGGGCCGACTGACATGGGCTCATTTGTCGCGTGTGTATGCATTTCTTCTTCTTAAAATACTAGTATTAACACTTTTATTTTTAGCCCTCTGCGCATAGGCAATAGAATATCAGGCCCTTGCTCGTTTTCTTCTACATCTTTTTTAACGACACATCGCACATTGTGCAGTAAGCGTTCTCTTTTCTGTAAGCGTTCTCTTTTCTCTTTATCTCTTGTTGTTCGTTGCTGTTGTCTCCTCAAGCAACTCACTCCTCCGTATGACCACCAGCGTAACCACTACTCCGTCCTGCAATCGCACAAACCCCTAGAGCCCTAAATATACACGACAAGAAATATGCACAGCTCCAGAGATAAATCTTGCCGACCAAATAGAGGCGTGGGGCGTCAGGATCTCCTAGGCCTGTGCTCTTTCCGTAGCAGCTACAGTCAATCACGAGCGGGCTGCAGATACCGCGAGTGTGTGATCTCTTCTCCAGAGACCTGTGCTCTTGTCCGTGACCGCTGCGGCTACCACGAGCGGGCTGCTGATACCGCGAGTGTGTGACCTTACGGGACTTCAGATACCCGCGTCTTCACACCCGACGCGTCCACTAGCTCAGTACACACGCAACAAGCAATACACTCGGTTTCAATCTCTTTATTCGCGTACATCGCCGGCACGGCGGAACCGCTCTACCACTAGGTGCTCGCGCACTTCGCAGCTAATCTCTTCCTAGTTCACCGGAGCACTTGCGCACTTCAGCGTGAATCTAGAACTGATTCACTCCCTCACGTGACCTCCAGGTTCACGTCGACTTCGTCGTGCCTCCCCTGAGTGTCGTCCATCTGCGCATTGGCATCTGCGTCGTACCACTGTCTTCTACTGTCTTTACTCGAAAGGGCGCGGGCAAGATCCTCACATCCGTGGGTCAGCCTCGGCAACCCGTCAATCTTCAACTCGTCTCCACTCTCCGCCGTCTGCTTCTTCTCATCGTTGTTCATGTAACTCTTACGTCTTCTTGCTCCACTCGGGAACCTGCATCTTCCAAGAGGATCTCCATCCTCTTACTCTCTTTCCCCTTTTCACTCGAATCGTCCTCGATTCGCACCGTAGATTGTCATTCGTTTGTCCCACCTAATCAGTTGCCGCTGTCCTGCTACGGTCACGTGTTGTTGCTACGCTACGATCTTTCTGTCCTCCTCGATCGTCATCCCGCTCACTCCGAAGTCTTCCTTCGCGCCACAGATGCTCAAAGTCCTTGAAGTTGATCCACAATCGCTCTGGTCTTCCTCCGTCATGTCGATCTCCCAGGCGTTCCACTTCGAATTCCAGTACGTAACGCCCCGTACGGCATCTGTACCTTCGCCTTCTACGCTCCACCACGGTGTCGGTAGGTCCAATTCTGGCGAGACGTGAGTGTGTAGATACGAGGCTATCAACTCCTCGACGACCTCTATTGGCAAAGATATAGACCCTCGGCTCTTCGTTTTCTTCGTGGGCGATCCGTCGGAGCTCTCGCTCAAGTTCCTGGAGTTCGTGCTGCTCTCGTCGTCGTACATGTCCGCCGCTGGCCGCTTTACTCCCCGGTTCTCTCGCAGTTTGTTTGCTGCCTTCACCTCCTCTGCCATAGCCAGTGCCGCTTTGACTTTCTGATCCCACAGGTACTGTTCTCGTTTTGCTCGTTCCAGTGCCTCCGGAGACTTCTTGCTCGCGTATTGCGGCGTCCTCGCGTTCTGTTCCGCGGTAGGGAGCTCGTCGAATCTTGGAACGGGTTCTGCTGGCGATATTACCGTCTCGTTCTTCGGGCCCCACTCGTCGGTTTTCATGCTCTCGTTGCCATCTGCCGTCTGCTGTCGCGGGTTCTGGCTCGCCATCAGGTTCTTGCTGCCCGCCGATACCTTCTGGTTCGTCGTCGCTCTCGCTCTTGCGCTCCGTTCCGTACGGGTCTCTGGTTCCAACTGGCGAATCTACAATTGCCGCTACTGGTGTTCGGTTCACATCTGTTGGTCGTCTTCTATCAATCGATGTCTCTTCCTGTCTTATTCTCGTCCCAGAGCTGCCTTCCTCTTCTGAGTTTTCATCGGCTGCTGCGATGGCTTCATCTCTCAGGTTTATTGCCATGTCTTCGGCCATCTCCTCCAGCAGGTGAGTCGGGTAATAATAGCTCAACAGGAAAGAGCAGTGGATCACTAACTCATGTCCTGATTCCAGCATCTGCACCAGGTAGTTATCATAACCAGCTGCCTCCACAATTTTTCCAGGTCCTCGCCATCGGTGTCCAAACTTAGTGATCCCTGGGCCCTTCGCTGGGCGGTAGACACACACAAGTTGTCCATCCCGGAAGTTGCTTCCTCTTCGTACGGCGTTGGTTATAATACATGGCTTGTCTCGCTTGCTCTTTTTCCAGTGCTACTGCCGCTAATTCTTGCGCTTTCTGCAGGTCTTGCACCAGGACTTCGTGATAGTCGTCCAAGGTACTATGAGGAAACTCCAATCTGCTTCTGCGCAGCAGCTCTGCTGGGGTACGTAGCTTCCTTCCCATCATCAGCTCATTTGGTTGATAACCGTGCGTTGTGTGTCTCGAAGAGTTGTAGGCGTACAGCGCACTCGGCAAGAAATCGTCCCAGTCATCCTGTTGCTCGTCCACGTACAGGCTAATCATGTCTTTCCGCGCTCGGTGGAATCGTTCAACGAGTCCAAGCAAATTCGGTCGGTACGGTACAGGTGTAGACTGCTTCGTTTGCATTAGATCCAACAGGTCTGCTGTCACCTTGCTACCAAATTCTCTTGCTCCGTCCATCATGACCTCACGCATTGGCCCAAAAACTAAGACAACCTTCTCCATCAGAAATCGAGCGATCGCCTTCGATGTGTGATTCTTCACTGCCACTGATACCGCATATCGAGTGGTATATTCCACGGCCGCAATGACGAATCGATTGCCTTCCCCTGTTTCTGGTAATGGACCCGCTACGTCAACATCTCTCTTCGTGTCGCCAACCGGGCAAGAGGAAGGAGCGACACTTCCTTCCCCTTCCTCCTGCCCCCTTCATTGTTGGGACGTACCAGCGGGTGCAGTCACGTTCCCAGCGGCCACGCTCTGCATCATTCCTCGCAAAGTATCGAGGCTCGGGCATCTCGCCACCAGGTGACCCGCCTTACCACACATCAGACATTCCGCTTGGCGTCGCTCTCCGTTCCGGTAATTCCCTTGGGGTCTTGGCCAGTTGCTCTCCATCGAGTTAGTGTCCAAGTTCGTTACACCGATTGCAACGGCCTTGTCCACGGGGACACGTCTCACGTCCACATCCAACACGACCACAGCGTCCGCAAACCACTTCCCCTTCCGTGGTACGCGTGTCAGGCCCTAGTCGGATGCGAAGAGGTCCGAGCGGTGCGCCAGCCACGTTCCCATTCGGAGCTGGAGCGCCAGTACTTGGAACGTTCGTAGGAGCCACGGCGCCAACGAACCCTTGTGACGTTCCAGGATTCTGATGCTGTTTCAGCATCAACTGGTTCATTTGTTGAAGCTGCTGGAGCATCTGCGACTGCGTGGACGTCACCGCGTTCACGTTCCTCACCGTCGTTCCACTATTAGCAAACTCGTCCTCTTCTTCCACAGGGAGGTGCAGATTCTTGTACAGCAATAAAGCGCACGCCTCCTGGATCGACGCAGCTAGGTTCGCGTTCAAAACGGCACGCATCTGCTTGTTCCTTAACCCATCGAGGAAGAACTCGTACTGCATACGAGGTTCGTGATAGTTTAGGTACTCGCACATCGTGATGATCCGGTCGCCCCACTTATCCGCAGATTCGCCGTAGTTCCTCTTTGCGGCCTTGAGTCGGCTCCACAACTGAGCTGGCGTCTGAAAGATGAAGCGGTTGTGGAATCTCACGCGCAGGGTCTCAAAATCGTTGATCCTCGCATTGTACCACCACTCCTGACCCAACTTGCCCTTCAGACACTGCTCAAAGGAAGTCAACCGCATTTGGTCGTCCATACCGAGCGTACACTTCTCGAAGGAACGCCAGAACGCGGCCGCCCTTTCGTACGTGGCCGTCTCGGAGTAGAATGGAACGATAACTTTCACTGCGTTCCGCAATTCCGTCGGGATACCAACAATCGGAACGTCCTGCTGAGCACCTCTCCCTGACCCGTGCGAGCCATTGCGGACTCCTTGGTCGTAGTACGGACTCGTCACTTGCCCTTGCGGAGGTACTGCGTTATGTGCGTACCTTCCTCCTTGAGCACCCACGTTCCCTTCTTGTCCTAGCGCTCCTGCTCGTCCCTGGAACGTCGCAACATTCATAGGAGACGTTCTCTGGAACGGCAATCCGTACGTTCCGCTTCTGGGGCTGGCAGGTGTCTGCCGTGCAGACGCAGCAGACCACGCGGGTATCATTCCAGCAGCAGCCCACCCAGGTGTCGACGTCATTGGCGGTTGGAAGGGAGGGTAGAACGCACTCCGTTGGGGCGTTCCACCACCTCCACCGTTCCACGTGGAACCAGCCATTGGAATTGACACGCCACCATACGAAGGAATAGCAGCCATCGGCATTCGGCTAGGTGTCGAAACCGGCGTTTGATTCCTCATCCCCGGGGTCATAGGTCCTTGATACCCCATCACTGAAGACGTCATTGGTCGGGTCGGTGTCGGCACGGTACGAGGCACGTGTCCTGTAGCTTGAGGTCTTGGAGACGGCACCGGCGTTCCATCCGTCACTCCAGCCCTCTGTAGCAGTTAAGCGAGACCGTCCATGATGAGAGCCTGTAAGTCTGGGTCCGTCGTCGGCGTCCCACTTCCTCTCGTCGGCGTTCTCATCGATTGAACAGGCGTCGCTCCTCGACTTCCACCAGGTACGTACGCTCGCGTAGGTGTTCCAGCAACAACATGTGTAGCCCCTGGGGCACGTCGGCTTCCTTGTTGGCCCGGTACGTTGTTGTTGGGCTGTCCGTACACTGACGTGACCATGGGCACGTCCCTTCTAGAGTCGTCCATCGGTTGCAAGGAGGGACGAGTCCGATCCAAGGCGAACCCCACTTCGCGGCGACCTCCCGAGTCCATCACCGAAGCGTCCAAGAGCGTACCCGTCGTCGTCCTTGCAGGCGTCGTTCCTTCGCTCGGCGCCGGTTGACGTGCCCACTGCTCAAGGACTGTGTTGGACATCTGTCCACCCTGAGCCGTTTCAGACACAGACTCAACCGTCCTTCTCGTTCCCGGAGACGGAGACGCCACGTCGAACATGTCCTCGCCTTCCACGTGGACCGCTCGTGTTTCGAGTCCTCCCGTCTCTTGATCAGCTCGCTGCGGCGTGCCACGTTCCCTGCCATCTCCCTGGCGCTCCCTTCCTTGAAGTCTCTGCGGCGTGCCGCCGTCAGCAGCTCTCTCAGCGCGCGCTTCCTCTTCCTCCTCGAGGATCTCCACGGGCTCCGTTTCCAACGGAGGAGCCCATCCCCCTACCCCTTCACCGGCTCCAAGTCCCTCGCTGGACCATCCTTGAGCACTCATCCTTTTCCCACTTCTCTCTCCTTCTTCCTTGGCACTCCGTTGCCAAGGCTTCTTCTTACGCTTGTACTCCTACGAAATTCGGCTAGAAGGTACCCTGCTTCTCCACCAAATTGTCGCGGTTTTCCTCTAATCGGGGTCGTGAGTATCTTGGGCCGACGTAGGAGGTAGTAGTATTAGCGACACTACTGTGATAGTAATGTAAAAGTTGATATATTCTTGTGTTTCTTGTTAGAAGGAAATCCACGACTGACTTCCTCGTTTCACCTCGCTAAGAGTTTTTAGAGCTTCTTACCTTTTGTCAGATCCCTCGTGCGTGGCGGTCCAGCTCCAATTCCCGCCACGACCAGCTGCTCCACGACTTCACACTTGGACCGTCACTGTCTTGGCCGCAGGTCCCGCTTGCTTGGACGTGGTCCGGAGAGTCTGGAGTGAGTAGACCTTCTGCAGGCAGTCAGCCAGCATCGTTAATCCACCGTCTAACTGTACACCGTGACAGTATCGATACATCTGAATACAACCATCTACGCACGTATGGGCCGTCAGAACGTCGCAAGAGTGTTTACACTTGCATTTCGCATGAGGCGTGCTATCGTCGTCTATGAATCCTTAGGATTTCAGGGATCAGCTTTACTGATCCCACAACGACTTCTTCATACGACGTAGGAGCTAGTGTTATCCATAGTCAGTCGCTGATATACCGAAAGAGATCTGGCAATGACATGCAGGTAAAACCAGAGGTGGATAGCTTTCGATATGGTGGCGCAGGTCCAAAACGATGCGTTTTCTACTACAAAAGAAATATAAACTTGACCCAACCATGTTAAAAAATACCGTTTTGGGCAATAATACGTACAATAGTGGGGACAATATCTATTATTGAAGCAAATTTTAAAAAAATAAATACAAAAATTGGGCAATAATACCCAATACAATACCTTAAAGGACTAAGTAAGAAGAGTATTGTAAAACAAAGTCAAAGAACTGGTGTCTACGTGGACCAACCGTTGTGTATTCGCTCTCTCCGACTGCGACTTTGTTTTCAAACCCTTTTCAATCTCACTTCGCTATTTACTAGCATTTCCACAGCTCAAGACCAGCAACTTTTCCTTTTGCAACCCGCCAGCACCACTATGCCCACAAGCGCTGGCATCTGTGCTTTCTTCTTCGAAGCGGGAGCCGACTATCGCTACACGTGCAAGATCTGAAACGGAGCTCTCAAGCAGGCCCCCGCTACCGGCTACTCCAACCTGCTCTATTACTTGGGAACCAAGCACCCCGACTACCTGACTGAGATGGCTACATCTCGCCGAGCGGAGAGCGGGACGATAGAGTCCTTTGGCTTCGTCTCAGAGGCGGTAGACCATTTGTACAGATGGCTACGCTGGGTTGTGGTGCGTATCTTGACTCTCTGCGAGGAGGATGACCCGCACACACGTGAGATGTCGCGCCTGCGATCTACAAGCTCGAAGACACTGAAGGCAAAGATGCATCTTGCTGCTGCCAAAGTCGGCTTGATACTCGAGGAAGAGATGGGTGATGCATTTGGCATCTTTTTCGACGGGTGAACGCATGACCCTACGCATTCTGTCGCATTGTTCTGCGTCTACATGCACAGTGGCAATTTTCGTCGTCGATTGCTATCGATTTCGCTTGTCGTTGAGGGGTCGCAGACAGCGGACGTACACATTGATCACTTCCAGCGGGTCCTGGACCTCTACAACAAGACACTTGCCATGGTTTTGTTCGTTGTAGGTGACGATTGTACGACGAATCGTTCGATTGCGACCAAACCGGAGGTACCCTTGGTCGGGTTCCAGCCACCGGCTCGACTTGGCTGCCCAAGTATTTTTGAGCCGGTACGAGGCGGAGCTGGATCAGTTGAACACGCTCATGGTACAGCTGCGGCACCCAAAAAACAGCGCCGAGTTGGCGAAATTTACTGAGCTTCGCCCAGTTAAGGGGAACGCGACGCGCTGGTCGTCAACACGCGAGATGGTCTTCCGCTGCATCAAAAACCGTGGCGATTTTAGGAAGGTTGAAGCGGTTGAGGACTTTCTTCCTTCTGCATCCGCCCACTGAAAAATCGTGGCGTTGAGCAAAGATTTGCGCGTGTTCGACAGCGTCTGCATGAAGCTGCAGGACGACGAGATGACGATGGCCAACACCCGATTGCTGTTTGATTCGCTCCTGGATCGGTACACAGATTTGGGTCCCACCTGGACCCGTTTTCTAAAAAAAGAGCACTCACCGACTTTTGAGAATGCGGTAATTAATGTGGCAAATGGCTCTCCTTTAATAGCTGCTGATGCCAAATCCGTCTCGAAATGTGCTTTGGATCGACCGACTGGCGTTGGCGATAAACGCAAGAGAGACCGCCCTCTAGACTTCGCCACGACGGTTCTGCTTGAAAGCTCAGGAACGCGCAAGACAGGCCACTCGTCTGTGGTCTACAACGCTCCACTAACGAAGATCCCGCCGACGAGTAATGCGTGTGAGCGTCTGTTCTCGCACAGACGAATCTTATTCTGACTCCGCAGAGAGGGCGGTTGGCAGATGTCGATTTTGATGTGCCAACCTTTCTCCGTGCTAACCTTGATATGCGTTATGCAAGCACCCTCGTTGACACCACTGCAAGCGACTGAGAGGCGTTAATGAGGACGTAGGTTCGACGATGGAAACGCATGTGCCCAATATATTTTTTGTATTGCAAATTAGTATTATTGTTTCCTGTCGTATTGCAGTCGATATTACGCAGGTGATTGTTCTTCCGTAAAATAAAATATTTTATTTCCTGATCCCTGTGCTATAGCGTTACGTGCCCTGTCGTGTGTTGAATGTGACGGGATGGCTTCAAACGTGCGTTCAAATGATGATAAGTGGCCTTCAATTTGATTTCTATTTTTTATACAAGCCTTATAGCACGCCATTATTCTCGAGCTCATGCGTGAATAGTCGATTTTGACAAACGTGCGCTCAGATGTGATCGACGAGTCGTCGTCGTGTCACTAGTAGTGACTAGTACCGTAGTGCAGCTGTGTATTATTACGAGAATAGCTATTAAAACAGTATCAATAAGTGACGCCTTCGTTTAGATATACATTTATATACTTATTTTGATTATTCAGACGGTATACATTTGAACTAAACTCGAAAAAAACAATTTTTATTCGTTCTAAAGATTTGAAAACACTCCAAAATCATAGGAACACACAAGAAATTCATCCGTTTTACGCAAATTTTCATCCGCAACCAAAATGTCCGGCTGCTCGAGTCAAAGTGGAAAGTCTCCCAGAAATCACCGCCGTAGGAATCGTTGTATCTGGACTAAACATACATTCTTCAATTTGTCGCCTCGACCGTAAGCGTTTGTTTATACCATCCACTACCAATCCCTGGTGGCGGGGCGCTGCAAAACATTGTTTCATTCAGTGCCACTTGCTGGTATCACCCCCCCCTACGTAGAACGGCTAGGCTTAAACGTTAAACGCCACGGACCGGAGAGGGCTTTTAGCTGTGTTATTCGATGGCGAAATCAGACTTTAAAGCTGTTTTTCCGAGGGATCAATCCTTCTGAACTGGTCGATAGTGAATATACAGCGCAATTTGCATAATACTGATTGCAACCCCCGCAGTATTCCATGACATAATAACCATATCCCCATCCACGAAGAGAACGGCTACCCCCAACACGGTCGTGAAGAACATCGCGACACTAAACTTAATCGGCTGAGAAGCTATCGATTGGATCTTGACCACGCGCCCAGCTGCTGCTACCGGAGTTTCATACATCAAAAGGTTGATCACGAGACCAACGTATTCTAAATTTTCGCCAGCTTCGTCGTCGGATTATCTCGTGACTCCTGCAATACCCAACACTACATATCCAGTGATGATAGCACATGCGAGGCGTGCCCACCCAATCACCGTATTGAGTGCTAAGCGAACATTTGACCATCGATCGTCTATCGCCGTGGAAGCAATGACAGCAAACTCTCCGAATAGTTTGGCTACCTCCAGAGGGAAAATGGTATCTGTTAGGTAACCGTACAAGGCCCTGTCGATATCAAAAATAAGAAACTAAATAGCATGATGAGTGTACTGATATGGAGAAAAATGTACCATAGGTGATTGTTGACAGTCATTGCAACGTTTGGCGTTTGGCGTTATGGCAGAGGGGCCGTATACCATAACGTTTTGTCGAGCTTCAGAATTAAGTACCATGTAGTACATTAACGTGGTCTCTTAGGGGATCTAGGATACTCTAGATGCCATTTTATGCACAGCATGAGCGAGCGATGTAACCTAATCAATGTAGTCCGCCCACTAGCGTACGCTAATAGCGAGTTAACGTAATCCTAATGTGAATTTTGCAACATTGTTTCCAATCGACACATTACCAAATGCGTCACCAGAGCAGGTGTAGTTATCGAATTCCAGTAGTTCTGGGAGATCCGACACTTAAACCGCATCCCATACATTGTATGATCAAGTCACCTTAAGCGAGGGACCATCAGAGTGATTGTAGTTATTAAAATTTAGTAGTGCGTAAAGTTCCGAGCCGTGAAATGAACCGGTTCCATGTCACCGAGCCGACGTAACATCAACATATATGATCATGGTAGTTTTTAGACACAATGCGGGACTGGGTTCCCAAAATCCACAAAAATAATGCAGCACTGTCTCTCTATATCTTCTTTCTCTTCTACCTCTAAGATATATACATGTATATATACAAGTATAGGAACTCGGAACCCGGCAGATATCAATGTAACCACAGCCCTTCTAGTTATTAAAATTTGGTTCCGAAAATTTTGGAGCCAGACGGCCATTGCAGCCAGCAATATGCAGGTGTAACTGCTGTTGTTGTTAAAGGCAAATGCCGAAGTGAGTACATTAAAGTCAATTAAATCTGTCCTCTAAACTTCAGTGCTCCTGGCCATCCACCAGATTAACCGGTTTGGGACCGGTCCATTTTGGAACGTCACGCCGGTTAGCCGAACCGTGCAGATTCGGTGCATATCATCACTCCCACTCACCGCTACTGCACGTCGTTCCTCTTCTTGATCCCACTTGCTTCGCGAAGGAACGCTAGCGACTTCGTTCCCAGTGCTTTCGTAAGCGTGTCAGCTAACTGCTGCTTCGTGCCAATGTAGGCCACCTTGATTGTGGAACGTTCCACATTCTCTCAAATAAAGTGGTGACGGATATCCACGTGCTTGGTCCTCGCGTGATATCCAGCGTTGCTTACAAGTGCAATAGCACCTTGATTGTCTTCCGAGACCTGCGTCGCTCCCACTTGCTCGTGACCCATGTCCTTCAGCATGGCACGTGTCCACAGTACCTCTTGAGTACAAAGGCTTAGTGCCATGTACTCTGCTTCCGCTGAGCTAAGCGCAACCGTCCTCTGGTACTTGGACTTACGCACCACCGGAGCGTTCCCAATCATGACCATGACGCCAGACACTGAACGTCTGTCTTCAATGTTGCTTCCCCAGTCTGCGTCCGTAAACGCTTCTGCCTTGATAGCTAGCGCTCCATATCCACAAGTTCCACTTTTGTGTACGATACCATGATGGCGAGTGGACTTCAAATACTGCAGAACACGAATTGCTGCCTTCCAGTGTTGCGTTCCAGGATTCTCTAGAAAGCGTGACAACTGCGTGACAACGCAGGCAATGTCCGGCCGAGTGCAGGTTGTGATGTACATGAGGCACCCGATTAAGAAGCGATACGGTCGTGACCGCATTTCGGCACGTTCCTTTTCCGTAGTCGGCAACATCATCTTCGACAACTTCAGGTTTGCTGCACAAGGGTTCTCCACCATCTTAGCGTTCCGTTGATTGAATCGTTCCACAATGTCGTCAATGTACCGAGTTTGCTTGATCATCAACGTTCCACATTCTAGATCGTGGTCAATCTCCATTCCCAAAATGAATTTGGCCTCGCCAAGCTCCTTCATCTTGAATGCGCTCTTCAGGGCGTCCTTGACTTTGCGAATTTCGTCGCGCGTCTTGGCCGCAATGATCATGTCGTCCAAATATAGACATACGTACACGAATGCGTTTTTGGAACGCTTGACGTAGACACACTGGTCGGCTTCACAACATTTGAAACCATTCTGCAGGAACACGCGATGAATAGTCTTGTTCCACGCACTTGCAGCTTGCTTCAAGCCGTAGATGGCCTTTGGCAGCTTGGGCTTCATGCCTTCAGCATTCTCGAGGCCAAATGGAGCGTTCATATAAACCAAATCCTTCAAACCACTGTTTAGGAACGCTGTGTCGGCATCCAGCTGCTCCATAATGTAGCCGCACGTAATGCAAACAGCGAGTACAACTCGAATCGAGTTCATATTCGTAACGGGGGAGTATGTCTCAAAGAAGTCTATTTCAAACCTCTGCTTGAACCCCTGCGCTACCAGGCGTGCCTTGTAACGGATAACCCGGCCGTTCTCGTCACGATTCTTCGTGAACACCCAGCGACATCCAATGGAACGAGTTGTCGTTCCACGTGGAACGAGCGTCCATGTTTCCGTTCCGGGAATGCGAATTCAGCTCTGACTGCATAGCTCGACGCCACTTTCCTGCTTCGTCACTGGCAATAGCTTCTGCGTATGTGTTAGGCGTATCTGGAACGCCACCAATGCTGGCCGCGTACGCCAACACTGCCTCTGCGAGCAAACCATCTTCGTCGATTCTGGCACGCTTAGGAGATGGCGGTCCATCACTTCCACGTTCCACATCTTCATCGTCACCGTTCCCAAGTAGAAAAAACGGCTCACGAGGGCGCGTAGATCGTTCCGTTTCAGGATGGAAGATCATCCATGGAACGATGGAGGCTGCGAATGAAACGTTGCCAAAACCAACCCATTTAACCTGGGTTCCTCCGGCGCGGGTAGCTGCTGTATTTCTGCGTTCCATTCCGGTTAAAGGTCGTCCATCTCAATGTCTTGAGCAGGTACCTCTTCTTCTTCTATCGGTTCATCCTGAGCCGGCTGACGCTCCACTTCAGACGTTTCATTTTTCCTCGTCATATGGATGGCCGTTCCTGAAGCTGGCGACTGCGTGTCATAGA
The DNA here is from genome assembly GCF_000142945.1 of Phytophthora infestans T30-4. NCBI lineage: Eukaryota > Oomycota > Peronosporomycetes > Peronosporales > Peronosporaceae > Phytophthora > Phytophthora infestans. Next base: position 837,695 of record NW_003303750.1, on the reverse strand, counting down.
TAACGCCCACCTCACGCTCGTCCAGCTTGACCGAACGTGTCACCTTGACCTTCGACGCATTCATGTCGTACACACGATGTCCTTTTACGATCTCAGCGTACCCGAGGAACGTGCACTTGAAGCTCTTGGGTCCCAGCTTCGGTCTCATCACGTCGTCCACATGAGCGTACCCTTGTGATCCAAATACACGTAGGTGTTCCATCCGTGGCTTCACCTGGAACGCCAACTCGTACGGCGTGACATCAGAGTTTGATGTGTTCGTGGAACGGTTGATGCGATACACTGCAGTACTTACCGCTTCCGCCCACCACTTCGTCCACATAGACTTGTAGTGCATCATGCTTCTTGCCTTCTCCATGATGGTACGGTTCATGCGTTCCGCCACTCCATTCTGCTGAGGGCTGTATGGAACGCTACGCTGGTGCACGATACCGTTCCAGGTGCATAGTTCCAAAACTGTCTTGCTCACGAACTCCGTTCCATTATCGGAACGAAGACATTTTAGACGTTCCCCCCACTGGGTTTCGTACAATGCCTTGAGCTCCTTCAGTTTACTGCTCACCTCGCTCTTGCTCTTCATAAAGTACGCAGCGACAAAGCTTGAGTAGTCGTCTACGAACGTCAGAGCATATTTGGCACCACCCTTTGAGATCGTTCTCATTGGGCCCATTACGTCCGTGTGTACTAGTTCCAACACACGCGTCGTTCTCGTTAGCGATCGTGACGGGAACGTCGTCACGGTCTGCTTTCCCTTCATACATCTACCGCACAAAGTCTCGTTCCCATTTTTCACATTTGGGATACCAATTGTGGCACGTTGAGTCTTCGTCATCGCGTCCTTGTTGGGGTGACCCATGCAAGCGTGCCAAAGCTCCCACTCGCTGTCAGGACCGGAGTATTGCACGAAGTGTGCCTCCTCCTGTTGACAGTCCAGCAGGAACGCCTTACCGACCTTCTCCCCTGACGCTATCGCAGCATTCCGTCCCCAAATTACACAGCTGGAACGCTGGAACTCCACGCTCATGCCTCGTTCCGCGAGCTTCCCGACCGACAATAACCGTCTATCGAGCCCCGGAATGTGGAGCACGTTCATCATTCGGATGCGTTTACCGTCCAAACCAGTCAACTTGACCGTTCCGGTTCCTGCGACGCGCAGCTTCTTACCATCTGCAATCGTCACGTTGATGCCACTGTCTAGTGCCTCGTACCCAAATAGGTCGTTCCGGTGAGGGGTCATGTGCGACATCGCACCACTATCAAACAGCCACCCGGCCGAGCGTTCCCCACCAACTACAAACACTGCATCGTCTTGACAGCTCTTCTTCGCAGCAGGACAGTCCCGCTTCATGTGACACACTTGGTCACAGTTGAAACACTTGCCCTTGAAACCAACGTTCCGTTTCGGACCGTTCCATTTTTGACCGTTCCCTCGGCCGTTCCGGAACTTGCCTGCGTTCCCATTCACTTGGAACGCCTTCTCTGTGGTTTCCTTCTTCTCGAGTCGCTCGTACTCCTTCAACAGATTTTCCTTGGCCTCGATGAACGTCGCATCCTCGGCGCTCTCCACGATAGACGAAATGAGCTCGTACTCAGCGGGGGGGGGGGGGCTGCTCAGCAGCACCTCCAGCTGGCGTGCCTCGTCCATGGGCTCTCCCAGCGTCTGCAACCCGACGACCAACTCGTCAAACGCATCCAGATGCTTGGCCATAGTCGATACACTCTCCATCTTGAGCTCGTGGAGGCGGCGCGTCATCGTCACGCGGCTGTGGAGCGTGGTGCGGTTGTAGAACTCTCACAGCGTTCCCCAAGCTTCTATGGAACAAGTGGCCGACCGAATCTTGGTCTGATGCTGGAGTTCCACTCCCTGAGCGATAATGCCGAGCGCCTTGGCATCATTGACGAGCCACGCCTCGGTGATCTCGTTCTCCGGCTTGACGGCTTGAATATGCGCAAGCAGGCCCTTCCTGGCTAGCTTCATGCGCATACGGTACTCCCAGTGAAAATAGTTCCCACAACTTCGGCGCGCTTGGTCGTCGTCATATTTTGGAACGTTCCGGTAGAGCTGAGTGCGGCTGCTAACCTGTTGTTGTTGCTAAAGGCAAATGCCGAAGTGAGTAGATTAAAGTCAATTAAATCTGTCCTCTAAACTTCTGTGCTCCTGGCCATCCACCAGATTAACCGGTTTGGGACCGGTCCATTTTGGAACGTCACGCCGGTTAGCCGAACCGTGCAGAGTCGGTGCATATCAACAGTAACCGTGTCATCGCGCGCTACAGATGTCAGTCGAAAACGGTCAAGCTGTGGCGACACTTGCAGAAGAAGCTTTTTCCGTGACCGCCATGTTCCTTATATTATTCTTACCGGGTAAGGGCATTAGTGCTGCCGCGATTTTATGCTTGTAGTCTACCTAAAGTCAAGTACTTGCAGTACTGGATTGACGTGGGACATCATGTTGGCACATGCGATCGTAGAGCTACCAAAACTTCGCGCGCTAAGAAGACCAAAGCTTCTGCACAAATACAGCGCTTGATGCTAGCTATGTACAGGGTTACAGAGGCAGAGGGGCCCTGAAGCTGGAGCACTAGCCATGAAGACGCGAAATAAAGATTTCTGAAAAACGGGTATAAGCTACCCTCAGTTATTTACTGACCAGCCTCATGTACTGTAGTATCAAACTATGAAGCTTTGCTCCAATAGTCCAGAATAGTCTCACTAAATGTCGATCGCTTTTACAAGGGCATTTATTGAATCAGGGTTTGAGGGAGCGTTTAGTTTAACTGTACAGTCGCCAACCAGCAAGAAGCTATCATGAATAGGGGAAGGTAGAATTGGCATGGAAGCTTCACGCGAATACCCAGTGATTGATTTAATGGAAGCGTATATAATCGATATTGTTAAGAAATGGTGTATTTGAAATGACAGATAGTCAGTTCCCGGTTGATGATGAGATTACGATGGATTAAATATTTATTCTTGTCATTAGGATTTTGCATCATTGTCGCTGAGCCAAACGTGTTTGCGGCGGTGTTACATTAGAAATTTTCGTTGAGAGCCGACGACAGTTATTATACTTCAGGGTTGACATTACCAGTAAGACGGCGGCAGCTTCACAGCCACTAGAGTTTAATACCTTCCAATGTCAATGATAATTTCTGAACAATGATCGATCGAATATTCAAGAGCGCTACAATTGTCAAATTTACGGGAACCAGTGCGCATGGTGGAACTCTGATTTGTCTCTGAGATTTCTCAATTATCACTTTGCTGAGCGCACGAACCGAGATGACCACATTTTACTCATATGGGACGATTTCAGCGGGCATTGGACCCCTGAAGTTGAAGAATATGCAGCGTGTATTAACGTTATCCTACTTAAAGTACCGCCGCGTTACATGTACGTATGCCAACCGGCAGATATTTCGTGGAATAACCCCCTAAAAACTAGGTTGCGAGGTCTGTGGATCAACCGGCTGAGAGACCAACTTGTTGCGTATCGAGCCAAGGAGAAGCAGCGCCAGGAGAAAAGGGACAAACTCCAGAGAGATATTATTCGTGTGCGCAAGGATCTAGTGCAAGAGGAAGCAGAGTCTTAAGTTGAGCGACTTCGGAAACAGCATACAGAAGAGCCCTTTAAATTGAAGCCCCCAAAAAGAGAAGACATTACGGAGTGGATATCAAATGCTGGAACGAGCTTTCAGAAAAGACAATTGTTAGTGGATTTGCAAAAGTAGGCATATTGGCTGATACTCGCGTGCTAAACAAGATTTTGACTCATATCCGGGACATATAGATAGCGAGCTGTCCAAGAGCTGGAAAAATGCAATTCAACTGATGGTCATGTCGACTCTGACGATGATATAGAGTCTGAAGCTGGTACCGGTAGTGATAGCGGTAGCAAATGCTAAATACAGTAATTTGCAGTGAATGCTTCGGTAAAACTATGATTTGCATTCATATGTCGGGTGCTCACGATTTGCATCCTTTGCTATTGAAGTGACGCCTAAGACTACGATAGTTCGGTAAGTCATGGCGTCGGCTCGGGAAAGTTGAGTAATTATTATATTGGCATCTGATGCCAGCCGCTCTTATTATAAGCTGTCTAGCTTAACAAATGTAAATCTTTTGTGGTGCAACGCACATTTTTACTGGTCTAAGGGGGTCTAGGGGTACTCTAGATGTCATTATATGCACAGGCTGAGCGGACGATGTAACCAAATCAATGGCAGTCCGCCCACTAGCGTACGCTAATAGAAATAACGCGCGAGTTAACGTAATCCTAGTGTGAATTTTGCAACATTGTTTCCAATCGGCACAATTAACAAATGCGTCACCAGAGCAGGTGTAGTTATCGAATTCCAGTAGTTCTGGATGTTTTGAAACTTAAACCGTAACCCATACAATGTATGATCAAGTCACTTTAAACGAGGTACCATCAGAGCTCAAAGAGTTTTGGAAGAATTCGACAAAAATGCAAAATTGTAAGCTAAAAAATATATATATATATGTATAAGGAACTTGACAAAAAATGCTACCCCTTCTACCCCCGTGGCATTTTGTGTCTCTTATTACTGTCTAGATCAGCTGTGATTGCAAAATATTGGGAAGGTTTACGCTACCCCAATAGAGCAAATTCTACCCCCGTCATTTCAGTTGGTAGTGATTATACTATCTAGACTGCTTCTAATATAAAAAAAATCATAACTACCCCTGCAATTTTATGACACTGCATTAATAAAATTTATTAATGCAGTGTCATTTAATGGGATCGCAAACTCTGCTATAAAATCTCTTTGGAATAGCATTTCAATAATATACCATGCGATTGCTCTTGGATAAATGGTTTCACGATCAGACTGAAGGCTTTCATCGACATTTTTATGATGTTGGGCGCTGCAAAACTCTACAAAATTACAAAATAACTGCTTCATAGGCATTTCATAGACGTTTTTATCATCGGACTCGGCCAATCTCTCCAAGCAGTCGATCAGGAACTTGATCGGAGTTACAGCTTGAAGTTGCTTCAGCTCTTTTTTGTACGAGGTTTGTGGTGTGTTTTGCGGGTGCCAATCATCATCAATTGTTACATGATTCACCAACCCAGTAATGCCAGACCGTTTGCCAGTTTGTATGCCCCAATTTCCGGCTTTTCCAATTGCTTGGCACTTGGAGAGCTTCTGCCAGCCACTTGGCATCGAAACTACATTCTTAGATCCGTCGCTATTAAACTGAAGCTTCACAATGAACTTTATCAAGCTCATCGCTGATTGCCACTAAATATATTAAATAAATAAAATAATCACGATGAATTTAATTTTTGTTGTTGTCTAAGAAATTTCAAAAAGGTCGAATGGTTCTGGGTCTTTCTGTGATTCGAGATATTCTGATAGAAAATCGTCCTCTCTTTAAGTTTGTCGGCGTTTTTTTTCACGCCATGATTTGACCATTCTATCCATCTTTGATCGACTTGCCTTTGTATTTTCCCTAGTTCAGTGTCATGGTTATGTCCGAGTCTTTCAACTTTTTTTCTAGAAACTGTTTAATCTCCGGTGACTGCCCGATCAGGATCTTTTGCGGTAGTAGCCACGCACAATAGTTCCGATCTGCAGCAAAGACTTCTTCGATAGTCTTTCCTTTATATTTACTAAAGTTTAGTTGTGTTGTCATGATGAGAGGTCTCGCTATATAGCGGAGTACAAAAAATAATAGTGATAATATATTACAAAATATAAGAATAGATCTGAGGGATTCGCATTTGCGATAAGGGATACTTCGATTGGCCTGAAGAACGAATAATAATAATATGTAAAACTGCCCTGCGCTGAGAAACGTTTTTCTGGAACTGGAATAACGCAGCTGGATGTGCATTTGCAGAACGGCCGAGGTAGATAAAGTCACAAATCGGCTCTAACATCATCGCAATGCATACAGCTCAGAATATCGGCGGTCTTGCCTTTCTCGTGAAATTAGTCGATCCAATGAATCTTCGTGTCTGGGGAATCGACGTTTTTTTTTTCTCTCAGCGGTAATCTTTGCGTGCAGTAGCTTGCATCGAAAACAAATGCAAGCGCCCAGTGCATGATTATGGTGGTCTCGATATCAGTGGGCGCGAGTGTGCACACCTCTTCCTTGCTCATTGAATTGTACATTTAGTGTTTGCATCCATCAAATATTGTACTCAACTCTGTTCAAAAAATGTTCCAGACAGAATGAGCGTTCAGGACTGACACATGCACCAGTTTTGGATCATAGCACACAACGTAGAGCTTTTCACAGCGATTCAAGTCTGCAGTGATGGTCGCCCTCGTAGTATCACCCATCGATGAGACGCGTCGGAAGTCCACCAAACAGTAGTCGCTCAGCTGAAGTAGCGAATACGGACCACCAGGAGCAAATCGACCAATATGCTCATCCAACTTGTTGCCTTCTCGCAATAGCTCAATGCCCCAAAAGTCGTCCCCGCAATCAACCGTGAAATCAATAAATCCCGTCGATCCAAATAGGGCGCCGACATCTGCAGATGTCACACAAGTGCTTGGTGTACATCGGTATGAAGCTTTAAAAAACTCCATTTGCCAAGCTCGCTCCAGAGGGATGTCATTGGACAATGTCCGACCGAGTGTCTTCCGAATGCTGTCGTAATTGATAGCTCGGACAACACGCGCGATCATTTCCTGAAGAGTCTCCGGACCATGAAGTGCGCGCTCAATATCACCAACGCGCATCTTGACGAAGTATCGCCACATGACTGGTGACGAGAATTCGATCCGATCTGTAGTTTGGACTAAAATTCCTCTTCTAATGCATATGTCAGCAATGTCAGCGTCCGACCGGGTGCTTACTCCGTAAACAAGGCGTTCCAAGCCGTGAAGTTCTTCGATCTGGAGTGTCTCCAATACCTTCACTGCACGTGTTGATATCAGAGCTTTAAACAGCTGGTGATCCTCGTGTTCTTGCATTGACCCGTGTTCCAACATACCAATCCATTCTTGAGCGGATGGAAGCACACCGCCGCTCGCCACACGTGAGCGATACACTCCATTCAGCGTACGTATAGCAGTGACGCAGAGACCAACGTGACCACCAGTCAGCAGTGCAAGAAGCGCAAAAAATTGCGTCGTAGAACCTTGAAGGCACATGAAGCCACGAAACCACTTCGTCACATACTCGTCAATTTCGTCGATACCAAAGTTTAGATGTTCAATGCCCAGAGTCACTTCAGGAGGAATCTCGACAGGAGTCGAAAGCTGGGTATACTGAAGATCTGAGCCATACGCTGCAAACATCAACACTCGGATACCGGTATCCTTGTTGTTGAGAACACGTTTAACCAGTTGCCAAAACTCTGCCGACTTTCGCCTCGGGGAAGTAGCGCCAGTCTTGTAAAGCACCTGCGCTTCATCCACGACGAGGTATACCGTGTATCCGTTTAGTGGAAGCGACTTGACACGACTCCACTCCACCTTGCACTCTTGCTTGAACACGTCGTGGAAAGTCTCGTCATCTGATATCGCAAGTAAGGAAAAGCTAGCAACAACCACCTTTTGCTTTTGCTCTTTGCTTCGGTTCACCAAGTCTCGGCTGACCAATGCTGCCAGAGAAGATTTACCCGTCATCGGCGGACTTTTGACCAGCAGCACATGCTTCTCGATAAGTCGGTTGATAACAACATTGGTCAACGAACTCCGAGATAACGTTCGCTCATCTTGCAGATCAACGCTCTGCAGCATCCCAGTCGAGCCACGCACGCCATACCAGACCACATCTTGCTGTAATGCTTGCCGTCCGAAGCCAGATGGTGGCACTTCCGCTTGCATATCAGCGTCACTGATCTGTCGCGCCGGCACTACCACGATGAGCGTCGCTTGCGCGTCGAGCTCATTCAATGGCGATCGCGGTGAGCATTGTTTCTTCGCTTTGTATGCTGCTTCGTCGCGGTAAACTTTCAGCTGGTTTGGTGCTACATGGGCGAGAAGGTTTCTTCCCGGCGGTTTCGTATGGTCATACTCGGCGTGGATCTTGTTTCGAAGATCACGAACACGGATGAGAGCTTGTGGCAATTCTATCATGTCTGGTTCTGTATTGGCAAACGCACAACCGGTTCCTTCCTCCACCAGCTGGAACCACCATTCCTGGGTTCTCGGAGCCATCACTTGCTGACCAAGACACGGACTCTAGCGACAGAGGTTCACAATACAACTTTGTTGTTAGTCTTGGTTGCTCTCGATGCCTCAGCGTGTTGCCATGTCGCGCGATCGTCGCTTACCTGAGGCGCTTCCTCCATGCTTGCTTGCTTCTGTGATTTCAAAATAACCTCGGTTGAGGTTTTATGCTGAGTTCCGAGGTACGGCTTCCGAACCGGTTCTAAAATGATGTCGTAGCTTCAATTCAATAGTGAATTACAACTATTAATAATTGACGAATTGTGGGAACTCCGGTTCAAAAAATTTCGGAACCAAATTTTAATAACTAGAAGGGCTGTGGTTACATTGACATCTTCCGTTCAACGGACCGTTGGTGCTCGGGTTCCGAGCTCCTATACTTTTAGTATAGCTATTTATTTACATATTTTAAAATTTGTAGACAGGAGGGGTTTTATATTTTCATATATGAAAAAAAAAAAAACATAGGAGGGGTAGGGTAGAGGAGAAAGAAGATATTAAATACAGTGCTGCATTTTTTTTTAGGATTTTAGGAACTCAGTCCCGCATTGTGTATAAATTCTACCATGATCATAACTGTTGATGTTACGTCGGGTCGGTGACATGGAACCGGTTCATATCACGGCTCGAAACTATTCGCACTACTGAATTTTAATAACTACAATCACTCTGATGGTCCCTCGCTTAAAGTGACTTGATCATACAATGTATGGGTTGCGGTTTAAGTTTCGGAGCTCCCAGAACTACTGGAATTAGATAACAACACCTGCTCTTGTGACGCATTTGTTAATGTGTCGATTGGAAACAATGTCGCAAAATTCACATTAACATTACGTTAACTCTCGCGTTCTTTCTATTAGCGTACGCTACCGTCTTACCCCGCACAGAGCGCCCAGGCATACTAATAAAATATAGCGCCCAGTGAGCGCTATATTCGTTTTGAGTGCCTAGGCGCTATTCTACGAACAAAACTTCTTAACTTTGAAGAACGCACAGGTCAGGTGAAGATCATACAGCTACAAATATATATGCATGTACGTCACTTTATTATGTGCTGACGGCTCACCTGGTCGAAGCATGGGTTGGCATACTGCTGGTCCATGGATCGATTCTGATTGTGTCCATTGAGGGCCCGTCAGGGAAGAGGGTTGTCGCGAGCTGAAACTCGTTAATGGCACACAAAAGGTATCTCAAAGCTTGTCAATTCCAATTAAAAAGAATAAATCTAACATCGTTTTTCTTTACCTAAAACAAAAAAAAAATCGGATCTACACAAGGTATCCATCAACCTGAACAGCAAAATAGCCGCCACCTCGTACCAGAAAGACGTATTTCGTGGCGTTTTCGGCCGTGTACGTGAAACTTGACATCAGACGGCTCTGGTTATCGACACTTTGAAGTCTGATGTTCCAGCCGTGCATCTTGGACGCAGCATAGATTCCCAGTTCGCCTGGATCTGCATGTCCGTCTCTTACCGAGGCAAGATAATCTCCATCCAGTAGTCCTGCCAGATCGTTCAGCGTAGCCATGTAACACGTCAGCACAGATGCATACTCGTAAGGTGACATGTCCGAGCCGTATGACAGTAAAACAGGCTGCTTCTCTCATTTTCCGGAATATATTAATCCGGTGCAGACACATGCACCAGCTCTCGCTCGCCTTCATCCGTCATGAGGTGTTTGTATGCCGCATTCCACTTCACCATGTCAAAGTAGGGAAAGTATTGGCTTAGAGTTTATTAATTTAGTACAACCCTTCCCGCGGTGTGTCCTTGTACTCTACTTTACGTAATCGAGATTACACACTGTTCTAAACCACATCATTTTATTTTTTAAGTACGCCTGGGCGCTTTGTGCGGGGTAAGACGGTAGTGGGCGGACTGCATGTGTAACGGGGTACGTAGCACTAAGTGTACCCTGGTTACATGAAGTGTGACACTTCACACTTCAGGAGTATGACATGTCATACTCCGGGATATTTGGTACAAGGTACCAAGGTCATTCAAAACCAACCATTGGTTAAATGACATTGCATTTCTATAGGTAACTGATAGTTTGTATTAACCTCAAACTTAACCTACCTATAAATATACTCAGTTTACAATCTACCTTATTTAGGTCACTTCGCTCTCTTTAATTAAAGAGGGGACCTGTGAACTGCCGTTCACTGAGAGTTTGTATACTCTCGGAAGATAACTTCCTCTAGCGCAAGGTGCTGTGTGACCCCGTCACACTTGGTAGCACTCGTAGTCAATCCACGCCATCGCGGGTAGACTACCTGAACCTCCGAAGTTCGTTGCCATGGATAGGAACGACTTCTCCCATATGAACGACTCTCAGTTCGAGTCGGTTCGGAAGATGGCAGGCATCTTCGGGATGGAGGCCCTGCAGAGCCTGGTGGTATCAACACCGGCTGAGCAGCTCGAGCGCGTCAATGCATTCGACGCGTACGAGCAGGGCCTCATCGCGCATGTGCGGGAGAACCTGCAGGCTCCGGCGGCGGGAGCAAACCCGCCTCACCCGAAGCCAATACGGCTGAAGGTAAAGCCGTATGAAGGGAAGGAAGGCGAGAACCTTCACTTCTGGGTCCGAGAAGTAGAGCTCGCGATGGACGCGGCTCTGATCTCGACCGAGCAACTGCGTGTTGCTTTTGCACTCTCCAACCTTAGCGGTCGTGCTAAGAGTTGGGTGTACACTCGGGAAGCGACATCCCCTGGATGTTTCACATCCTGGGCTCAGCTGTGCGAACAGCTCCGAGCCGCGTTCCTCCCGGCGAACTACGAGTACCGCCAGCGTTCGCGCTTCCTCGCGTGTAAACAAGGAAGACGCGAACTGCACGAGTATGTGCAAGAGATACGGGAGCTCACGGCGTCCCTAGTGGGAAACCCACTCAATGAACACATCAAGATGACTGTGTTCATGGACGGCCTTCGAGTGGGCCCCGCACGCACTCAGCTGTTCCGGGTGCAGGCAAGCACCCTTGAAGAGGCGATTCAAGTGGCTCTTCAAGAAGAATACAGCCATCGCCAGGCGCGTACGCCGGCCTCAGCGTGGCCTGGGAGTTCCTTGTCGGCTCCCGGTCGAACAAGCCCCAACGGACCAGTTTCCATGGAACTCGGGTCCGCCGAACAGCGTGACATCCGCTGCTTCGGCTGTGGGAAGATGGGCCACTTCAAGCGCGACTGTCCCGCGGAAAGACTCCGCAGACGGTCCTTCCCCAAGCCCGTCCTCAAGGGTCGCTGGCAGAAGCCAGGATCCCGGGGACAGGGGAACGCAGGGAACCAGTAGGGGCGGGGCGCCCTACTGGGGAAGAACTAAGTCTTCGTGATGGGTGCGCGGGTGGCGCGTACCACGGGGACTTAGCCCCTGAGAGTCTTCGCACTCTCGAATCGGCGAAGAGCAGCGGCGGGTTGCTCGTAGTACACGGATGTGTACGGGGGGTACGATCACCCCTTTAGAATCTTGATTGACTCTGGGGCGTCGAGAATTTTCGCACGCCGCCAGACCGTTTGCTCGGTACCAGCAACAAGTTGTTCGGAGGCTTTGCGAGAAAAGCAAAGGCAACGGGACGGTGTCAGATGCGACTAGGCCGACGGGAAGGTCCGCCACTGTCCCCAACGTCCAAGTGGATCTGGCTGTCAAGTTTGAAGACTTTGACAGCCTCGAACAGTTCACTGTTCTCGATATGGATCCATATGATATGATCCTGGGCATGCCCTGGCTTGAGAAGCACGAGCCCTGGATCGACTGGCGAGGCAAGGCAATCGGTGCCAGCCGCCCTGCGCAGTCCGACAGAGCATTGGTGAGTCATGTTCCCACCTCTGTCAGGACCCGGGGCGCCCGCGAGGGCTGCCAGGGTACCAAAGCATCCGGCAGATGCTTGGGAGTCGTCGACGTATATGACGACTCCGAGGATGTTTTGATGGTGGCCGTGCCCAGAAGAGGCGCCGGCCAAGTGGGTAACGTAGGTCCACAGGCGGGTAACTTAGTTCCGCAGACAGCTGCAGCTGTCATGAACACTGAGAACAGCGTGTTCAGAGTGGGTAACAGAGTTCCACTCACGGTCGCCCAGACCATAACTGAAGAGGAAGACGTCGGATACGCTTCCTGTGTGGGTAACACAGTGCCACACGCGGTCGCCCAGACCTTAACTGAAGAGGAAGGCGTTGAACACGCTTCCTGTGTGGGTACAACAGTACCACACGAGGCCACGAGTGCCTCGGATGTCGTAGCGACGACATCCCTAGACGTGGGCAGCAAAGCTCCCCGTCACAGAAGCCGTCGGCAAAGACGCCGCCGCCGCCTCAAGTCGGATCCGAACTTCGTTCCGATCGACGTCGCTTCAAGCGACTCGGAGTCCAGGGCCCGGGCTCCTCCGACAAGGCCGGTGGAAGAGTGCTATCACATCTTCGATAGCGAGACGGGTTTACCCGTCAAGGCATCTGGTGTCCACTTGGAACAGTTGCCAGAGGTTGCAGAGATACTGAACCTCGAGGAAATGACGGCTGAGTCTTTCCTGGCCAACCTCAAGGCTGGAGAGATCGCTGAGATGGTACTCATAAGACCTGAGACCACTCAGGAGGAGCTGAACTCCTCCTCTGTCTTGGACGAGAACGTCCTGGAAGACATGAACAAGCAGCGTCAGGCGCGCTTGGGTTCTGAGATTCTCAAGAACCCCAAGGATCCGGTGTATCCTTTGGTGACGGAGTATGCGGACGTGGTGAATAAACACCCACCGACCCAACTCCCACCGGATCGAGGCGTACGGCACGAGATTGATCTCGTGCCCGGCACAAAGTATTGTGTCACGAGGCAATGGCCTCTCCCGCGCGAACAGTGCGAGGTCATTGATGCCTTCTTCGCCGCGAAAGCGAAGGCAGGCATGGTGCGGGAGTCGAAATCCCCGCACTCGACGCCGACTTTCTGCGTTCGTAAGCCGAACGGAAAGTGGCGTCTGGTTCACGCTTATAACAAGCTGAACAACGCAACGGTGCCGGCCCAAACACCGATCCCACGAAAGGATGTGTTGTTGAACAACATGGCCGGGAGCGTACTGTACAGTGCGCTGGATTTGGTAGACGGATACTACCAAATCCTGATGCGAGAGAGTGACATCCCGCTCACCGCGGTAAGCACTCCAAGCGGCATGCTTTGGGAGTGGCTCGTCATGCCGCAGGGCTTGTCTAACGCCCCGGCGACGTTCAATCGCCTGGTGACGCAATTGTTCCGCCCTTTGCGTACCTTCGTACAGACGTACTTCGACGACATTTTCGTCCATAGCCGTGCCGAGGGAGGCAAGACGGCCATGGAGGTGCATCTAGGACACCTCCGTCGAGTGTTGGACGTGATGCGAGCGAACAAGCTCTACGCCAACATCGACAAGTGCGTTTTCGCGTCACCAGAGATCAAAGTTCTCGGTTGCTCCGTAAGCAACGTGGGCGTTCGGGCTGACCCAGACAAGGTCAAGGCCATAGCAGCATGGCCGACGCCCCGATCCCAGAAGGATCTTCGAAAGTGGTTGGGTTTAGCCAACTACCTTCACAAGTACAGCGCTGGGTACGCGGGCTTCGCTAAGCCTTTGTCGAGCCTCCTTCAGAAGGACGTCGACTGGCGCTGGGAGCAAGAGCACCAGGATGCTTTTGACAGCATCAAGGCCAGTCTCCAAGAGGCCCCTGTCCTGGCTCTGCCGGACGAGACGAAGCCGTTTAGCGTCGTCTGCGATGCCTCCGATTACGCCATCGGGTGTGCATTGCTGCAGGACGACACGGCTGGACAGGAACGAGTCATCTCATTCCAGTCCAGGCAGCTCAAAGCCGCCGAGCGGAACTACCCTGTCCATGACAAGGAGCTCCTGGCAATGAAATATGCCCTTGTGAAGTTCCGTGTTCACCTTCTGGGCTCTACGCCCTTTGTGATCTACACAGACCACGCGTCTTTGAGGACGGCGACTAACTCGCCTCACCTCTCCCAACGGATGGCGAGGTGGCTGTCCTTCTTCGCGGAATATAACTTCCGCGTCGAGTACAAGCCGGGCAAGCTCAACGTGCTTGCGGACGCCCTCTCTAGGCGTCCCGACTATGAGTTGGCCCACATCACGCGGGTGACAACGGATCTATATGATCGGATACGCATGGCGTATCGGGACGATGAGGCTGTCGCGCCTATCGTCAAGTTCCTTAAGGCCGGAACGAGCGCGAAGTCCGACTGGCTCTCGTCGCGACAGCGCTCACGGCTCCACCGATATGAGTTGAAGGAGGGCCTCCTCTATTATCGGGTGGAGCCCACTGATCCTCCACGGGTGGTCGTACCCAACGACGAGGATCTGAAGTTCGACATCCTCGCGGAGGCGCATGACGCGCCCTCCAGCGGCCACTTGGGCCGCGAGAAGACCTTTCTGTCGGTCTCTCAGTCCTTCTGGTGGACCCACATGTACAAGTGGGTCGCCCGGTACGTCAAGACATGTGAAACATGTCAGCGGGTTAAACCCGCAGGGCACTCTTCGGCTCCACTACAGAGCCTGCCCGTACCGGCTGATTGTTGGAAGTCGATGAGTCTTGACTTCATCTTTGGGCTTCCCGCCGACGGACACGGCAACACCGGAATTTTGGTGTTCGTGTGTCGGCTGAGCAAGATGGTACATCTTGCTCCAGTTCCCGTTACTGTGACGGGCGAACAAACCGCAAGGTTGTTCGTCGATGGCGTGTTCCGCTATCACGGTCTCCCGGAGACGATTGTCTCGGACCGAGACCCGCGGTTCACTGCTGCGTTTTGGAAAACGCTGTTCCCTTTACTGGGAACTCGTCTGCAGATGTCCACTGCGGATCATCCGCAGACAGACGGCCAAACAGAGCGCGTCAATCGAGTGCTCGAGGACACTCTGCGCAGTGTGTGCGCGGCAGCGCCACGTACGTGGTCGACGCAACTTCCAGTTGTTGAGTTTGCGCTCAACAACGCGGTGCACGCGTCCACGGGGTTCACGCCGTTCTACTTGAACGGCTTCCGCCACCCCAGAGTGCCTCTCACTCTTCGAGGAAACACTGACTCCTCTATTCTAAGTGGGGGAGAGGCTCGGAAAGCCCTTTCCTCCCAGGTCTCGGATGTGAGGCCAGTTTCGCTGCGGAAACAGGTGGAATCCTTTATGGATACCAAGCTGAACATTGTCAGCAGGGTCCGCGATGCCATGGCAGCGGCCCAAGATAAACAAAAGGAGTACTCGGACAAACAAGGAAGAGGAAACTTAAGTATATTTGAGATTGGTGACTTAGTGTTACTAGACACGAGGAACCTACCTCTAGACACTGTTAGCTCTGTCGGCAGCAACAAGCTGAAGCACCGCTTCATCGGACCTTTTGCAGTCCTGGCCAGACATGGTGCGTCGTACACCATCGACCTTCCAAAGTCAATGACGACGCACCCGACGTTCTATGTCGGACGTCTTAAGCGGTACTTTGACCCGCAGGGGGTTGCTGACTCGCAGACCACCCTTGACCCAGCTCCTCGAAGCGAGGGCCGGTCACAGTCGTCGACGAGGGCGTCGGAGCAGGCACCCAAGCCTCGGTCGGGACGGCAAGGCTGCGGTCAAGACCGTACGCCGGAGGGGCTCCATACGAACGGACCCCGGCGCCATACGCCGAGTACGCTGAGTACGCCGGGTACGCACCATACGCGTACGTCTGGGAGTGTGCCGCAGGCGGCTCCGGACGTAGCAACAAAGGCTCGATCCGTCGGATCATGCGAAAGGCCTCGTCCAGATCGGACGAAGAGGCCCGGCGGTCCACCCGCAGGTGCAGGCTCGCGACCTCTCGCTCCACCAGGTCCAGGCGACCCGCAAGACGAGCGAGCTCGCCCTGATTCCCGGCCTGGGCGGCAGCATTACCGCCAGTCCCAAGGCCAAGTGCAATCTCAAGCACGAGGAGACGTTGACGGAGGCGGTCAACCTCAGGGTCCCGTGTCGGACCCGCAGTCGGAGCACTCGAACGAGAGTGGCTCTCGGGAGGCGCCGAGTACTCGTACTCGTACGAGGGCACCTCCGCCCCTGCTTGACCGGAATGGAGAAGTCCACTTCCACGTGGAGCGGATCCTCCAGGAGCAACGGTGTCGCGGGAAGCGACAGCTCCTCGTGAAGTGGAGGGGTTATGCCCACTCCGAGAACTCGTGGGAGCCGATTGAACGGCTCCTGATTGACTGCCCGAAGGCTGTCGCAATCTGGGAACAGAAGCGGCGGCAGCTTCATAAGTAGTCCGGGGCTTCTTGCCCGAACGGGGTACGGATGATGAATACATACCGTACCCGCGCTCATCGTGAGCGCTAGAAGCCGCGCGCTTCAGGATGTCCCTTGGCAGCATACGCTTGCTGATCAAGTGGGCAAACCTCACACGAAGATCACGCTGGTCCAGGATGTGGGACAGCTGCTGATCTTCATGGAGTTCCCATAACTCCGTGGGTGAGTACTTAAGAGTCTCCACCCATGCCCAGAGCATGTCCTCACAAGAACTCCACGTGGTACAGCTCTCGGGCATAATCCAGGGGTATCCCCAAAGAGGATAGAGACCACCCCGGGTCTCGGGCTTCTTACGACAAGTCGTGAAGTACTTGAGAGGGATGCGGTGTGGCGCGAGAAGCACACACCGAGCAGCCTCCATGTTGCTAGCGAACAACTATTCTTTCTGAACAAGGGCACCTTCGTAGATGCCCCTAGAAGTGTGGCCGCCCACAAGGCCACGAGGAGCGACGAGAAGCTCTAAGAAGAGGTCAGCCCCAGAGCTCTCCTCGGGAGGCCAATACCCTCTTGAGTTGATGGCAGCTCCCTGGCTGACGGGTGCCGCCACCGAACCCCCACGCACACGCTGGGCAGCTTGGAAATCCTCCTGCTGCTGGTCGAGGTCATTCGAGACCTCCCGGGGCTCAACAATGGCACCCTCCTCTTCCTCTTCTTCCTCCTTCTCCTCCTCTTCATCCGAGGAGCCGAAGAGACTCTGATAGGAGCGTCGAGTCTCCTTCTCCTCGCGGAGTGGAGACTTAGAGGCGGTACGCTTCTTTGAGGGCTTGGCGCCTTCGGCTTTAGAGGCCTTAGCGCGCGCAAGACCCTCGGCAAGCGAGAGACGTTTGCGAGGACTCCCTTCCTCATCGCCACCGGCTTTGGGAGTGCCCTTAGCCTTAACGGCCGGACTCTCAGAGCGCACAGAGGTCCTGGGACTGTGATCACCGTGATCACTAGCGGACGACTGCACGCTGTTTTCTTTGTGCTCACTGGGCACTGGGCTGTGCCCTCCCACAGAGCCCGCAGGAGCATCATGAGTGCTCTCGGACTCGGCATCGTCCTCACTGCCCGAGTTGAACTCACGTTCTACGAACCGAGGGTTCGGACGATTGTCTGAAGACGAGGGCGACGGACTGCGGCGCCTGCTTGCGCGCTTGTCCGCAGCCGCGTCACCCGAGGATACGATCGCCTCGGAGGCCACCTGAGTAGCCTCCTTAAGTGCAGAGCCTTTGCCGTGAGGCTTAGTGCTCTTGGCCTGCGCCTTACCGGCTGCAGCCTTGGAGCGTGTCTTAGCACCGCTCTTAGCAGTGCCACGAGGCATGTTAACGGTCGAAGTGGAGACCTTGACGAAGAGCGCACAGGTTGCTGCTCGAGGCTCTAACTGTAAAGTGAGCCTCCGCCGCGCTCGCGCGGCCGAGTCGATGGTTTTCGACTTTGAGAATGAGAGTTTGTGACGAACATCTCTTCATTCTGATTGGTCGGTAAACCGAACCTAAGTGGGGGAGGATGTAACGGGGTACGTAGCACTAAGTGTACCCTGGTTACATGAAGTGTGACACTTCACACTTCAGGAGTATGACATGTCATACTCCGGGATATTTGGTACAAGGTACCAAGGTCATTCAAAACCAACCATTGGTTAAATGACATTGCATTTCTATAGGTAACTGATAGTTTGTATTAACCTCAAACTTAACCTACCTATAAATATACTCAGTTTACAATCTACCTTATTTAGGTCACTTCGCTCTCTTTAATTAAAGAGGGGACCTGTGAACTGCCGTTCACTGAGAGTTTGTATACTCTCGGAAGATAACTTCCTCTAGCGCAAGGTGCTGTGTGACCCCGTCACAGCATGCTACATCGTCCGCTCAACCTGTGCATAAAAAGGCATCTATAGTACCCCTAGAGACCACGTTAATGTTCTATTAATACATAATACAGCTTTAATTCACCAATAAAAATTTGTGTTGTACACCACAAAAAAGATTTACATTTCTTATGCTAGACAGCTTTTAATAAGGGCGGCTTGCATCAGATGCATGTACTGTAGTATCAAACTATGAAGCTTTGCTCCAATAGTCCAAAATAGTTTCCCTAAATGTCGATCGCTTTTACAAGGGCATTTATTGAATCAGGGTTTGAGGGAGCGTTTAGTTTTACTGTACAGTCGCCAACCAGCAAGAAGCTATCATGAATAGGGGGAGGTAGAATTGGCATGGAAGCTTCACGCGAATACCCAGTGAATGATTCAATGGAAGCGTATATAATCGATATTATTAAGAAATGGTGTATTTGAAATGACAGAAAGTCAGTTCCCGGTTGATGAGCTTACGATGAATTAAATATTCATTCTTGTCATTGGGATTTTGCATCATTGTCGCTGAGCCAAACGTGTTTGCGGCGGTGTTACATTAGAAATTTTCGAGCAAGCATTGAGAGCTGACGACAGTTATTATAGTTCAGGGTTGACATTACCAGTAAGACGGCGGCAGCTTCACAGCCACTAGAGTTTAATAATACCTTCCAATGTCAATGATAATTTCTGAACAATGATAGATGGAATTAGTCATGGCGTCGGGCCGCAGAGTTCGGAAAAGTTAAGTAATTACTATATTGGTGGGAGGGTAGGCTGGTCAGTAAATAACTGAGTAATTTATACCCGTTTTTCAGAAACCTTTATTTCGCGTCTTCATGGCTAGTGCTCCAGCTTCAGGGCCCCTCTGCCTCTATAGCCCTGTATATAGCTAGCAACAAGCGCTGTATTTGTGCAGAAGCTTTGGTCTTCTTAACGCGCGAAGTTTTGGTAGCTCTACGATCGCATGTGCCAAAATGATGTCCCACGCCAATCCAGTACTGCAAGTACTTGTCTATAGGTAGACTAGAAGCATGAAATTGCGGCAGCACTAATGCACTTACCCGATAAGAATTTTATAAGGAACATAGCGGTCACGGAAATAGCTTCTTCTGCAGGTGTCGCCACAACTTGACCGTTTTCGGCTGACATCTGTAGTGCGCGCTGACACGATTACACCTGCATATTGCTGGCTGCAATGGCCGGCATGTCAGCTCAAACTTGTTTAGAAGGTACTTTTAATTGGAAAAGAACTATAAGAACTATTAATCCATAGTAGGTGTCATTGTTTTCGGTCAAGATGCTCGGCATTGTTGGTGAGGCTTCCAGCCGCGACCAGTTTCGTGTGTTGCTGCAAAGGTCGTTGCAACTCGCGTCCATGCTGTAGCGAGACCGACTCAAGTGCCAAGTTGCCGGCGCTTTGGCACAATTGACGCCGGTAAACCTGCAGAATGACACGTGCTTTAAATAGGGTTTTTATTAAAGATTTTGAGCGTTCCATACGTCTAAAACCAAAATAATAACTTACTGAAGAAAACTAGTAAATTGTTTCAGTCATTTTAATTGAAATTAATTTTATTATATTCACTGTGTGTATTCCTGTTCCTCGCACCACTTCAAACACGGCCGCATTCTTTCACTTTGCATTGCTGTTGGCGACATGGTGACACAGTTGATAAAGCATTGCTGGCGAGACAGGGTGGTGAATCGTTCGCGTGGACAGCCTGGAGGCTACGTTGGTGCTCACCTTGGTGGGTGGCGAAATCTGCCTTGTGGCATGACGAGCTTAACATATTGGGAGTTGGCGTTCCTGAAAAGGCAACTACTTATACCAGTATTGACCGCAGAAGAATCTGTTGGTGTTTACAGATGCTCGAGAGCACGTTATTAAATTGAGAGTGGTAATAGGAGTTGAAGTTGTTCGTCTCCTCAGTTGGCGTGCTATACCTCTGTGACTTGCTTGATAAATTCAAGAATGACCTTTTTTCGATTGGGGACTAATCGGATACACGTTGTTGTCACTTTCAGTCTTGCCGTTAGCTTACTCTTTTCTTCTTTGGTCGAGTACCGTCCTCTTTCATGTTCTTCACTGCATGACATTTTCCCCCATGGTAGTTGTACCGAAGGGTTTCACTCTGCGCATATGGATGCTTTTTTGATACCGCTTCTTATCGATCACCAGTACCCCGTTACTGCGGACACTTACTATTCGGAATGGTTCGCTAAACGCTTGCAGCAATTTCGGAGCTCTTGCTTCATTCCGCGCGATCATCACCAAGTCTTCAGGTTGATATTCGTGATCCAGTCTGTCTTGGTTTTCACGTTCATTGTGCTGCTGTAGTTGTTCATTTTTTTATGTTGCTGCTGATTCCAATTAGCTTGTGTTTGAAAATCAGACAACATATCTCGTCCAAAAGCAGGCTGACTAGAAGATAACGAGGTAGCTGTCTGATATTGTGCTCGTAGTGCAAACATAACTGCTGATAGACAATTTTCCCTATCTCCAAAGTTTTTCATCGATTCTGTTCGCAAGGTATTATTGATAGCTCGATGAACTCGTTCAATAACTCCATTTGCCTGCGGATGTTTTGCCGTGATTCCTGCTTTTTCGACCCCATAACTTTTCAGCAATTTGGTGAACTCCTTTCGGAATTCTGGTCCTTAGTCGTAAATGCATCTCTCTGGTCGTGGATACCGATTCAACCACCATTGATCCACGATTCGAGCTGCTTCTGCACTTGTACCATCGGCTACTGGAGCTATTTCGACAAGGCGAGTGCTAGTATTAATAATTGTAAGTGCTTTCCACTTTTGTTTTCCAAAAGGCCCATTACTATCCACTGCCATCTCTGCCCATGGTCGAACTTCCATCGTTTTTGTAGGCAATTTTCCATACTTCGTTCTTGCCGTCTTTGGTTTTGCACATTCCTCACAATTGCGCACCCAGTTATTCACGTCGGTAGTCATTCCGGGCCACCTTAGTGACGCCTTGACTGATTCCAACATGATGTGTTCGCCTGGATGCATCAACCAAAGATGATAAGTTCTTAGTACTCTGCTGACAAATACCGTAGTATTGCCAATCGCACACCTAACAGCTGCAGGTCCTTCGTGAAGGCCCACTAGTCGTTGCGTTTCTGCGATTTCTTCGAGCGAGAGTGAGAATAGTGCAGTGGAATCGTTGGTCGTCGTAACGGCCGTCGCTTCTGCTGTATTGGGGGTTGTCTGAATTGGCAGAGCATCGGGCCACGATGTTGTCATGCCCTCTAATGTACGTCATTGTTATACCGAACTCTTCAATTTCTAACCTCCATCTTTTCATTTGCGTATTTCGAAATGTAGTCTCCAATGAGTTCTTATGACTCGTATATACCTTCTCCACAGAATTGACCGAAATTCTCGGAGCATCAGAAGAATGCTTAATAGTTTCCTCTTGTTTGTCGTATATCCTTTTTGTGCTTCGTTACACTTTTTTTACCAGAAGGCGAGAGGTTTTCTCTTTTGCATTATCACTCCACCTAATTGATTGTCCGATGCATCGGTATATACTTTGAATGGTTCGTTTAAATCTGGATAATGTAGCAAGACTTGCTTAGCTATCATGTATTTCACTTTCTCAAACGCTTCTCGCTGAAGATGAGTCCATTGATATGGTCTTTTGCTGGACCATAACGCTGAAAGCGGAAAATGCATCTCAGACCGGCCTTGCTACATATCTTTGTAATAATTCACCATTCCAATAAAGCTACACAAGTCTCGGATATTTCTGTCTCCAACTTCAGAATCACGTCAATCTTATTGCGCATAGGCTCTTTCCACGTCGACTAAAATAATAGCCTAGATACTCCACCCCAGTCATGCAAAACTTTCTTTTCTCGTGATGAACCACCACTCCTACGTCAAGTAAGCGTTGAAACACTATCTCCAAATGCTCCATATGCTCATTGAACGACTGTGATATAATCAAAATATCATGGAGGTAAGCTCGTACGAATGACAGATCTCCTAATAACTGCTGCATACGGCGTGAAATTTATCTGGAGCTGTGCTTATTCCCATAGGCAATCGGCAGTATCGATACTTCCCCCATGGTAAAACTATTGCTGTATACTGGCTACTTATAATCGCCAATTTGCGACTGTAGTAGCTCATAACCAGGTCCAGGGCTGAAATAAACACTGGTTTCGGTAATTCTCGCATGATATCTTGGATTCTGGGTAGTGGATAGTATTTGCGTTGTAGGCATCTATTCAATGCTCGAAGGTCAGTAAGAAATCGTACAGATCCATCCTTTTGAGGATTAAAAAATGCTGGAGCACCCCAAGGAGAGTCTTTGTCTGGTTTCATCACTCCAAGTTTAACCAAACATTCCACTTCCCGCAGTGTAGCGTCTTTTAAAATCAATGGTATAGAATATGGACGACTGGCTTATGGACAGGGAACCCGAAAATGCAATACTTAGATTAATACATCGATGTGAGCTGAGAAAATTAATAATTCAATTATTTGCAAAACTTCGTAAGTCACGATTGTATTTCAGAAACATTATCATCTCGAGCCTGGCTGGAGACATTCGCTTCCGTAGATCAGACAGTACCAGCTTAGCGAGAGAGAAGAAGCGCTCACACTCGTTAGACGTTGGCGAGATGTACGCGACGTCGACGTAGTGTGCAATTGCGCTTCTTGAACGCCGCTCTCACAATAGAACGCTCTTCGGCGGCTCTTGAAGACGACCGTTCGAGATCAGGCGACCTAAATTCAGCGCAGGCTAATTTTTCCGCGACGTTCAGCGCGTCCCCACGCTGTAACTTGACTAGACCTTATTAAAAATTGGGGTTGTTCCCGTTGCTGGCAGCCATAAACTAATAATTAAATTAAAAAATTGGGATTAATTTTTACGCATATTATTTTTTCGGGTTCCCTGCTTGTGGAACACTTCCTTTCTTCATCGGCAACACATAAGGCTTCAATTTCATTTTTCCAATTACGCCAAGAAATATCACTCGAAATGACTGCAAGAAACCCATTAATTTCTCAATTTGTTCTGCTGTTAAGGCCTCCTTTGGTATTAGAGATTGTAGTTTGATTTCTTTGCCGGTGACATCAAGAATTCTCACTGTACGTTCGTTAAAATTTTGGACGGCGAATACCACTCGACACGGAGGCTCTGGCTTCATATCCATCGGTATCTCCATCTCATCCCAAATAACCACTCGTTTCTTGTAATCGAGAACCATTTCCTGCTCACGCACGAAGTCTGCGCCAAGAATCACAGGATGCAACAATTTATCGACGACCATGAACTCTTGGCTACATTGCCTTTTGTCAGTAAACTCTGGAAGTGTAAATGGCAGCTAAATAGCGCCCATAGCTCGTTGCAACTCATTGTTCACATTCCGCTATCATTTGTCTTTGTCCTGCGGTGTGTACCACGACACTACCTCCTTTGCCACCTACGATGTAGTTGATCCTGAATAATAATAATAAGTGAGGTGTATTGTGTTACCAACCGTCTCCGGTCTAAACTCTAATACCCCTTCCCGCCCGGCATGTAGTGCTCGGCCAGATTGTACCCATCCTTCTTGGTACTTGCTGCCTCTTTGCTGTTTCTTGTGCTTGTTCTTGCTAGTCTTTACTGTCCCTCTCGCTTCGCCACTGCTCGCAGTCGCCTGCGATCAATTGTTCCGCCGTTTGGCGCAGCTTGTGCTCCTGCACTTCCCGGCTAGCTCCATATACCACGCTCCGGTTAGTATCCATTGCGTAATTAGCCAGCCAGTCTGCCGTCTTGTTGTGCCTTCTGTAGTGATGTCTCCACTCCGTTATCTGCATCTGGTCCGCTAGCTTCCTCGCCAGTTGATACCAGTGCTTTAACCTCTTTACCTTTGGCTCTCGTCTCCTCTTTAGCAAGCTTAGAATCATCGCGCTGTCCCCTATCACGTGCATACCGCTCCATTGCTTCGCCACTGCTTCAGCTAGTAGTCGCTGCAGCCCCACGAACTCTGCCACGTTGTTGGTCATGTGTCTGCTGCTTAGTGATGTGGCCGCCGCCCAGACCACCTTATACGTCTCTTCTACTTTTTCCCATTCTACTAATACGCTACCGCTTCCTCCTGGTCCGGGGTTCCCTCTGGATCCTCCATCGAAAAACATCAGCAGTACTCGTTCGTTGGTTCTGTCTCGACTTCCAGCAGTCATCCTTACGTCCGCCCACTGCCTTCGAATTCGCTCCACGACCGTGAGCTTCTTGTACGACCGCGCTGTTAACGGGAAGAGGCCCGCTCTGTACCTTAGTAGGACTTCCTTCATCCTTTCTCCTGTTCGCTGTATTTCGGCCACCTCTTCCGGTCTGCTGTTCCCGTCCGGGTAGCGTTCAGCTACTTTCCAGCGCCAAAGAGCTGTAATCATCGTCGCGCATCCCATTGTCCACACGGCGCCTGCTACTTCGTGCATGTCGTTCCATCGTTCGTCTTGTTGTTCATTGCCCCACTCTATTAGCCAAGCTGGCAGCTTGCTCAACTTTAAGGCAAAAATGTCTTGTATCGCTTCCTTGTCGTGCTCCGCCTCCCCTTCCAGTGCTGGCATTCCCCACAGCTCTAACATTGTGCTCCATATTGCTCTTGCGTCCGGACATTGCCACAGCAGGTGCGCTTGGCCGTGAGCTGATGACTTCGCGCACCTCGCCCCTACGCACGCGTAGTCATGTGAGGTTCCATTCCACAGGCGGAGTCTTCCCATCTTCATTCTGACTATGTTCTGTTTCTGATACGGCGTGACTCCATGCAACCTCTGGACGTGCTTCCAGGTCAGCTCCGTGAGGGCCCTGTGTAGCTGCTTGTGCTCGTTAGCCAACTTGTTGGTCAGGAGTTCCTGTGCTTGGGCCACTCTGTCTTGCCGCCGTTTCGCGATTACCCTTTTGTAATCTCTCCGCGCTCTGCTCCATCTCCGCTTACCCATCCACAGAGGCCTCATATGAGTCACCGCCGGGTGCGGCGCTACCCAGACCGCCTCTTTTCTCGTCTGAAGCAACGCGGCAATATTAGCTTCAGTCGCTGCGATGCTGCCCCCTTTGGCTACTTCTTGCTCCTCAAAAGCCCACCCGTGATAGAGTTTGTCTTCTCCTGTGGACTGCTCCACCCAAAAACGGTGGTGCTGATCATCTAATGTGTGCTTGACTCGCAATTTGTTTTCTTCATCCGGCTTGGATATTAGCTCCGGAAATTGCGCTAGTAGCGAAAGTGCGATCTCCCGCAACAGGTGAGCCTGTCGACTCTCCATGGGTAACTCCACGGTCTGTGGGGTCATCAGCACCTTTCCGTGTCCGACGTGCTCCACCTGGATAATGTCCTTTATCTTCTGCACTTTGTGACCATCCAAACGCCTCCTGTAGCTGGTCCATTTCTGCTTCTTCCCTCTTGCATCCCTCAGTCTCAGTTGATGATAATCTTGTTCCAGTACCGCTGAACGGATCAGTTCTCCTCTGAGCTCTTCCCTGCGCTTCTTGGCCTCATTCATTAGTCCCAGCAGTCTCGATTCTATCTGACACATCAGACCTCGTTTGTCCTACCTAGAAGTGAGCTACATCTCGTGCTTCATCTCCTTCCTGAGCTCCACCTCTTCTTTATGGTCGGGGTCAGGTTCTTCTGGTGCGAAGACCGTCGCCACCACCGGAGCCCCGGTTGCCCATAGTCCCTCCTTCCACTTCAGTTTTCCTGCCGCCTGTGTCGGTATAATGTGCCCTATCTGAAGCCCCTCCTTACTCTGGAGCAGCGTGCCTGCCACTTGGGTCCTCTTGGTTAGTGCTGTTGCCCACTTCTCCACTGTCGTCGCTGCCATGGCCACTAACTCCGTCCTAATGTTGGGGATTCCTATGCCCCCCTTCTTAGGGCTCAGCTCTGCCACCGCTGTCTGTATCCATCCGCGAGGCGGAATATCTGGTTTTGCGAAAGAGGAGTTCCACACAAAGACCCTAATTCTCCAGTCTGCCTCCTGCGTGAGCTTTTTGTTTGGCCATGCATGCCGCGCCACGTACAACAGCTTGGGTATGATGATCGCCGCTGCTATCGCTGCTCGTTCTTGGACAGAGTTCGTTTTTTCGACAGCGAGTGCCAATCTGGCGGTCAACGCCGCAAAGGCTTTCGTCCATGCACTCACAGTCGTGTCATCTGGTCCTGTAATATGTCCCAGGTATCGGGTCTCATTTACCTCTGCTACCGATTTCTCGTCATTCGCCGCCCTGTCAGTTGCGCTAGTGAACCTCTTCAGTTTAACTGCCACCGACTTCTTCAGGTTAAGTCGTAGTCCCGAGACGCTCGAGAATCTGTTGACTACCCCCAGTGCTGCCTTCTGCATGCTCGAGTGTGCAATATAAATCGCAGTGTCGTCCGCATATCCAGCTACTCTTGATTCTTCTCCGCCTGCTCCTTTCTCCAGCCTCACACCTTCCAGATCCTGATCGTTCTGCACCGCATCGTACAGTAGGTCCACTGCTAATATGAATAAGAGAGGGGCCAAGGGACACCCTTGCCTGATGCCGCTCGTGACTTCCAGCGCTCTCGATAGTGATCCGTTAGCCATAAATTGCACGGTGGTGGCTTCGTGTGTCGTTCTCACGATCTCTTTGAATTTTGGTGGGAAACCTTTCGCCTTCAATACCTGGTTCCCTGTCCAACGAATCATAAGCTTTGGCGAGGTCCAGCAGAAGCACTTGCGCTCTGTCGTACACCTCCGTGCCTTTCGCTGCCAGTTTCGTCGCTTCCAGCAGATCTATTGCTTCGTGAATCTGTCTGCCTGGTATGAACCCGTATTGCGTGGGGTGCACTAACTTCGTGATGTGCACTCTGACTCTCCACGCTAGGATTCGGGTGAAGATTTTGTAATCGGTGTTCAGGAGCGCTATGGGTCTGTAGCTGAGCCCGTTGCTCGTGTCCCCTCCCTTGGATATACTGAATATGTATGCCTCCTTGAAAGACTTTGGCGTCTTGCCCTCCTCCATGAATATGTTGAACAGTTTGGTCAGGATGGGTACTAGCCTCTCTGCGTTGTCTCGATACCACTCGTTCCCGATATTATCAGGTCCACAGGCCTTTCCCGCCTTGCATTTCTTTATGGCTGCTGCGACTTCGTCTTCCGATATTCTTTGGTCTATCCCTGCGAGATCGACCTTCTCCCAGTGGTCTTTGTACTTTGCTATGTATTCCTTTGCTCCGCCGACATCCGCTGCTGACCCTGTGAAAATGCTGGCCCAGCTGTCCGCCAGCGTATCCGCCTTCTCGTGGACTCCCCTCTTGGGAGCTCCATCTGCCCTTGCCAGAGTTGGGATGATGTTGTCTCCGTACTTCGTGCATATTCTGTTGAAAAAGTATTTCGTGGACGCTTTCGACGACCACGCACCCTTGTTGATGAGTCCGCGCCGTTTGGTTGCCCTTCGCTGTGCCTGCAAATTCTTCAATTCCGCTGCCCATTCCTTCATTTGTTGCTCGTCCTCGATTCGCTCTCCTCCTCCTGCGTGTAGCTTGCGTTTCAGCCGCCTTATTCGCTGCCTGAATCCCCCTGTCATTCTCTTTCTTGCGCTTTGCTTGAGTTGTGTCATTTCTCTCTTCATATTCCCTTTGAATTTGTCCCAGGCCTCTGCTGCTGCTCCGCTTGTGAAGTGATCTCGATTGTTGGCCCACTCTTGTAGTCTCTTGTCAATCATGTCTTTGGTGGCTGCCTTTACGTACTCCGGTGGGGGATACACTGCGACCCTCTTCTTCACCTGTACCGGCCCCTTTGGGTAGTGTATTTCTAACAGGACGCCTCTGTGATCCGAGTCACATATACCTTCGTCTGTTGTGACCCCCCTTACTTGCTTCCAATCCTTGCTCGATATATACCACCGGTCTATCCGTGAAGACCCTTTGGTTCCGTCCGCCGCCGTGTGTCTGTGCGTGTGATGCAGTCGTGCATATTGTAGCATTTCATGGTCAGTAGCCTCTACTGGCATATTGCTTTCCCCTGTGTCCACCAACGCATTTTCCTGGATGAAGCTCCTTAGCGCTCTGGCTCCTATGTCCTCCTTGCTTCCTGTCCCTCTCCTGTCCATCTCGGCTCCCGCCACACAGTTGAAATCGCCCCCACAGACTAGTGTATGGTCGTCTGGGAATCGAATGTCCCGGAGCCTGTCGAAAAACCGAATTCTGCCAGGTCCGTGTGAAGGAGCGTATATGTTGATAAACAGGTGTCTTTTACCCTGAATCGATCCGGTGGCCATGACCAGATGCTCTGACCAATACTCCTCCCTCCATCGTTTGAGATCCTTCACTGCTCCGTATGGGTTGAGGAGTATGGCAACCCCTGCCCTCCGTACTGCCCCTGACGGCCACAGCGATAATATGTGAGCATGTTCTTTGACCCCCACATCGCAGCGTATGTGATACTGCGATACTGCTCCTGGTCTGTCAAATGCGTTTCCTGTATGAAGACGATGTCCTTGACCCCCTCTCTTGTTACTCCTTCACGGCTTGTAAGTACTGCCCCAGACACTCTCTGTGCTGCGCCATCCCTCTTACGTTGTAGGTCGCCAGCCCTAGTGTTTTGTCTGCCTCGTGTTGTCGTACTGCTAGTCTCCGTTTTTTTCGTCTTCTTGCTCTTGTTTGTCTTGTTATTCTCCTGTTGAGGTTTCTGTGTTCCTCTTCCACTTCGTCAAATCGATCTTGTTTCTGTATTTGGTGGTAAAACCTGCTTAATGTCTGTTGTCGTTGGCCTCCTGTAGCCCCCTTCTCCTTTCTCTCGCCGCTGGTCTTCTTAGATGGTTGCTCTGTCATTTGAACTGTGTAAAGTTGGCGAGGGGTCCCTGTGTGGGATCGATGTTTTCTGCTTGTGTGTCGAGTCTTGGGCGCTCTCTTGCTTCCTCCCCATCGTCACCCCTACACTTGGTGGATAGTGGGCTGTAGGCGCCTTGGGCTCTGCGGCTATACACCCTTGCCTATTGTCTTGATCTGGGGTAGTTGGGGCTGACTCTTGGACCTGTGCACCTGGTCCGCCTTCTTCTTGTTGCGTTGCCTGTGCCTTCGATGCGTCGCTGTCACTATCTGCATCTCATCTGTCGACACTGCTCACCCTTGCTTCGATGTTCTCCAATCCGGTCTGTGGTGGTTCGCTCTCTTTACACCTTGGCTTGCCCACCTTGGCAGCCCTTCTCAGCGCTTTTAGCTCTTTTGTTGCAGCTTTAGCTAGTTTGTCTGGGTCATATGGCTCGGCGTCCAACGCCCGTCCTCCGTACTTCGTAAGAACTCTGTTTCTCTGACTTGTGAGTTCTTTCCACTTGTCTGTGTAGACTTCGTACCTCTTGGGCTCGTAGGTGACCGCTTGGTAATGATTCCCTGCTTTACTGTAATGTAGCACCATGATGATTGGTAGCGTTCCTGCGGTTGTCAGCTCGCGCAAAATGTCAGTCCCTATGTGTGATGGCATCGTGGAAACCACGCCCGTTTCGGTCGCCGTGCTATCAGTCAGCCCCCAATCTTAGTACCCGTAAGCCTGGAGTCTCACGTTGTCCTCGTGCACCACGTCCAACACGAAGACCATTTCTCTAGCATGCATGGCCATCGCTTTGATGTGATCGGGTCTGACCCAATAGTTCATTGGCACCGATGATTTCACTGATTTGTTGCGTTGGTCTGCATAGTGGTTGGCCAATGCACACAACTTTTCCTCTGCTGAGTCTTTGTTGATGATCGTTTTCCCAGCGGCTGCTAGTGCCGATTCCATCTCCGCCGGGTGCACTTTGAATCCATCCGCCACATTCGCGATCATATTGTTCATGACCTGCTTTTTGATGTTGTTCGCAGCCTCCACCACGTCGGCGTGCAATGGCGACAACCCGGTCGTGACGTTGTGTAGTGCTGCCAAGAATGCAAGCCACCCACAGTGTCCATTCACTGCCACATCGGTTATCTTGCCTCCTACGATGTCCAGCCAGTGTTGCAGCGGCCTGCCCATGTTGTCTCCTCCTTTGATTCCTGTCATTAAGAAACCGTCCTCCTCCAATCGCTTGGTGTCTGCCTGCTCTCCTTGTTGTGTCTTCTTCCTTCCTGCGTCTCTGGTGTCGTGTGTACTGAATGTCACGAAACTGTGCATGTATTGCTGTAAAGGTTGCTTAGGTCTGGAAGGTCCGCCCTCATCAGGCTCGCTCCCAGTCGTCTGCTTCCGCCTGCCCTCATTTCCAATGCTGCAAGTCTTTGGTGCTTTGCTGGTTTTCCCCCTCTCTGAGTCTCCGTTCGTTTTCCAGTTATCTGACAGCTGTCGTTTCGGTGATAGCGATTTCTGTCGTGCCTCTAGACCCTCGTTGTTGCCGCCTGGCTCATGTCGCTTGACTGGTATGTCCTCCTTGTCTGGTATGGCTTCCTTGTCTGCTCCTATGTTGTCACTCACTGTCTCCGCGTTTTTGGGTCTGTCTGGTACCGTGTCGTGCACTTGTTCTTCGACGGCATGTGCCGTGGGTGTCCTGTAGCCGTCACTGTCGCTCATCTGGAAGTCCCCTTCGCCGTAGGAATTGTAGTCCTCCTCTGCATGCTGCTTCTGTGTTCTCTCGTTCTTCTCCCTGGTTCCTCCCTCTGATGGCTCCTCTGCTTGCTGCCCTCGCTGCTTCCCCTCCTCATTTTGAGCCCCGTGCGTGCTCTGACTCGTCCGTTCTTGGGTGGTTCTGCTTCCTCATGGATTGCTCCCATTCTCTAGGTAGGGTTGGTCTCTCTTCTCTTCCTGCCGCGTCATCGGTCGAGCTCATACGCTGCTGAGTTGTCCCCGGTTTACGACTTGCGCTGCTTCCCCTGAGTTGAATTAGCAGCTGTTCTACCGAGACTGGCGATTCTTTGCTGGTGTACCCTCTGCCTCCTTGTCCTCGATTGGACGGTAGTTTCCCTTCTATTTGCTTCCCATGTGTCTTCCTTTTGGCTTGCACCCCTTCCGGTGGAGCTCTGCAGTATCGCCCCGAGTGATCAGGCGTGCCGCATGTAGAGCATGGCCAATGACTGTATACTTCATGATAAAAAATTGTCAACGCAGCTCCGTCAACTTCCAGAGCTGAGAGTTGTCGTAGCCCTGCCGGACATGCCGACGCTTTGATGGTAACTACCCACTGCTTGTCGTTTATGCTCCCTGTTCCCGTTTCTGCGTGATGTAGCGCTTGTGTCTTGAGTCCCCGTTTGTGCGTGAGTATCCAGTACAGATCTGACGAGGTCAAGGAGCCTCTCTTCACTGCGATCGTGAGCCTGTAGAAGTCTATTCTTATCAATTTGTTGTTGATCTTTGCCTCCTCCCGTTGGGTTTCGTAGTCCTCCAGTTTCAGCATTCTCATGCCCAGTGGCATACCCCATCCTACCCATTTCATGGCCGTCTGCTTTCCTTTGAAGGTGACCGTGACTACTCGTGTGTCTGCGTTTACTTCCACCCTCGATAAGTCCGATTTGAACTTCTTAATTCGCAGTTTCTGCGGCAACGCTGCCTCGGCTCCCATGTGGATGTGTTGTAATATTGCTTGTTTTGTCATGTTCGGACCGAATCGCTGCCCCGGCAGTAAGTGCGCATACAGCGGGTATTCTATGGCCATGAACAAGTCGGTGAAAATCGTCAACTCTCTTGCATCCATGATTTGGATGAGGAACCTTGGCGGTATGGGTACTTCCAGCTTATGTTGTAAAATCATCTCAATAGCTTGTTTCTCCTCGTCGGTCATGCCCCGTAACACACTGGTCGGTTCCGCTGGTTTCATGCACAGGTCGTACCAGTGTTGGTGATCACCGTCCGCCTCATTGATCTTCCTGTTCGTTTCTTCTTCTTCTGCTACTGCCTCCTTGAAGGACCTGAGTGTGGGCTGTTCTTCGCTGGTTGTTGTTTCTGCTCTTTGGATCGTTGGTGACGGTAAATTGGCGCAGTCGTGCTTCCAGTTCGTTTTGGTCAATGGCCTCATCGATTAGCCATGTTCCAATCAGCTCT
Organism: Phytophthora infestans T30-4; assembly: GCF_000142945.1. Classification (NCBI taxonomy): domain Eukaryota; phylum Oomycota; class Peronosporomycetes; order Peronosporales; family Peronosporaceae; genus Phytophthora; species Phytophthora infestans. Next base: position 805,451 of record NW_003303750.1, on the reverse strand, counting down.
TTGAGTCTTTCAATGTGATCCTCCTTGCTACAGTCCCACGTGCTTAGTAGTCCTCCGTATTTCTCTTGTGCCCCTTTCGGAATTTCGTCAACCCACAGTGCTCGTAGTTTCATATTTTCCACATTTGTTGCGGCATCTTGTTTGGTTTCTACGAGGTGGCTCTTGAATCTTCTCTCCTTGGCTAGGTCGATCAACCTGAGCACAGTGTGCATCACGAAGTCTTTGGGAGCTTTGTTCCGCATATATGCATGGCGTTGAGCGAAAACCATGGAACCATCCCCCCTGTCCGGGGCTCCTGGTCTCGAATGGTAGGCTTTCTCTGTTTCTGTCCCGTTCGATCGTTGTGTTTGTCCGTGACTCGGCAGACAAGTTCCTTTCAGTCCCTCATCCTTCCTTATCTCTCCTCTGCTTGCCTTCTGTTCTGCCGCTCCGGCTGCTTCGCTCTTTTGCGTGTGCTGTCTTCCGCGCACCACCTTCGTCCATCCGCGGTTGTTCCCTCCTTCATCATCTCCGTTGCCTGACCCTGCCCTGGTTGGAGCTTTCTTTCCGCTTCCCCCTTCCTCTCTGTTCGCCTGCATGTTGCTTCTCCTTCGAGTTCCTCACGTACGACCTTTCGCTGACACTTGAAGATTGTATGACCCGGGGGTTTCGCGTCCTCCCAAACGCCCCCCGGCTCTCTGTATGACTTGTGTGCTTCCCGCTCTTGGCCGGAGTCTTGAGTGGTCGCGCGCAAATTTGGAAGTGACAATTCCTCTACGCTTCAGCAAACAGCTAAGAAATTGACCTATTCTGGCTCAAAACAAGCTCTTAAAACGTAGCAAACATTGTTAGATCATCGCTACACAGTACAAAATAGGTACTGTTCTGAATGATACATCGTTAATATATAAGTATTCTGTGATCACAACACCTTATTTTCTGTGCGTAATTTTCTTCTGACAGAAAAAAAGTGTTTTATTAATACCCAGGTACATGTAGTCCCCAATTCCCGGCTGCTCACCGGAGATTACCGTAGCAGTAAATCATCTCAAACATTGGAGCAGTACTACTGCGCACACCGTACTTTGTTAGTAGTGCAGTGATGATGTATCGTTAGCAAGTCACTAGCCTAATATTTCATACAAGCTCAGAAGTTGGGCAACGCTTTCGCGAGAGGACTTTCGCTAGCCTGAAAATGAGTGTCACATGCCGCTCGGGCAGTAGAGAGACGCTATCTCGAATGAGTACAGTAGAGTCTACTGTGTCTACTGTAGACCGGAACACTGGTCGATCCCAACTGTTAATCGCAGCAAACACATGAATTTAGTACCAGTAGAGAGTAGGTTACGATTAAAAACCAGGCGGTGGTGAGCAGGCGCGAAAAGCATAGCTGTATCAAGCCCGAGCGGGTGATTGCGAAGCACGGCCGCTCGGTATTTGCGTCGGCGGGTCCAAATGGGAGCCCACCAGTCGGCGTCGAATAATACGTCCTAAACGAGCCCTAAAATGTCCTATTTGTCCTAAAATTACAATTGTTTTTAGCATGAGATTTGTGAAGTAAGATATAACGTCTCCTGGCATCTAAGACGCTAAAAGCAAACTTCATATTTTAAGGTAGTGCTGGCAGATACTTTAAGCGACGACTACTCGTCCTTGTGCGTATGGGGCATGGAGACAACAAAGGGGGGGGG
>NW_003303750.1:780813-803681 GCF_000142945.1 Phytophthora infestans T30-4 | reverse complement strand
CATCCTGTCCGACTGGAGTCTGACCCGTGGCGGAGCCGAACTCTGGCAATGGAAGAAGAAGCTGAGAGTGGCGTTTGGATTGGAGAAAGCCCCTGGTGGAACGAAGAAGGTGTACAGCCGAGTAGCCGAGTTCAAACCACTCGGCGAGGACCCGAGCAAGATTCCTTTGCCGAAGACCCCGGAGACGAAGAGACGTGAAGTGTTCCGCGCTACGCAAGGAACTCCGTACTTCGAAGACTCTCACATGCTGACTCCACTGAAGCTAAACCCGACTCAGCGAGCGCCGAGTCGTGGGCAGCGAAATGTAGGTCGTTACCGTGAATTGTATGACGCTGCAGATGAGGCTGAGGCTTACGAGGAGGATGAAGAAGACGACGACACCTTCAACGTGAGAGGTAACCGTGAAGAAACCGTGAAGGACTACATCCGAAACTTGAGCTTTGACGCGACTGAAGAGGACTCGACGCAGTACCTCGAAGTCCGAGCCCACGCCTCGCTCGACAAAATCGCCGAGTTCGAAGGAAAGCGCTACCGCTCTGACGCGTCGCTCCAGTGGCTCAAGCGTTTCATCTACGAGATGAAGAGCACCAGGATACCCCAAAGTGCATGGTGCGAGCCTTTCTCGCTATGCTTGGGACGCCCGGCGAAGAGTTGGTACAGGCAGCTGCCGAAGAAGACTCAGCGACGTTGGAAACTACTCAGCGAGGCGTTCCTGGATTATTATTGCTCACAGTTCGACCAATCCGCCCGCACTCGTTACTACTCGGCGAGACGTAAAGTCAACGAACCGATCTGCGACTTCCTGATCCGACTCAACGGGTATGCTCGGACGGCCAAGATCCAGTACGAGAAGGGTGGCGCCGTAGCAGCTGACCATGTCGAACACTTCTTGCTGCATTGTGGTGATGACGATGTGATGGATTTGATGTACCCCTTGCAGTTGGAAGACATCAGTAAGGTGGAACAGATAATCAATCGTCGGATCCTCGGCGAGAAGCGAAAGAAGCAACGCGACCGACTCGTGATCGCACGAGGCCGAGATGACAAGCGGAAGGATCAGACCCGCCGAGATGAGAAGCGAAGTCGCAAGGAAGAAAACCGCGACCGCCGAGGCACTGTCGTTGACGCTGACTCCGACGGAGAGGAACTCATCGATCAGAACCCGCCGAGTCCGTACAACTTCGAAGACGAATGGGATGATGAGGACCAGTCCGGATGACACGACTCAGCGAAAGACGAAGACTACATTGACGCCGGCGTTTCCAATGATAAAGGAAATACACCGGACCGCCGAGAGAACTCGGCGGGAGACCAGAATGGCTCGAACCGAAGCTGGGGAAACTCAGCGAACCGACCTCCGCGACCGTACAACCAACGAGAACAGTCGAACCGTGGAGATGGATCACGCGACAACACCCAACGAGGACCTTGTGCAGCTTGTGGAAGAATGGGGCTCGGCTCACTACTGTCGACGACGCTGCCAATTCTGCAGACAAGTCCATGAAGGCGGCCGGTGCGAGCTGTTTCGTCAATATGAGAAGCTGGCTGCGTTCGTGAAGAACTCTGTCGACAAGTCGCAAGTGCCAGAAGACCTGCAAAACCTCTACGCGCCGAGTGATTTAAACTCGGCGGCCCGCCAACACTGACTGGGTTGGAATATGCCGGGCTGCCACAGTCAGCTGAACCTGCAGTTGAGGCGAACTTCTTGTTTGCCTTCGTAGGCGAAGCAGGACGGCCCGAGGGAAGAAGCGGGGATGGCAATTGGATGTGTGAAAGCGACGGAATTGAACGTGAGCTCGGTGAGTTAGATGATAACAACCGAGCGATTGCAAGTGTAACTCGGCAGTCAGACCAAGCTGTGCATCGTACCAGGATAATGAAGCTGCTTCCAGGAGAACGGCTGGGATGGTGGTCAGCACAGACGTTTGATCGTCGAGTTAGAATGAGAGCCCTCGTATTGGGTGCAGTGAACGACCGAAGGACCAAGATATTATTGGATACCGGAGCAAATGTCTCGGCGATAAGTGAGTACTTCGCGAGGAAACTGCGTCTCAAGAGAGTGGCCAGCAGAGATAAGCGAATTGACATACAAGGAATAAGTAAAGACAGGATGGTGACAACGTCAAGAGCAGTGGTGAAGGTGACACTCGGCTGGGAAGTGGCATACGAGTTTGAAGTATGGATAATGCCTCATCATGCCGGAGTCGATTTGATTCTCGGCACCGACTTCATGATCCCAGCTGGAATCCGTCTGGATCTGTACAACTCGGCGGTAAAGCTACCCGATGAGATGGTGATCCCACTCATCCGATCAAGTAATGCACCGACCAAGACCGAGTTCGGACCAAATGTCCCATGTGGGCCACCAGACGGGTTGACGATCGAAAGTCGAATGACAGCTGAGTTCAAATTGCCCAGGCGACAACCCAGTGAGTCGACGCATGACTTGTGGGTGCGACGGACGAAGGGTTGGATTCCGACGGTTGTTTTTAATCGCCGAGGAAGACCAACCCATGTCCTGATTACGAACGTACGACAGACGTCAGTCTGGTGCCCACCTCACTTTTATGTGATAAAAATGGCAGCCACATGGAGTACTGGCCAATGAGGGATATGTCCGCGTGAACTCGGCGAAGTACCGTGACTGGCGGATATTGGCCTTTGAGTCGGCGATGGATAAAGATTTGCTGCAGAAAGAACAACGACTGTACGACGACTGGTTGTCACACCAGCCGTCAGCTGTGGAAAGACGAAAATACCCAACTCCGACGGCGGTGGAAAGACGACCTCCTCCAGTGGAAAGTGGACCAGAATTAACATGCGCCGAACGCCGGAGAAGGATCGAAGCCGACGCTGAAGCCGGCGACTACGAGAAGCGTCGCGGTAACGCAGACGTCATATCGACTTCAGGAGTGACAAGGGGTGACCCGGCTATAAACTCAGCGTTCAAGCTGGAAGACGTCCGAGCGGACCGTACGTCGGCGCTACACGATGGCCAAGATGTCTTCTATCAGCTGTTCAAGTTTGAAGACGATGGCGCCATTTCTGACGTCAACACGAACTCAGCGATTGAAGGAACAAGTGAAGTAAGGGCCACGGAAGACGTGTCGGCGACTGAAGACTCAGCTATAACGGAAGGAGACCTTGAGGAACGCTCGGAACGCGCCCTAAGTGACGCCCAACCCGTTACTGACAACCGAGCCAAGTTTGGAGTCATTCGACCAAGTTCTGCAGCCGTGGTGAACTCAGCGATGGGTACACCGGAAGCTTGTATTATCCAGTCGGGGGCGGTGGACTCGGCGTCAGCAGATCTAAACACTGAGAGTGCCTCGGACGTGGCCACAGCATGTTGTCAGGATGTCAGCTATGCCGAAGACGCGTTTGCATGCATGGAAGTTAGTTCTGCCATCACAACCAACTCAGCGGTTGATCACTCCGACGCGACCAAGGACTATGATAATCGGGAGGTATTACTGCCTGAAGGAATAAAGCCGAACGACGACCCAGCTACGACGGACTCAGCGTTGGAGACTATGGAAACTACGACCTGTCCGAAAGTGGTTAGACAATATGACGATGATACCATCTACCTCGGAGCCAAGTTTGAGAACGCAGGAGTCAGATCGACCATCGCAGTGAACTCAGCGAATACGGACCCTGACACAGCCGACAACTATGAATTACCAGAGGTATTACTGGTGGAAGGTACTATAGCTGAGATCGGAGTGACGAACTCAGCGGCGACGGTGTTCGACCCCGGCGGAATTGACTACGATTTAGGACACGATGAAGGTGACGAGTGCAACTCGACGAGAGACGCAACGGAAACCCTAAGACAACACTATTTGGCTATCGCCGCGACCGAAGACGAGCAAGAGGATGATGTTGACGATAGTACAACCAACGCCTAGAGCGTAGTGGAACAGATTTGGAATTGACGAACTACGCTCACGAGCTGGCCTTCCTTCCCGATCTTACTGAAGTTGAACCTACCAAACTCGACTATGGCGCTGGAAACGTCAAGTCGAGTAGTCATACGCCAGCACAGTCGGCTAAATTGGTGGCAGAGCTACAAAAGGACGAAGGGATAATGTTTTCAAGTGGTAATGCCCTGCCGCCTCCAGCGTACGGAGCATTCTGCGACATCGACGTTCAAGGACACGCACCCATTAAGCAGAGAGCTCGGTGGATACCTCTCCGCCACTTGAGCAAACTTTACGAGTTGTTGAAGGGACTGCTTCGAGCTGGGTTGATATCATTCTCGAGCAGCCCTTGGGCCTCGCCAGTGGTGATAGTGCTCAAGAAAAATGGTGTGGATATTCGACTATGCATTGACTATAAACTGGTTAATGCGGTTACGACACCGATGGAATACGCTATGCCACTGGATGATGACCTTCTTACCGAATTGGAAAGCTACTTGTGGTTTTGCTCGCTCGATGCTGCGAGTGGATTCTGGGCAGTCTTGATGACACGCCGAGTTCGGCAGATCTCAGCGTTCGTATGTGCACTCGGACACTTTGAATGGTTACGAATGCCATTTGGATTGAAGAATGCGCCTATGATTTACCAGCGACTGATCGACAACGCTCTATGGGGATACGTTCAACCAAAGGGAGGATGGCAACTGTTTGCCGAACGAATGGCTGTTGCTGAAGCCGAGTCGGGAACTCGGCGAGTTGAGCTCGGCGGAGTCAGCGATTCAACGCAGAGTAGGCTGACGAAGTTTGAAGCTGACCATCAATCACAAGCTGACTGCGATCCGGTCCAAGACCTGGTCAATGGACCGGACGGCGACATGTTTGCTAATGGAGAACCTGACCAGTCTTCTTTGATTCCGGTGTTCAAGCGGAGGTCGTTTGTCGATGATATCTGTTTTGGAGGGGAGACGTTCGACGCCTGCTTGGAGACCCTCGACCGATTACTAGCCCGGTTCACAGAATGTCGAATTAGCATCAGCTTTACCAAGAGTATCTTTATCCAACCCAAGGTTGATTTCCTATCGCACGAGATTACGCCGAGTGGCATACGCGCTGATGCGAAGAAGATAGCCGCGATCGCCGAGCTCGCCTTCCCGAAATCGAAGAAGGGGATGCAAGCGTTCCTCGGTGCCCTCAACTATTACGGCCGATTCATCCAGAACTTGGCTGTTTACGGAGCAGTACTCTATCAGCTAAAGGATACGGACTTTGGCCCTGGGGTGACCTGGCGTCAGCAAAAGCATCATTCGCCGAGCTCAAAAGACGGGTAGCAGAAGCTCCAATTCTGCGTCATTTCGACTCGGCGAAAGAAGTCCACATAATGTTGTACGCCAATGAGTGGGCGCTGAGCAGTACGTTGATGCAACCACACGACGACAAGCTGCACCCAGTTCGCTTCTGCGGACGCATACTAAAGGAGAACGAACTCGGCTACCATCCCGCTGAGAAAGAAGTAGTCGCGCTGTTGCAATTGCTGAAAGTGTGCTACACTCTCTTGGCGGGAAAGACGCTTCACGTCTACACCCGTTTCTCCACGCTGGAGTGGGTGTTTAAGTCAAAGTCGCTGTACGGTCGCGCAGTCAGTTTCGCAGTTATGTTGTCGCCCTACGATTTGAAGGTGAAACGAGTACGTGAGCGAGATGTAGACTTCGCCCAGTTGCTCCAGGCGTCGATAACCCCGTTTATCGGACTCGACGATTCCTTGAAGCACCTGGCACCTCCCTCCAAGAACTCGGCGACAGTTCGAATGGACCCAGCGCTGCTCTATGCCCGAATACCAGCTGACTTTGCAGGATGCGTGCTGTCATTTGATGGCTCAGCGAAGACGGCTAAATACGGCGGGTATGGCAGTTGTTCGTGGATACTGTGGCGCCTTCCGAATTGGGACATTGAGATTGCTGCGAGTGCGTACCTGTCGTCCACCACAGTCAACATCGCCGAGTACACCGGCATGAACAATGGAGTCTTGGCGGCGATTGACCGAGGGATAACCGATCTGATTATCGTGGGTGACTCCCGGCTTGCAATCTAGCAATCCATGGGGGTGATAGCATGCAAGAAGGAAACGTTGCAAGTGGAACTAGCTCGGCACAAGGATCTCACGAAACAACTCAACTCGGTCCGGTATCGGCACATAGCGCGACACTATAACGCAGCGGCTGATTCTCTCGCTACAGAAGCACTGGAAGCTAAAGCTGGACGAGTAATTCTTGGGACGGATAGGAAAGCAGAGCTGAGAATGATTAACCGCGTAGCCGAAGAACTGTACGCCACAGACAACCCAGCGGAAACACCGATTGTCACGGCAGTCACTCGTAGCCGAGTACGCCGAGTTCACTTTGAGGACGAGCTGGATGAAGACTCGGCTAGAGCAAGAGGAGGAAGTCAGGATCATGAAGCCATGTCTACCAATCCTGGAGAATCCGCGTTTGAAAGCAGTGGAGATGAATTCGAACAAGTCAGCAGGGCGTCGACTCGGCGGATTAACCACACGACCCCGAATGTCGAAACAGGGTCGCAGATGGAGTCAGCCCAGACAGCTCAGAATGCCAACGACATTGATCCAGTGACGGTACAGACTGAGCGGAGACGACGAATCGCGAAGGCACAAGATGAAGAACTCAGGTGGGCCGATCTGAAGGCGTACCTGAGAGGAGAATTGGAGGACCTTACACACCGTCGAGCTCAGAATGCCGGCAAAGTCGCAGAAGTCTTTGTACTCAGCGAAGACGGCCTGTTATACCGCCGAGATGAAGCCCGCCGACTAGGCGAACTCGGCGAACCGAACCTCTCATTGAGATTGGTGATTCCGTCAACCATGGTCGACGAAATACTTCATAACTGCCACAACTCGATCGAAGGAGGGCATCAAGGCATCGTCAGAACGTATCACTGAGTCAAAGCCGACTACTACTGGATTGGTCTTTACGCCGACGTGGTGAAACATGTTAGGGCCTGCGAGGACTGCAATACTAGTAAGAAGCAAGCCACAGTTGAGAGGTTATTCGCCGGGAAATGTGGTGTCAGACCATCCATTGCAAGTCGTGTCAATGGATTTCGTGATTCCCCTTCCTCGAACTCAGCGGGGCAATACTGCACTGCTGCTGTTCCAGGACCACTTCACGGGGTTCGTTATCGCTAAGGCTATGAATGACACCGGAGCACTCGAAGTGGCCAAGGTATTTGAGGAATGCGTCTTCAGGCAGTTCGGGGCTCCGTCTTTGATACGGCACGACCGAGATCCAAGGTTTATGAGTGAAGTATTCCAAAAGTTCTCCGAGATGATGCAGTCGAGATCAAGAGCTACGCTGAGTTACCGACCACAAGCCAACGGTCAACAAGAGAGGTCAGTCAAGACAATGGTTCAGACTATACGGGTCTACGTAGAAGACCCACTTCAAGCCGACTGGGATGACATCGCCGAGAAGATGGTACACGCTATCAACAACTCAAGAGATTCGACTCGGCGAGAAACCCCTTTCTATCTGGTGCATGGTTGGGACGCCAAGTCTACACTCAAGGCTATGACGAGTTCAATACGACGTGGACAGGGACGCCCAGTCAACTCGGCGGACGCAGTCGAGTGGCGCCGAGAAGCGAACAGACAACGAGAAGTGGCACTTCGATTAGCAGCTGAGTTCCAAGTGCGAGAGAAAGCACGACGAGCTCGAGAGCACAACGAAGCGTTGAGCAAGAAGGAAAAAAGATCCATTCCAAACACAGCAGATGACGAAGATGAAGTTGCAGAACCAGGCGATGAATCCACCAAATCCTTGTTCAAAGAAGGAGATCAAGTCTGGTTGTTTATGGAGCGAGTGAAGTCGGGCCTGACCAAGAAGTTAGCCCACCGATGGCATGGACCATTCAGGGTGAAGAAGAAGGTGGAAGAATTCGCCTATGAATTGGAGTTACCCGACAAGAGTGGATATAGGTTCTACCCAGTGGTCCATGTATCACGTCTGAAGGCAGTCACCGAACTCGGCGGAAGACCAAAGACGAGGCTAATCGCCGACCTCGAAGAGACTCAGCGAGTTGACTTTGATGAAGCATTACTGCCTGAAGACAGCTGGGAACCAGACACAAGTACAAACCAGTATGAAGTCGAAGCAATTCTCGACGATGAGCTACCATTATCCACAAGTACGTCACGATCACAACGGAAGTTTAAAGTTAAGTGGGTCGGCTACGATGAGCCTACTTGGGAACCACTGTCGAATTTGTCATGTGGGGGTCTCCTGTTTGACTATCTACGACAGAAGAAGCGCGAAAACCGTCTGCAAATGGTGCAAGCTGCAGATGAGGATTAACAGCTATTGCACCAAAAGTTACACCAACTCAGCGGACGACACAGGCCGAGTTGAGACGGAATGCTACTGTGTCGAAACTACATATAATAAATAATTACGAAATGAAGTCCTGAACGATACCTACGGGACGCCCAGTCAAAGGAAGAAAACTAAAAAGTCGGCGATCCGGATTCCAAGTGAGTTGAACCCGACGGATACAACTGGGAAGAGCTCAGCGGACTCGACGATTGGGGGCGTGGCGTCGTAGCAGACGTCATCCCTTGGGAACTTGCGGAAGGAGATGCAACATTCGCAGCCGTGGCAAGAAGTATCATCGCCGACCTAGCCAACGAAGCTGACGCCGAACCAGGTGCCTCAGGACCCGACGCGGCGGAAGTGGGCTGAGGATCCGTTCCACTGGGGAGTGGGGTGCCGAACGGAGACATACTCGGAGACGCGCCTCGGAGATTGGGAGAACCCAACCCATCGTCCGCCGAGTCGTCATCAGACGCACTCTCGCCATCTGAGCCGAGCTCACCGATCGAAGACCCAGTGAAGATATGGATGCCTTGACGATTCAGCCGAGTTGGAGCACCCGGGGCATAGGCAGGAGGCGCTGGTTCAGCAAGATCAAAATCTTCTTCAATCGCGTCGTCAACAACCTGAGGATCCATACCGCGCGGAGCGAAAACCAAGAAGTCCACGTTCCGAGCGCGGAAGCAAGTATTGTACGGATGGACCGCCGGGTCAGTAAGCCACCAAGCTCGCCAGGGCTCGGCTAGATCCACATCGTGAGCACACTGGACCCAGTCTCTCCCGGAAGGAACCCACGAAAGGTTAACGGGAGAGTAATGGGGAACGGACGGATCAAAATAAACCTCTGCGTCCACCAGTGGAGCAGGTTCATCGCCGAGCTTCTGAGTGACCGCCGAGTAAAGCTGGTCGTAGACAGCAACAACCAAAGATCGCAAGGTGTCACTACGACGTTTGCGCTTGCGCTTGTACACCAGCCACAGTTCGTATACCTCAGCAAGCTGGGCGGGCGTGGCAGCCGGGTTGACGTCAGGATGGAGACCCATTAACACACTCGACTCGACAATCCAATGACGACGCTCATAGAGAGCTACGAAGTAACGAGTCATTTGGCCATCTGTCTGGATGGGCCTCCCCGCCGAGTCCAAGGGACTGTCGCCACGAAGCTTCACCCACATATCTCCAAGAACTTGCATCAAAGTTCGAGGCCGGGTTTGAGAAGCCAAACATCGCCGAGCTTCCTCCAGTATCGACGGAGAAAAGAAGAAAGGAAGCTCAGGGAGCATCCGCCGAAGACGCTGACAAGGATGGCTCGGGTCGAAAACGGCCATGAAAGCTCGAATGCCGTCAAGAGAACACGGCGTAGGTGGAACACGACTCTTGCCCCCTTCGAGCTCCATCTGCACCCCTTCGCTCAGTGTATCCAATAATGCATTCCAACAACGAGTTGAGCCGAAATGCATGAATGGTACCTCGCGGAGTTGAGCCATGTGAAGAGTCAGGCGACAATCCTTGGACACCGCTTGCGGGGCCCGAGTCCGTAACGTCGCCAGCGGGAGTGTAAGAGCGCTGGGAAGTGCGACCACAGCCGGACGTGAAGCAGTCGAACTCGGCTGAGAGAGAATCGATATAACCGGGAGCCTACTCGGCGAAGGAGCAGCCGGAATGGACTGAGCCGGAGCTCGATCAGGAGTCGACGGAAGCTGCCGATGCTTGTGGTGTCGGTGCGTCTTGTGATGCTTCTTGTGCTTCTTGTGCTTCTTGGATCGCTTCGACCGATGACCGGTAGGACTCGACGAGGCACGACGTTTGCGATGCTGCTGCTTCCCCGAAGCCGGCGCAGAGGCAGAACTCGTCCCGTCACCAGAATTCTTCGATGAAGGCCGCGAGGAGTGGCGATCACTCGGCGGCAAGGACTCATCGCTCATCTCGTCGTCAGAACCGAAGATCGCCGCATGAAGACTTCTCGCTTGGGCAGAACGACGAGCATCTGCGGTCGCTGAGTCGGAACCTGAAGGACTGCCAGCCGAGTTCTCTGATAAGGAAATGGGATCCAAGAGCGACCCAGCGGCAGGATTCGTCGAGCCGGTGGACGGTACAGATCCATCACCAGGCCCTAACACCTCGTCGTCAGACGCGTCGAGATCCTCAAGCAGCTGAGCAGTCACAGTGCGGGCGGTCGCAGCAGATCTCCGGATAGGGCGCCCAGATGGGGACGTCAACACGGCCGTGGTCACAGGGAGAGACGGTCTGAGGACACTCACGGCCGGAGTCACTAAGTCAGTCGGCGTGGTGGATACGCTCAGACCTCGAGAGGGCGACTGGGAGCGTCCAACCACCGTTAGCACGACGCTGAGTGGTGCGCTCGACTGGGGCAACCCAGCGGAGATGGGCGAAGTCGAGCCTGGGCCACACACGCTCGTAGCCGGGACAGGCAGTGAAGCCACGACATCGGATGAAGATATCGGCGGTGGGCGAGTAGCCGCGACTGACGAAGTCACCGGAGGACCAGAAGACGAAGAACCCGCCGAAGTCGTCGAAGCAACTGCAGGAACGGTGTCGGCGGGCGGCTCAGGCAACTCAAACTCAAACTCGGCTTCGCTCGAAGCGTCATCGTCGTCTTCAAAGCGAGCAGAGACAGCGGGCTGAGTAGCAGAACTCAGCTGAAGGTGACGAACCTTCTTCCGCCGAGTCCGACGACGGGACTTTCCAGAGCGAGGCCTTCCTCCATCGGATACAGTAGCTTGAGGTGAACTTGAGTGCAAAAGGGTACTGATAGCCTCGTGTCCATCCTCTCCGGGGAGTGGACAAGCGTACGGTTGAGGCGGATGCGGCGCCGGTGCACGATGACGGGGACCTGCAGCAGTGGGAGACTTGGGGTTGGCATAACGCCGAAGCCGCTGAGTCGAGGTCAAGTTTGCCAAAGGCGTACGGGGAAGCTGAGCAAGAGTCGGCTCAGCCTGGGTTGTTACCGCCGCTGAGCTGACTGGAGCCGCAGCCGAGTCTGCCAATGAAGTCGCCGAAGACGCTTGACTAGCTGAGGGAACCACACTAGGACCAATAATGGAACTCGCCACTGGAGCATCTCGGCGAGGATGGACAATCAACTCCAACCGCCGAGTTTCACCAGCGGGGATGTTGAGAACCTCAGGAAAGCGAGACTCCAAGACACGACACAGCCGGGCGTTGAGGAGAAGGTCGGACGAATCAAGCCCAGGAACTTGCAAGCCACCGCCAGCAGCAGCAGCCATGTGAGGATCGTGCATCGGAATAATACCATTCCGACGGATGAGCCGCTTCTGTCGAAAGATCACAGCCCGCTGCTCAGCGATCACCGACTGAGCGTGCCGCAAGGGTTGAGTACCGGTGGAACTGTACAACCGCACCGACTCCTGCAGCTGTTCGAAGTGCTTGGAAGCAATGCCCTGAAGAGTGATGAACGCCGCATCCCTCTCAGAAATGGATCGGAGAAGGACGTCGATCTCGGCGTCCCGATCCAAGACTTGCTGATGGTGGAGCTGGGCCTGACCCAACGCAGCGTCAACCTTGCTCTGCTCACCTGCGATGGCCCGAGCAAGTTTTGCCTCACTCAGAGCTACAGCCTTTCGCAGCGACGCGAGGAGATTAGCCGATTGCGTGGCAGCAGCCTCCAATCGAGACACTTGCTGTTGAGCCGACGAGAGCTGAGTTGACAAGTCGACATTGCTGAGAGCAAGCGAGTCCAGTCGCCGAGTCAGTGCGCGGTTCTCCTCCTGAACAGCTTGATTGTCAGCTTGGAGATCGCCGATGATCTTTGGATAATCAAGAGCGGCGTAGTTACCTTTCAAGATATCCAACAGTTCCCCCGCGGAAGCAGCATGCAAAATCGCTCGTCGCTGCACGGGATCGGAGGGCTCCACGGAACGAGTAAATCCGTAAGCCATGAGCCTCGCCAAGAAGGTCAATTCTTCTCGGCGATCATGTCCTTGCTCGTTAATTCTGGCCATGAGGGAGTCAAGACTCACTGGAGCAGCCGAGCTTGGCTGATTGGTGGCGCCCGAAGTGGTGTCGCCCGGCAAGCTCGGTGGACCAGGAAGGCGCACGCGAGAAGACTCTGCCGACTCCGCGTCAGACTCATGGGAAGTTGTCAGGTCAACCAGCCCAGCTTCATGCCGGTCGCTGACCCCACGAGTACCGACGGGTCGAGGAATCGACTCAGCTGGCACGCCTTCACCTCGACGAGGAGTTGGAGAAGAAGGATGGTGCCACGGGTTGTGCTGGAACAACATGCGAAGAGTAAGGAGCTGCCAAGTGAGTGACAGCGGAAGCAACGAACGTACCAAAGAAGGTGGTGGGGAGCCGCGAGACGTCATCAGCCGAGTACGGACCAACGGTGGCAGAACAAAATGAAGGATTAAGACACTCACCAGCTCGGCTCGTATCATAACCGGGGCAGTTGTGGTGTAGGGATTTCCAGATTCGACCATACGCCGACCTACTTTAGGTCAAGAATCGGCTCGGTCTGATAACCCAGAGCTTAGGAGCCAAGGATCATGGTAAGTACTCAGCGATCTGTCCGGATATGCTATCCGGACAGCCGCTGAGCTCAACGGTCGCCGGAACTCAGCTGAAGGGTCGGTAGAGATCCGAAACGACTACATTTCATTAGATATTTGTATGAGAAGCATAGGATTAAATAGGGGGAGCCGAAAGGGCTCCCAGAAGATAACAGAGCAGAATTTTCCTAGTCCAAGACACGTGTACACTTTTCCGGTAAGTCCCTGCATAGGGCTGGATTATGCCTGCCGTCAATACTCGAGAGGCATAGCTTGTAGGGTATTGACTGGTAGCGCCAAGAGATTAGGTCGGTCCAGGTAGGACAAAGTCTCGCTACGCGCGAAAGAAAGTCCCGCATACTCAGCGGGCCGGTACGTCGGATAGCCCGGGTGCCGTAACACTTCTAGCTGAGCTGCCTCTGCGCTCGGTGACCTGTAAAAGCGCTCGCGCGCCGTCGTCCATCCTTTGGTGGAGGGCACAGGGTTGTGGACGAGCTCAGCCGAACCAAACTCGGCGGAGCCTCGGAAGTGATCTGACTTGGTTAGTCGGAGCCGGGTGGAAGCGAGCCACTCGTCTGTCCCGGAAGGGCCGGACCGCGAGGGGGCCACCCTCTGCGCAGGCCATACAAACCGCCGACCTAACTCGGCGATTCGTTGTGGTTTGTGTAAGGAATCCACATCTGACGATATTTGTGTGTTCTACTACACCACATGATCATCGTCGTTTGAGGCCGTCGATCTACGCGTTCACACTATAGATACCGCTCTTCTTGTCATTCTTGCCTATTAGTCCAACGCACCTTTTGAGGAGCGACTTGCATTTGCCACTGCCTTGGCATTCCAGAACTAAACTGTCGACACTGCTCACTTTCTCCCATCGGATTCCCATCGTCATCTAGAATCCATCTTTCTAATGATACTAAGTCCTCGAACCGTGAGGAATATTGGGTCACTGCCATGTTTTGCGTCTTCCTTAGAGCCTTAATCTCTTCATGCAGCTTCTCACGAGTCCCAACAGGATAGTATCGCGCAGTAAGCGAATCCATGGCTATAATTATGGCTCTGGCAATGGTCTGTTCTTTCTCACGGGTATCGTCCATTTTCTCAAAGAAGTCATATAAATCTCGTCCAGTGAGAAATTGACCTAAGACCTCTCGCAGTCTGTGGGCTGACCTGTCGGAGTCACTCATGTCTAGAAAGTGATAGAGCCTGTTGATCTCACGTTGGAACTTTGACCTATCTTTCCAGCTGCCGCCCGTAAAAGGTGTCACTTCCTTGGTGCCCTTAAAGCGTCCAGGTGACTTGAACTTAACCGGCGCAGTGTGGGTCACGTCTTCTTGCTTTTCCATGGCAGCAATTGAAATTTCAATCTGCTATACCTCTGTGGCTTGCTTGATATATTCAAGAATGATCTTTTTTTCGATTTGGGACTTATCGGATATACCTTGTAGTCACTTTCAGTCTTGCCGTTAGCTTACTCTTTTCTTCTTTGGTCGAATACCATCTTCTTTCATGCTCTTCACTGCATGACAGGCGTAGTTGTATCTTATCTGTCAAAGGCGTGTCGAAACGCCCTACCTAAGCTAAACGCATCAAGCTTAGCAAGAAGTATCGGTGCCTATGTGCATCACTACACCGGTAGGGGAAGCTGCCGTAGCTAGCATTTTATTGCTGGTTGGCCTTCCCTCAAATGTTGTATTACTCTACCGAATCGTACATTCACCACCAGCCCAATCCAATAGTTTTTTAGGACAGAGGCCGGGGCGAGTGAGTTTTAATTGCTACACCAAATATCTACTTACGGTAACATCGACATCGTATTTCTGTACTCGCCTTGGCTGCGCGGTCGAGTGGGGGCTCTCAGGGAACGAAGCCGAAGCGATCTAGAGTGAAAGCTCCAGATAGAAAGCTGCTGCATGCACACGTACCATTGAGCTGCAAAGAGAAGTCACAGTAGAAACAATTCGAGAAGACTGGAACTTATGAAATACTTATGGAGGAAAAGCGGGACTACCCGAAGGCGTCGTCCGGCAGCTATTGCAGCAGGAGCGACCAATACAAACGATTCTTCCGGAAAGTTGGACCAGAGGCGAACAATTGAGAAATATAGGATGGTTGTCAGGAATTCTCTCCGGGCAGACCCCAAAGCTAGAACAATAAGCTATAGTTAACGCTCTACCCAAACGTGCACTACTATTTCCCTGGTTACATGGACTGCAGAGGATGTTTGTAAAAAATATATTTTCTTCTTCTAGTCGACGAAGAATGCTTTGCGTTTTGAGTTGTAAAAATCGCGGCGACATCCAGTCCACTGGTCGATTGAATCAAAATTTGGTTTTCTCCGCGCTTCTTTAGCAATTAAATTTTTCCGGCGGCAGTAAAAGCTTTGACCTCACTGCGCTTAGACATTGCAGTAGCTGAGGCTTAGACATTGCAGTAGCTGAGGATTCGCTGACTACTCGCCTCCATAGACCTCTCGGTCCTTACTTTGTAGCGCCAGCCGATCGCGAACGCTCTGTGGCAGCAACATCTCCGATAACGCCTTCGCCACACCCTTCGTTGTCGGGTTCCCTGATTTTGACCGGAGATAATGTTCGCGTGCGGTGGATTCTCCCAAACAGCGGAAGGTGCCAATCTAGAGAAAAAGCAAATACGCAGTTCATTTTTAGAGGCCCCACATTGACGATGCTGAGGTATGAGGGGTTGTATGAGCAGAGATTTGATTTTCAAGGGGCTTGGCACTAGCTTCGTGACGAGCCAAAGTGGAATGAGTTGCGCAATAGCTCGAATGTGGGATGTGTGTCAACTATCATTTACTATTCCTGGATCTGCGGCAATAAATAGCGTAGGGCAAAACTCTATTAACAAAAATTAATAATTGCAGCTTGAACGTAAAGAGCAAAATAAATCATTTTCTACTCACAAATCCCTAAATACATTTTGAATTATTTACGGTAATTTATATATTTATTTAAAATCTAAAAATAAAATTATTCGGGTAGATTGTACATATTGAAACAAAATCAATGATGATTACTTTCCAGACATCCGTTACTTAAGAGAATGCTCGTTTGGTGATCAACGTCCAGCAAAATAATCTGCCAATTCCATGGGTTCGCCTTCGCTTTCTGGCGTGTAGCAGCTCTTCGATGGACAGCTCTTTGATGGACATCAGGCGTCTTGTGTGCTAGCGCAACATCGTCATGGCAAGCTCATCGTCCTCTTCAGGGCTTAACACTGGAAGCCCAGAAGACAACCCAGAAGAGCCGTGTGATTTCATGGCTCACAACGACGGGTGCGGGTATGTACCGGTATGCAAGAGATTGGCGCACGCTCACGCTGTACAGTACATCTTTGCAGCCATCGCTTAGACCAATGGAGCAGTCGTAAAGGCGACGGTGGGTACAGCTCTGGATAGTGAATCCTCCAGACGGCTTGTCGATGGTATCACTACAAAGAGGATTTCCTGCAGCTCCTCTCAAGACTTGTTCAGAAAGTGATCGCTGATAGCGAAGCATCCAAGAAAATTTAGCGAGCTCGCTTCTTTCTTTTTCCACGTTCCGAGCGTATTCAATGGTAGTTGCATTTGTGGCGACACTTGAGCCTGTACACCGGCGAACTTCGCCGCGAAGGTCCGCAATCTATAAACCACCGAGAACCGTGAGAATCTATTATAGAATTGTTTCACTGGAGTCCGACACCTTGTCGCAAGTTGCGACTTGCAGTGGCAAGTCGCGCGCGTGTGGCTGCATGGCGTTAGAAGAGCGAAACTGTATAATTGCATGACGTGTCACGCCGAACTTGCTCACCAGCTTTCGTGTGCTAGGAGTCCGATAAGCACACCAATAAATGTATGCGTTGCACCACGAACTCGACATGTACTGACCGAATACTTCATCGCTCCGACTGTATCGACAACTTAACTGACAATACAGCGACATTCCAGCCACAACGACTCCTTCTTGCAACAATACCCGGGTCAAGGGTGCCGTTGAGCGAAATTGTACTACAATCGCCACACTCCGACCAACGGCAGCTTCACAGACAGAACTAGCCGCACTATTACTAATAATACGAGCTCCCTTTAAACCGTCACAAGCTTAGTCTATGGAAACCTTGCTCGGCAGCAATTGCCGATAGACGACCTCCTGTATCATGTTCCAACCGCTACCGATACATGTAGCACGGAGCCATACGAAGCCACGGCGAATTTGCTGCAAAATGTCTCGCCGGACGAGCAGTCCGATGCTCATTTGGAATCCAAATTGGATCGCGTGGAACAGTGACACTTTTCCATGGGATGTTAGCAAGCGTGCGGCCTTTCTAACGTGTATTTTTCGACTCATGGGCGTCTACTGGCAAGTGGCCGGAAATAGAGAGGAAGGGCTTACAATGCGCGACTTGGCAGTACGCTGCAGCGCACAACGCACTCTGCAATCTGCTTTCTGGCCAGGAGGTGATCGAAGTCAAGCATGAACCAGCTCGAAACACCTGCGCACGACCCACGCCAGCTCAAAGCTGCAGAGTCGACGAGTAAAGTCGTTGGGCCTCCTGCACCGTCAGTGCTCTCGAAGCGACACAGTCGTCCTGAAGTGAGCCACGAAGACGACAAACAAACGCAGCAAGAGCAAGACGGTAAGCTCAACGCTGACTACAATGGCAACCAGCTCGTATTCAACGACGTTTGCGAGCCGATGGTCAACTACGACGGCTTCCAGTCCGTGGGGAAGCCCTTCAGCGTGGCCGCGCTGGCCGATCACGACGACGACGTGGTGAACGCCCGATCGCCTATTGTCTGCAAACCTGGCTCGACAGCACGAAGTACTATGCTCAGTCCAACGTGTGTATCATCACTGGCTCGAAATGACGGCGTGAAAAGCGAGCCGTCCTGGACGATCCAAGAGTTCCAGGAGTACTTAAGTATGCTGGAGCTGCTCCAAGACGCGTGTTGCGCGTCAGAGGACGGCGAGATGCGTCTATCGGCCGACAATCTCGGCCAAATGGAGCGGCTACTCACGTCGCTGTTGCCTCAAGGAGTGTGATCGTAGTTTTTCATGGACGACAAACGTATTTTCTTAGTGTTAGACTTCTTGCACTCTGTAGCCGTTTTGTACACGTTAAAACTCATCGAAATAGACGCGGCTGCATTTCGTGATGCGCTGGCTTTGATTGATTGTCGATCCTTCTGTCGGATCGATGCAGGCCAAGCAACGTTGGAGACGGATTCAAGTCCAATTTATCTGGTCGATACACGGTTATCTTGCCCTGTGCAGGTCGTGGACGAGGGATCTGTCCACGCACGATCGAAGCTCCTGCGTGTCGAATAGAAGACGACTTCGCGTCGTGTGGATTCCCACGCTTTACTCCTTTCTTCTTCGAGAAAGATGACAGTTTTTCAGTTGCTTCTGTACTGGTGTCATCCGGACGTACAGTGAGCTCTGGCTCGCGCTTGGGCGGCATGAACAGACAAGGCGAATACGAACCCACCCTCCCGTTCGACTGTAATGTTCCTTCGGGGGTTAGTGTGCGGATAACATCGTTGACGTCCGATGCGCGCACTAGCTCGGCTTCCATACTGTGTGTGATCCGGTCGTCAGGGTCGAATTTAAAGATCAGTTTAAAGTCGATATCAAGTGCTGGAGGCGTAGACGCTTGAACGCTCGCCGCATTGGTGTGTTCCTCCATCCAGAACGTGTATACGTGATCACCTGGCAGCAGCGCGTTTTGTTGCAGCTGAGCGCGCCCTCCCTTTAGGTAGAACCGGGAATGACTGTCGAATAATACCGCTTCATGGACGTCTACCTTCTGCATCCCTGTGGCATCGCACACTCGGATCATGAGTTTGCCTCGTCCTTTCACACTCTCCACCAACAACTGCTCGAATCGACGGATCATGAACACTAAAGGGATGCTCGTCGTCGTCAACACACGTCTCTCGCGTCGGAAGAACCGCAGCGGAACGTCGTCTATAGCTGTAAGAAGCGCTACGTCTTGTGGCCCCTCGTCGTTCGTGTTGGTCGAAGACTCGGCCTGATTCTTCTGCTGGACAGGTGGAGACGGCATGTTGGCGAACATACTGACGCGTTTGGTATTGCTGCGCCCTAAGTCAACATCGTTAACGGATCTTCTACGAACTGGTAGGCCAGGTGGGGCCTTGGTAGTCGGCCACGACTGTGGCGGTTCCCCCGATGGGGTTGGTGGGAACAGCTCTTCGTACAGATCGAAGTAGATTGCGTCATCTTTGAACGCTTCTTCGTCCACATTGCGCTGTCGTACAAGTTTTCCTGTACGATACCAGTCCAGAATCATCTCAAAGTGTTGCGGATTACGGTCGATGAAGAAGGCGTCGTCTAAGCAGCCGATCTTGCCACAGCCGCACGTGATGATCTGGTTGAGTCTCTTAAGTGGGTACTTGGCGATCAAACTCTCTTTACAGCGGAAGAGCTTGCCACCGACGTCGAACGCGACGATGCGCGTCGGTTTTGTGTCTGGATCTCTCAGGTCCGAGATGCTCTTCGAGTGCCACGGCACCCGTGTACGCCCCACAGTATGATCCGGATCCAAGCTGCGGAAATCGAAGTACGCGCCTTGGCTCGTGGCTCGCAATAGGACCGGAAGGCATTCAACCGTCATGCTTAAGTTGTCAGAGTCCGAGCTCTCGGTGGACGCGTCTTTGGAGGCGAGATCGGCCTCATCTCGCCTTGTGTCGATGGCATTCTCGCTCCAGTCGATGGAGATGGTCAGGCCGTGGTCTTTCTCGCTCGTATCGCTCCGCTCCGTGAACAGTTCGTCGAGCAGATCGAGATCGTTGTAGTCGGTCACGACGTTGACGTCTTCATTTTCGTCACCGTCTTTACGTCCGGCCATGGACTTTTCGAAAGTGGTCTCTCTGCCTCCACGACAGAAGTGGAATGAGCAGGCACGAAGCGCACGAACGCTATTCTTCTTTTCCAGCGCGTATCACTGTGAAAGGTCGTAATTTGGCTATTGGTAGTTTTTGGTCCATGTTGAAGCCAGGTACAACCAACCGACAACTTGTCCGATTTAAAAGGCAGCGATATAACTGCAGATTGACGTAGCTTGTTATCGGTGCTGTAGATACTGTACTTCACGGTCATTTCTACGGACTCCCGCGCTTATAGTAGTTGCTGGCTGTTTCGCCGAGAATCGCTTAGCGATAAAAGCGATGACTCTAGTGATGTCTCTCATGCAACTCTTACCAGTGACATTTTTAAAACTGAGTTGCAATCGGTTACGGGGAGAACAATCAGTAGACTTTGAGAGACAATATCGTTTGCAAATATATCCGCGTTATGATCGACGACTCGTCGACGACGAGTACATGCAGTTTCAAAACGGATAGAAGGCAGCTAGCGATGTAAGGATGAACATATAGTGCTCGCAATGGTGATGGTGTACCTTATTTGCCACTTCAGCATTCATGTGGTTAGTAGCCACATAGCAGTAACCACTGGTTACTGCTGCATCACTGCTCCGTCGGAGATAACGATTCGCAATAACGAATGTACGCGCCAAATGTCCATCTGATGCCGATGTTTTTCGGGAGCTGAGATCATCTCACTTTTCGGCACGAGTGTTGGGCAACCATTGTCGAAGCCCAATGTTGGCAACTAATCAAGGCTTCTCTCTCTATTCTACAAGTAGTTAATTAAGGACGTCCAATTTGCATTCGCGTATATTTTCGCGCAGAAGGGCGGAACTACCAGTTCAGTGGTATTGCTCACGGGCCACGCAACTTGCGTGGCCTCAGTTGCGTGCGCAACGCATTGCCTTGCCCCACATTTTGCCTGGAGCGCCGTATTTTCATTATACAGATGAGCCAAAACTCTGGCCTCTTGTGTGCATGTAATAGGGCAACTCGCTACGTGCTGCCCAGACAGACTACCGTCTTACCCCGCATATAAGGCATATGTGCTGTAAATGAACACAACACTGCTTGTGTGTTATATTCGTTTAGAAAGCCTATGTGAACAAATTGTTTGACTTTGAAGAATCAAGTTTGTGGGTCCTGGAATCTGATGTTGTGATTGGTAACGGGATTTTCTGGCTGCGTTGTACTGTAAGCTTGTACGGAGGTTTTGCTTGTTACTGTAATATTATGAATTCTATTATCTCTCCGCTTCTAACCTTGTAACCTGTCGGTCTGTCCGTCCGTCAGTCCGTCGCATTCCCCGTCTTGCTGCTTTTTCCTGCCTTTTCGCATGGCTACACTCGGCCTGTCTTATACAGTTTCCTCCTATCCTACCGACCGCGCCTACCTCTCTGACTCGACCTAACTATGCTAAAATTACAATTATATCCAAAAGCGTGACACAATTAACTCGCGCCCTGATTGGGCAATACCTGCCGACCTGCGACACTGACTGGATCTGTCGCACGATCAGACCGTCTATCGCCCTCGCGATTGGACGTAAGCTAAACAGTTTTGCCGAGCACGAAACACATCGATTGGATGCAAACAGCCAGGAGATACTTGATTATTGCGCAAAACCTGTCGTATGTACTGCAAATCGGGCACAGTAACCACTTTATTTTCTAAGAGCTCTGCACACTTTTCAAATAGAGATTTTTATCATTATTAATGTAGACTTCACAGACCAGTATTTTGTAAGAGCTCAGGGATGTTATTTTCCACACACTTTTCAAAATAAAGACGATATTAATAGTATTAATATTACTAATATAAGCTTCACAAGCCGCAATTGTAAGAGCTCGGCGATGCTATTTTCCACAGACTTTCTAAAGTAGAGACGATAGTATTTTTTTAACACTAAAGTAGGCTTCACGACCAGCGCTTTTTGTAGGGACTTTGCGAATATATATCTTCTTTACTTCACTGACACTCACCACTACCACCGTGCAATGAAGGCGCGCGGCTGCACGGTCATTGCGCTATCTGCTCCCGTGCACCGCACCCGACGGATGCATGCGCGCACGATCGATAATTGTTTTAGGCAATTTATATTGCATGTAAAGCATGTATTTGTTTGGGAATCTGATATTAATATATTATAGCAAAGCCAAAACGTTAGTATCAACTGTCTAATATGTTTCTAAATAATAAATACCAGCCTTATATTTCCAAGCTATTGGCTAATATTTGGACGCAAGTAATTGGTTAAAACAAAATATTTTGCTAACATACGCACAGTTTGCAAAATGGTGGGCCCTACGTGCAAGCAATGCGAGGCGAAGATTGACCCGCTTCTGCTGAACCCGCAGCGGTCTACGACGGACCCCCGAGCGCGCTGCGTCTGCTGCAAGAAGCTGCAGTATGGCTACCCATTCCGTACAATCAGCGGACGGGGCAGCGTGCGGCACTGTATTGCCTGCAAGAACGGCCCAAAAGCGGTTAAGTTCTGGGAGGAAAAGCCTCCACCACCTAATTCGGCCGAAGTGCGCCGCCAGGAAAGCCTGTCAAACGTCGAAGAGGTGATGGGCCCTGACTGGTACCTCAAGAAGAAAAATAGACACAGCCGCCCTCGCAAGCTGACCGCCCGAAACGTCAGGTACACGCCCTCGCAAGCTGACCGCCCGAAACGTCAGGTACATTGAGCGAAAGAAGCAGCAGAAGAGCAAGTAATTGGAATATATGCCCTTTTAGGCCCCCATTTTCCTACCCATCTTTGTATTTTGTAAGCTGGCTGACGGTACGAGGCTTGGAGCCGCACATACGGTAAACTGACTATGGCGCTGTCAATAATGCTGACGCACCTACAGAGCGTAGCGCGTTTCATATAATAATTAGCGCATGGTATCTGCTGTGAGCCCCTTGCAAGCTGACCGGCCTTATCTGCTTTGCGCGTTACAATAGATCCAGAGTATACTCGCTCACTTGGACACATGTAAACCATGCTATCTGTGCCATCAGCGCTCACAGCGGTATTCCAATTAGTGTTGCCCTCACCAATTTGAAACTACAGCATCGAGTGAGGCACTACACGCGAAGCATAGATTTGCTGTCTACCTTATATACGAATCACGTGTGCGGTAACAGAAACCAAAACTGGAGG
>NW_003303750.1:777270-780513 GCF_000142945.1 Phytophthora infestans T30-4 | reverse complement strand
ATATCAAATAGCACGTTGAGTTGATAAGTAGGCAGCAAAAGTACCTCATATAATGTACATGAGCTACTTTTCAGATTAAGTCTAAACATCACTACAGTTGATAGTCAGCCTACAGTCAGGTGGCTTCCTATGTTCGTCATACATATCGGAGCCAGTAAATGCCACTCGGCAAAGAGTTACACCACTCTGTCAGTCAGTAGCTATGCAAATAAGTCAGAAAGTACGTCAGCTATGCAAGTAAGATCAATGCATGCGGAAGATAGTGGAAATACCCTTCAGTTACATCACAAACAGCTCAGCAGAATAATTTCAAAGCATAATATTGATGTTTGTGGCGACCATCGGCATATACTACCTATCCTAAAAGATACTTCGCGCGCGGAGCTGATTAACATTGCTCTATTCGACCGTCGCAATCGGTGATATGTGTCGACTGCCTCACGGCGATGACGTGCAGATGGGTAAAATACGTTTGAGTAGGCGTACTTACTCTAGCTACACTGGGATTCGCTTCACCGATCAACGTATATTTCGTAGCATCATTGATACTGACCCGTCTTCCGTACAGTATATATTAGCTTTGCAACCACGCGCGCCTCCGATTCGTGTCATTTTGGGAGCAATGCGCTCAAACGAGATTATAGACAAAAGCTTCCAGGATAAGACGGTGCTCTTCTTGCAGATCACGTTAAACCCTGGTCATGTCTACAATAACATGTGAGCACTACGGATACTGTGTGCGGTGCTGTTTTGGAGCATAATATACTTAGATCACAGTATACAGGTACTATATGTTGCTTCGCTTCGAGTAGAAATTCTAAGCCCACCGCAGCGCAGCGGAGGTGGTCGGCCCTCTCTACACCAACCAACCATGCCCTAGCGTCCGCGGAGCGGGCGCCCAGAGCGCTAGTCTCTCCGCTTCTAACCTTGTAGCGTGTCTGTCTGTCTGTCCGTCCGTCTGTCAATCCGTCCGTCGCACTCCCTGTCTTCCTGCTTTGACCTGCCTTCCCGCATGGCTACACCCGGCCTGTCTAATACAGTTTCCTCCCATCCTACCGACCGCGCCTATCTTTCTGACTCGACCTAACTATGCTAAAATTACAATTATATCCAAAAGCGGACACAACTAACTCGCGCCCTGATTGGGCAATACCTGCCGACCTGCGACACTGACTGGATCTGTCGCACGATCAGACCGCCTCTCTCCCTCGCGATTGGACGTAAGATAAACATTTCTGCCGAGCACGAAACGCATCGATTGGCTGCAAACAGCCAGCAGATACTTGATTATTGCATTCAGCTACGCAGAACCTGTCGTATGTACTGCAAATCGGGCACAGTAACCACTTTATTTTCTAAGAGCTCTGCACACCTCTCAAATAGAGATATGTAATATTATATATGTAGACTTCACAGACCAGTATTTTGTAAGAGCTCTGGGGATGTTATTTTCCACACACTTTTCGAAGTAAAGACGATATTAATAGTATTGATATTATTAATTATAAGCTCCACAGGCCGCATTTTGTAAGCGCTCGGCAATGCTATTTTCCACACATTTTCTAAAGTAGAGACGATAGTATTTTTAATATTAAAGTAGACTTCACGACCAGCGCTTTTTGTAGCGACTTTGCGAATATATATATTTTGTACTTTACCTGGAACTCACCACTGCCACCGTGCAATGAAGGCGCGCAGCTGCACGGGCATTTCGCTATCTGCTTCCGTGCACCACACCCGACAGATGCATGCGCGCACGATAGATAATTGTCTTAGGCAATTTAAATTGCATGTAAAGTATGTTTTTGTTTGGAAATCTGATAATAATATATTATAGCAAAGCCAAATATTAATAATATAAAACATTTTACTATTTAGCTTTATAATAAATACCAGCCTTACATTACCGTGCTATTGGCTAATATTTGGACGCAAGTAATTGGTTAAAATAATATATGTTGCTTACTTACTCACAGTTTGCAAAATGGTGGGCCCTACGTGCAAGCAATGCGAGGCGAAGATTGACCCGCTTCTGCTGAACCTGCAGCGGTCTACGACGGACCCCCGAGCGCGCTGCGTCTGCTGCGGGAAGCTGCAGTACGGCTACGCATTCCGTACAATCAGCGGGCGGGACATCGTGCGGCGCTGTATTGCCTGCGAGAACAGCCCAAAAGCGGTTAAGTCCTGGGAGGAAAAGCCCCCACCACCTGATTCGGCCGAAATGCGCCGCCAGGAAAGCCTGGCAAACGTCAAGAAGGAGAGACTGGTACCCCAAGAATAGAAAGAGACGCAGCCGCCATCGCAAGCCGACCACCCGAAACGTTAAGTACATCGAGCAAAAGAAGCAGCAGAAGAGCAATTAGCTGGTAAATATACCCTTTTAGGCCCCCATTTTCCTACCTATTTTTGTATTTAGTATACTGACTGACGGCGGGGTTTGGGGCCGCACATACGGTAAGCTGACTATGGTGTTGACGCACCTACAGAGCGTAGATAATTAGACATGAAATCAACTGTGCACCGCTGCAAATTGGTGATTCCTATCCGTATACGCGTCACCGTAGATGGCACGTACACTCGCTCACGTGGGCACACGCAAAACCATGGCATCTGTACCATCAGCTCTTATAGCGGATATTTCACTAATTGGCGCTCACAAATTTAAACTACAGTATTGAGTGGGAGCTACGTGCGACGAATAAGCTGCTGTTGACATAGATACTACCACTGCGTGACAGTGCAGACCGTACAGATGAACGTGGCAAGTCGATGTGTCTGAACGCAATATTGTACTTTAGTGTTCTGTTCATAATGGCCGAGATGAGAGCTCGGTTGAGTCGCGGATGACTATAAGGTGTACCCGCCTCGCGCGTATATATCGCGTTGGCTACTGCTAACAGACGCGCGTTCAGCATACCTGTATCGCTGCGGAATGGCCTGTGCCCACTTAGTGACGCGCTGGATTATACAGACCGATACATCAATAGCGTAAGCACAGAAAGCTAGCACGACGACGCAAAAGTCCCGATAAAGAAACAGTGACCCCACGCATAGGTTGGGTATCACGAGCGCGTTGGCAAATACACTCATTAACGACCTCGCGATATATGCACGGACACATCAAATAGCACGCCGAGCTGATAAGTAGGCAGCGAAAGTACTCCATCTAATGTACATGAACTATTATTCACCCTCCTAGTGGTCCATCACTACGATTTGATACTCTGCCTACAGCCATATATC
>NW_003303750.1:774356-776842 GCF_000142945.1 Phytophthora infestans T30-4 | reverse complement strand
CATATATTAGCGTTGCAACACGCGCGCCTCCGATTCGTGACATTTTGGGAGCTATGCGC
This sequence comes from Phytophthora infestans T30-4, assembly GCF_000142945.1. Taxonomy (NCBI): domain Eukaryota; phylum Oomycota; class Peronosporomycetes; order Peronosporales; family Peronosporaceae; genus Phytophthora; species Phytophthora infestans. Next base: position 776,783 of record NW_003303750.1, on the reverse strand, counting down.
TTAAATGAGATTATAGACAAAACCCTCCCGGCTAAGATGGTGCTCATCTGCAGATCACGATAAACCCTGGTCATGTCTACCATAACATGTGAACACTATAGATACTGTGTGCGGTGTTGTTTTGGAACGTAGCATAAGTAGATCACATCATACTTATATTATATGTAGCTGTGGTCCAAGTAGAAATTCTAAGCCCACCGCAGCGCAGCGGAGGTGGTCGCCCCTCTCTACACCAACCAACCATGCCCTAGCGTCCGCGGAGCGGGCGCCCAGAGCGCTAGTCGCTCCGCTTCTAACCTTGTAGCGTGTCTGTCCGTCCGTCCGTCCGTCCGTCCGTCTGTCAATCAGTCCGTCCGGTTCCTTTCTTCCTGCTTTTGCCTGCCTTTTCGCATGGCTACACCCAGCCTGTCTAATACAGTTTCTTCCCATCGTACCGACCGCGCCTACCTTTCTGACTCGACCTAACTATGCCAAAATTACAAATATATCCAAATGCGTGACGCAATTAACTCGCGCCTTGATTGGGCAATACCGACCGACCTGCGACACTGACTGGATCTGTCGCACGATCAGACCGTCTATCGCCCTCGCGATTGGACGTAAGGTAAACATTTCTGCCGAGCACGAAACGCATCGATTGGATGCAAACGGCCAGGCGAGCTGCGCAGATACTGCAAATCGGGCACACTAACCACTTTATTTTCTAAGAGCTCTGCACACTTCTCAAATAGAGATATTTATCATTATTAATGTAGACTTCACAGACCAGTATTTTGTAAGAGCTCTGGGATGTTATTTTCCACACACTTTTCAAAGTAATGACGATATTAATAGTACTAATATGCTTAATATAAGCTTCACAGACCGCATTTGTAAGAGCTCGGCGATGCTATTTTCCACACATTTTCTAAAGTAGAGACGATAGTATTTTTAATATTAAAGTAGACTTCACGACCAGCGCTTTTTGTAGCGACTTTGCGAATATATATATTTTGTACTTTACCTGGAACTCACCACTGCCACCGTGCAATGAAGGCGCGCAGCTGCACGGGCATTTCGCTATCTGCTCCCGTGCACCACACCCGACAGATGCATGCGCACACGATAGATAATTGTCTTAGGCAATTTAAATTGCATGTAAAGTATGTTTTTGTTTGGAAATCTGATAATAATATATTATAGCAAAGCCAAAACGTTAGTATCAACTTTTTAATATGTTTCTAAATAATAGATACCAGCCTTATATTTCCAAGCTATTGGCTAATATTTGGACGCAAGTAATTGGTTAAAACAAAATATTTTGCTAACATCCGCACGTTTGCAAAATGGTGGGCCCTACGTGCAAGCAATGCGAGGCGAAGATTGACCCGCTTCTGCTGAACCCGCAGCGGTCTACGACGGATCCCCGAGCGCGCTGCGTCTGCTGCGGGAAGCTGCAGTACGGCTACGCATTCCGTACAATCAGCGGGCGGGACATCGTGCGGCGCTGTATTGCCTGCGAGAACGGCCCAAAATGCGGTTGAGTTTTGGGAGGAAAAGCCCCCACCACCTGATTCGGCCGATGTGCGCCGCCAGGAAAGCCTGGCGAACGTCAAGAAGGCGATGGGTCCTGACTGGTACCCCAAGAAGAAAAGAGGCGCAGCCGCCCTCGCAAGCTGACCGCCCGAAACGCCAATTACATCGAGCAAAAGAAGCAGCAGAAGAGCAAGTAATTTGGATAATATATCCTTATTGCCCCCGTTACCCCGCTTATCTTTGTATTTTGTATACTGGCGGGCGGCGCGAGGCTTGGGGCCGCACATATGGTAAACTAACTGTGGTGCTGCCAAGCATCTACGGAGTGTAGCGCGTTTCGTATAATAATTAGCGCATGGTGTCTACTGTGTACCCTTGCGAGCTGGCCGTTCCTATCTGCATACGCGTTACCGTAGATGGAAAGTACACTTGCTCACTTGGCACACGCAAACCCATGCTATATGTACCACCAACCCTCACAGTTTATATTTCACTAATGTGCGCTCACGAATGTAAGCTTCAGTATCGAGTGAGCACTATGCGCGATGAATAAGCTGCTGTCTACATGGACACAACCACGTATGCGGTAGTGATGACCATACAAGCGGCCATCGCAAGGAGATGTGTCTGTACGCAGTACTTTACTTTAGCGCCCTGTCCATAATGGCCGAGATAAGAGCTCGGTTGAGTCATGGATGGCTATAATGTGTACCCGCCGCGCGCGTATATATTGCTTTGAATACTGCTAACAGACGCCTGATCAGCTTGCCTGTATCACCGCGGGTATGACCTGTGCCCGAATAGTGACGTGCTGGATCATATAGACGGATACATCATAATCGTAGTACAGTAGCTAGCACGACGATACAAAAGTACCGAGATCGCAGCAGTAACCCAGTTGCATGGGTGTTG
>NW_003303750.1:769233-774003 GCF_000142945.1 Phytophthora infestans T30-4 | reverse complement strand
TTCAGTCAGGAAGCTTATCAAAATTAGTCAGAAAAGTACGTCAACTTGGCAAGTTAGATCAATGCATGCGGAAGAATAGTGAAAATTTCCTTCAGCTTACATCACAAACAGCTCAGCAGAATTATTTCAAAGCATAATATTGATGTTTGTGGCGACCATCGGCATATACTACTATCCTAAAAGATACTTCGCGCGCGGAGCTGATTAACATTGCTCTATTCGACCGTCGCAATCGGTGATATGTGTCGACTCCTTACGGCGATGACGTGCAGATGGGTAAAATACGTTTGAGTAGGCGTACTTACTCTAGATACACTGGGATTCCTCACCGATCAACGTATATTTCGTAGCATCATTGATACTGACCCCGTCTTCCGTACAGCATATATTAGCTTTGCAACCACGCGCGCCTCCGATTCGTGTCATTTTGGGAGCAATGCGCTCAAACGAGATTATAGACAAAAGCTTCCAGGATAAGACGGTGCTCTTCTTGCAGATCACGATAAACCCTGGTCATGTCTACCATAACATGTGAGCACTATAGATACTGAGTGCGGTGTTGTTTTGGAACGTAGCATAAGTAGATCACAGTATACATATAATATATGTTGCTTCGCTTTGAGTAGAAATTCTAAGCCCACTGCAGCGCAGCGGAGGTGGTCGGCCCTCTCTACACCAACCCACCATGCCCTAGCGTCCGCGGAGCGGACGCCCAGACCGCTAGTCTCCCCGCTCCCTAACCTTGTAACCTGTCCGTCCGTCTGTCAATAAGTCCGTCCGGTTCCTTTCTTGCTGTATTTTCCTGCCTTTTCGCATGGCTACACTTGGCCTGTCTAATACAGTTTCCTCCCATCCTACCGACCGCGCCTACCTTTCTGACTCGACCTAACTATGCCAAAATTACAAATATATCCAAATGCGTGACGCGATTAACTCGCGCCTTGATTGGGCAATACCGACCGACCTGCGACACTGACTGGATCTGTCGCACGATCAGACCGTCTATCGCCCTCGCGATTGGACGTAAGGTAAACATTTCTGCCGAGCACGAAACGCATCGATTGGATGCAAACGGCCAGGCGAGCTGCGCAGATACTGCAAATCGGGCACACTAACCACTTTATTTTCTAAGAGCTCTGCACACTTCTCAAATAGAGATATTTATCATTATTAATGTAGACTTCACAGACCAGTATTTTGTAAGAGCTCTGGGGATGTTATTTTCCACACACTTTTTCAAAGTAATGACGATATTAATAGTACTAATATGCTTAATATAAAGCTTCACAGGCCGCATTGGTAAGAGCTCGGCGATGCTATTTTCCACACATTTTTCTAAAGTAGAGACGATAGTATTTTAATATAAAGTAGGCTCACGACCAGCGCTTTTGTAGCGACTTTGCGAAATATATATATTTTGTACTTTACCTGGAACTCACCACTGCCACCGTGCAATGAAAGGCGCGCAGCTGCACGGGCATTTCGCTATCTGCTCCCGTGCACCACACCCGACAGATGCATGCGCGCACGATAGATAATTGTTTTTGTCACTTTTATTGCATGTAAAGTATGTATTTGTTTGGAAATCTGATAATAATATATTAAAGCTAAGCCAAATAGTAATATTTTTAAACATTTTAATATTTTGCCTAAATAATAAATACCAGCCTTATATTTCCAAGCTATTGGCTAATATTTGGACGCAAGTAATTGGTTAAAACAAAATATTTTGCTAACATCCGCACGTTTGCAAAATGGTGGGCCCTACGTGCAAGCAATGCGAGGCGAAGATTGACCCGCTTCTGCTGAACCCGCAGCGGTCTACGACGGATCCCCGAGCGCGCTGCGTCTGCTGCGGGAAGCTGCAGTACGGCTACGCATTCCGTACAAACAGCGGGCGGGACATCGTGCGGCGCTGTATTGCCTGCGAGAACGGCCCAAAAAGCGGTTGAGTTTTGGGAGGAAAAGCCCCCACCACCTGATTCGGCCGATGTGCGCCGCCAGGAAAGCCTGGCGAACGTCAAGAAGGCGATGGGTCCTGACTGGTACCCCAAGAAGAAAAAGAGGCGCAGCCGCCCTCGCAAGCTGACCGCCCGAAACGCCAATTACATCGAGCAAAAGAAGCAGCAGAAGAGCTAGTAATTTGGATAATATATCCTTATTGCCCCCGTTACCCCGCTTATCTTTGTATTTTGTATACTGGCGGGCGGCGCGAGGCTTGGGGCCGCACATATGGTAAACTAACTGTGGTGCTGCCAAGCATCTACGGAGTGTAGCGCGTTTCGTATAATAATTAGCGCATGGTGTCTACTGTGTATCCTTGCGAGCTGGCCGTTCCTATCTGCATACGCGTTACCGTAGATGGAAAGTACACTTGCTCACTTGGCACACGCAAACCCATGCTATATGTACCACCAACCCTCACAGTTTATATTTCACTAATGTGCGCTCACGAATGTAAGCTTCAGTATCGAGTGAGCACTATGCGCGATGAATAAGCTGCTGTCTACATGGACACAACCACGTATGCGGTAGTGATGACCATACAAGCGGCCATCGCAAGGAGATGTGTCTGTACGCAGTACTTTACTTTAGTGCCCTGTCCATAATGGCCGAGATAAGAGCTCGGTTGAGTCATGGATGGCTATAATGTGTACCCGCCGCGCGCGTATATATTGCTTTGAATACTGCTAACAGACGCCTGATCAGCTTGCCTGTATCACCGCGGGTATGACCTGTGCCCGAATAGTGACGTGCTGGATCATATAGACGGATACATCATAATCGTAGGTACAGTAGGCTAGCACGACGATACAAAAGTACCGAGATCGCAGCAGTAACCCAGTGCATGGGTGTTGGCTATCACGACAACACCCATTGGCGGCATTGCGGGATATGCACGGACACATCAAATAGCACGCCGAGCTGATAAGTAGGCAGCGAAAGTACTCCATCTAATGTACATGAACTATTATTCAATTCAAGTCTAACCATCACTACGATCTGATACTCTGCCTACAGCCATATATCTTCGTATGTTGCAGCCGGTCAAAAGAATGTGCACGCAGTGGTGCCTCTTCGTCCGATGTGGACGAGGCCTTTTGTCGTACAAATCGGACCCAGTATAATGTCAGTCGGAAAGGATTTACGCCACTCTGTCAGTCAGAAGCTATACAAATAAGTCAGAAAGTACGTCAGCTATGCAAGTAAGATCAATGCATGCGGAAGATAGTGAAAATATACTTCAGTTACATCACAAACAGCTCAGCAGAATAATTTCAAAGCATAATATTGATGTTTGTGGCGACCATCGGCATATACTACCTATCCTAAAAGATACTTCGCGCGAGGAGCTGATTAACATTGCTCTATTAGACCGTCGCAATCGGTGATATGTGTCGACTGCCTCACGGCGATGACGTGCAGATGGAAATATGATTGAGTAGGCGTTTTTACGCCAGCTACACTGGGATTCCTCACCGATCAACGTATATTTCGTAGCATCATTGATACTGACCCGTCTTCCGTACAGCATATACTAGCGTTGCAACCACGCGCGCCTCCGATTGGGGTCATTTTGGGAGCAATACGCTCAAACGAGATTATAGACAAAACCCTCCCGGCTAAGATGGTGCTCATCTTGCAGATCACGATAAACCCTGGTCATGTCTACCATAACATGTGAGCACTATAGATACTGTGTGCGGTGTTGTTTTGGAACGTAGCATAAGTAGATCACAGTATACAAGTACGATATGTTGCTTCGCTTTGAGTAGAAATTCTAAGCCCACCGCAGCGCAGCGGAGGTGGTCGGCCCTCTCTACACCAACCAGCCATGCCCTAGCGTCCGCGGAGCGGGCGCCCAGACCGCTAGTCGCTCCGCTTCTAACCTTGTAACCTGTCGGTCTGTCCGTCCGTCAGTCCGTCGCATTCCCCGTCTTGCTGCTTTCTCCTGCCTTTTCGCATGGCTACACTTGGCCTGTCTTATACAGTTTCCTCCCATCCTACCGACCGCGCCTATGTTTCTGATTAGACCTAACTATGCCAAAATTACAAATATATCCAAAAGCGTGACACAATTAACTCGCGCCCTGATTGGGCAATACCTGCCGACCTGCGACACTGACTGGATCTGTCGCACGATCAGACCGCCTCTCTCCCTCGCGATTGGACGTAAGGTAAACATTTCTGCCGAGCACGAAACGCATCGATTGGTTGCAAACAGCCAGCAGATACTTGATTATTGCGTTCAGCTACGCAAAACCTGTCGTATGTACTGCAAATCGGGCACAGTAACCACTTTATTTTCTAAGCGCTCTGCACACTTCTCAAATAGAGAAATTTATTATTATTAATGTAGACTTCACAGACCATTATTTTGTAAGAGCTCTGGGATGCTATTTTCCACACACTTTACAAAGTAAAGACGATATTAATATAAGCTTCACAGGCCGCATTTGTAAGAGCTCGGCGATGCTATTTTCCACAGACTTTCTAAAGTAGAGACGATAGTATTTTTTAATATTAAAGTAGGGCCTCACAACCAGCGCTTTTTTGGAAGGACTTTGCGAATATATATTTTTTTTTACTTCACCTGGGACTTGACGAAGAATCACCTCCACCGTATTGAGTTCATAGGGACGCACTTCACACTGGCACCGTGACATAGAAAGGGCGCGACTGCGACGGTCGTAGCTGTAGCTACTCCCCAGGACCTAACCCAAAGAAGGATGGAGGCCACGCGAGGAAGAAGGATCTAGCACCTATGTA
>NW_003303750.1:764933-767308 GCF_000142945.1 Phytophthora infestans T30-4 | reverse complement strand
CCACTTGGGAGCAATGCTTAAAATGAGAACTCCGACAGAACCTTCTCGGATAAGATAGTTCTCATCTTGCAGATCACGTTAAGCCCTGGTCAAGTCTATCATAACACGTGAACACTGAGAAAATTGTGCGCACTGTTGGTTTGAACCGTGACATAAGTAGATCACAGTACACATTTTTTTATATGTAGCTTCGCTCTAAGTAGAAAATATAAGCCCACCGCAGCGCAGCGGAGGTGGTCGGCCCTCTCTACACCAACCAACCATGGCCTAGCGTCCGCGAAGCGGACGCCCAGACCGCTAGTCTCCCCGCTTCTAACCTTGTAACCTGTCGGTCTGTCCGTCCGTCAGTCCGTCCCATTCCCCGTCTTGCTGCTTTTTCCTGCCCTTTTCCCATGGCTACACCTTGGCCTGTCTTATACAGTTTCCTCCCATTCTACGACCGCGCCTATGTTTCTGATTAGACCTAACTCATGCCAAATTACAAATATATCCAAAAGCGTGACACATTAACTCGCGCCCTGATGGGCAATACCTGCCGACCTGCGACACTGACTGGATCTGTCGCACGATCAGACCGCCTCTCTCCCTCGCGATTGGACGTAAGGTAAACATTTCTGCCGAGCACGAAACGCATCGATTGGTTGCAAACAGCCAGCAGATACTTGATTATTGCGTTCAGCTACGCAAAACCTGTCGTATGTACTGCAAATCGGGCACAGTAACCCCTTTATTTTCTAAGAGCTCTGCACACTTTTTAGAGATATGTAATATTATTTATGTAGACTTCACAGACCAGTATTTTGTAAGAGCGCAGGGATATTATTTACCACACACTTTTCGAAGTAAAGACGATATTAATAGTATTAATATTACTAATATAAGCTTCACAGGCCGCATTTGTAAGAGCTCGGCGATGCTATTTTCCACACAATTTTCAAAGTAGAGACGATATTAATATAAGCTTCACAGACCGCATTTGTAAGAGCTAGGCGATGCTATTTTCCACACACTATCTAAAGTAGAGACGATAGTATTTTTTAATATTAAAGTAGGCTTCACGACCAGCGCTTTTTGTAGGGACTTTGCGAACATATATATATATATATATTTTACGTCACCTGGCACTCACCACTACCACCGTGCAATGAAGGCGCGCGGCCGCACGGTCATTGCGCTATCTGCTCCCGTGCACCCCACCCGACGAATGCATGCGCGCACGGTACATAGTCTTTTAGTCACTTTTATTGCATGTAAAGTATGTATTTGCTAAAAAATCTGATAGTATTACTATTAAAGCAAAATAGTAATATTTAAAACATTTTAATATGTTGCTTAATAATAAACACCAGCCTTACATTACCGTGCTATTGGCTAATATTTGGACGCAAGTAATTGGTTAAAATAATATATGTTGCTTACTTACTCACAGTTTGCAAAATGGTGGGCCCTACGTGCAAGCAATGCGAGGCGAAGATTGACCCGCTTCTGCTGAACCCGCAGCGGTCTACGACGGATGTCCGGGCGCGCTGCGTCTGCTGCGGGAAGCTGCAGTACGGCTACGCGTTCCGTACAATCAGCGGGCGGGACATCGTGCGGCGCTGTTTTGCCTGCGAGAACGGCCCAAAGGCGGTTGAGTTCTGGGAGGAAAAGCCCCCACCACCTGATTCGGCCGAAGTGCGCCGCCAGGAAAGCCTGGCGAACGTCAAGAAGGCGATGGGTCCTGACCGGTACCTCAAGAAGAAAGAAGGCTCTGCCGCCCTCGCAAGCTGACCGCCAGAAACGCCAGGTACATCGAGCAATACAAACAGCAGAAGAGAAAGTAATTGGAAAAATATGCTCTTTTAGGTCCCCATTTTCCTACCTATCTTTCTATTTAGTATATTGGCTGACAGCTCGAGGTTTGGGGCCGCACATACGGTAATCTGCCTATGGCGCAGTCAGTAGTGTTGACACATCTAAATAGCGTAGCGCGTTTCAAATAATATTTAGCGCACGGTATCTACTGTGTACCTCTGCAAGCTGGCCGCCCCTATCTGCATACGCGTCACCGTAGACGGCAAGTACACTCACTCATTTGGACACAAGCTAAATCATGCTATATGTACCACCAACGCTCATAGCGTATATCACACTAATGCGCACTCGAAATTAAATATACAGTATTGAGTTAGCACAACGCGCGAAAAATAAGTTGCTGTCTACATGGACGTGAGGAAGTGTGCGGTAGTGTTGACCAGGTGTGCTTGGCAGGTCGATGTGTCTGTACGCCGTACTATACTTTAGTGCCCTGTCCATAATGGTCGAGATAAGAGATGGATGAGTCGCGGATGGCTATAAGGGCACCCGTCGCGCGTGTATATATCATAGGACCCCTG
>NW_003303750.1:756959-758164 GCF_000142945.1 Phytophthora infestans T30-4 | reverse complement strand
CCGATCTGCGGGTTCTAGCCCAGGCTCTTTCCGATCAGGTGCAAACTTTGACGGCGGAGCTCCAGACGGCTCAAGATGCCCAATGAGAGTTACTGGTCCGGCGGTAGAGAGTGAGGAGAAGACAGAAGAAGACGATCCTGCTGAGCATCAACGACGATTTGAGGAGGACGCGCATTGCGAACACCCTGTCGACAATACTCGCGCCTTCCAGATTGGAGCGTCAACGAATTCAGACGATAGAGCTGCGGCTAAACGTGCGCGGGATGCGGAAAGAGCACGGGCCAGGCGAGCCGCTATGACGAGCTCACAAAAACTACGGACACGAGCGAAGGACGCGGAGAGGAAACGGCTACGTAGGGCTAACAGATCCGACTCCCAGGTTACCCTATACCGCGGACGAGATGCCGAGCTGGCGAGGGTACGACGCGATCGAATGGCTCCAGAAGACCTGGCAGCTCATCAAGCGTATTATCGAGATGCGCAGTCCAACCACAGAGCCACAAGAACAGAGGAGGATAGTCAAACTGCAAGGATTCGTGATGCAGTGGCACACGACAGTCGCAGGGAAGGCATGTCAGATGAACAGCGCCAAGCGGAGCGTGACCAAAATACAGACGCACACCGCCATCGCAGGAACGGCATGTCAGATGAGCAGCGTCAAGCTGAGCGTGATGTAAACACAGCACAGCGAAGAGACTTCAGAGGGGGCATGACGGATGAGCAGCGCCACGCTGAGCGCGATCAAAACACAGCTGCGCGGAGAGACCATAGAGGGGGCATGACGGATGAGCAGGTGTTCATTCCTCGGATCGTCTTTTATATTGAGGACGATGACAAGGAGTTCCCGTTCAAACTCAAGCGTAAGCAGTTCTTCGTGGTTCCAGCGTTTGCCATGACTATCAACAAGGCCCAAGGACAATCGATCCACCACGTGGGTATCTACTTGGAATCACCGGTCTTCGCACATGGGCAGCTTTATGTGGCGTTGTCGAGAGTGACTTCAAGGAAGGCGATCAAGATTGCTGTGGATCCAGAGGCTATCGATGAGGACGGGAACGCACACACCAACAATATTGTGTACAAAGATTTTTGGAACGCGGACTTGGTAGGTCACGTAATGCATATAATACAATTAGCTTTGATTTCGAAATGTTCTTTAATCCGTCGCAGCGCAGCGAAGGCGGTAAGCCCACACTACACCCACC
>NW_003303750.1:753800-756859 GCF_000142945.1 Phytophthora infestans T30-4 | reverse complement strand
AGTATTAATATTACTAATATAAGCTTCACAGACCGCATTTGTAAGAGCTCGGCGATGCTATTTTCCACAGACTTTCTAAAGTAGAGACGATGGTATTTTTTAATACTAAAGTAGGCTTCATGACCAGCGCTTTTTGTAGGGACTTTGCGAATATATATCTTTTTGCTTCACCTGGCACTCACCACTGCCACCGTGCAATGAAGGCGCGCGGCTGCACGGTCATTGCGGTATCTGCTCCCGTGCACCGTACCCGACGAATGCATGCGCGCACGATAGATAATTGTTTTAGTCCATTTATATTTGATGGTATGGAGGGGGTTATTTGTTTGAAAAACTGAAAAAAAATATATTTAAGCCTCAAGCCCAATAGTTAAATATTTAAAAAACATTTTAAAATTTTGCCTCAAAAAATATAACACACGCCCTTAACGTAACGCTGCCTAATGTGCTAATAATTTGGAGCCCAGTTAATTGTTTTAAACACAGATATATTGGCTACACTACGCACAGTTTGCCAAAATGTGGGGCCCTAACGTGCAAGCAATGCGAGGCGAAGATTGACCCGCTTTCTGCTGAAACCCGCAGCGGTCTACGATGGACCCCCGAGCGCGCTGCGTCTGCTGCGGGAAGCCACCTAAACTTGCAGCCTGTCCGTCCGTCTGTCAATAAGTCCGTCCGGTTCCTTTCTTGCTGCTTTTTTCCTGCCTTTTCGCATGGCTACACCCGGCCTGTCTAATATATTTTCGTCCCATCTTACCGACCGCGCCTACCTTTCTGACTCGACTTAACTATGCCAAAATTACAAAAAAATCCAAAAGCGTGACGCAATTAACTCGCGCCCTGATTGGGCAATATTTTTCGACTCATTTTTCAAAACACAAAATTGGATTTTTGAGCGACGGCGCGAAGAGGACAAGGTGCGCTGGCTGTATAATAGCAGTAGAGTAGTTTTAGATGTATATGCATGTATGTACGGGCGTGGGGCTCCTTGCCCTACTATATATTCAAGAGAGACCTCTCAGGATACAGTCTGAGGCTTGCCCCGAGACTCCAAAGTGGTATGGCAGTTGGTAGCGATAGCAATCAGGTTGGGGTGGGTGTGACTGGGAGCGTCTACCACCATGCACGCGCCTAGGGGTCCTAGACCCACCGCGAGTGTCCACGCTCCAAAAGCGAGTGGCGCGTGCTGCCAATTGGCCAAACCGAAGTTGCAGCCACATGCGGAAGAATCGTTACAGTCCCGCAATACAGAGGTGCTCTTAAAGTGTGAGCTCCCACATCAAAACACACTTTGCGGGAGCACTTCTGGCGGGACGGAAAGGAATGCAGCAGTCGGTCTCACAAGAGCAAGGAGCCCAAGACCAAGTGCAAGGACAGCTCAAGAACAAGAGATCCAGACAAAAAAACACTTTAGAGCATGAGTGATCCCCGCGCCTGTACACTTCGATAGCATATCGTCATTAATAGACAGTTTTAGAGCATTTTCGGAAACTGTGTGAGCCCCGTGAGGGGCTGGGTCGTTCTCGGACACTACTGACATAACCTGAAGGGCTGGACGGTATCGAACAGACCTGGGCAACCACTCAACAGGGATGAGGCAACAGCTTTGACGTACCCAAGAGGCAACAGCGCGATGCGGCGTCTTAATTACCATGTACAGCTGCTTGGTCCACAGCCGTGCAAAGTAATTTTGGACCCGTCGGACCGTGAGCTGAGGGGCTGTAACACGTCGGCCAAGGGGAGGGCCTTAAGCAAAAGCTGACTGGACCAACAAGCCCCCTAGAGTGACGATACCCCTAAGTTGTTTGTAATCCGAGGAGCCGGGATGGAAATGACAGTGGTGTGCTATATTCACAGAGAGCTTCTGGATTAGTACTGGAAAGGAAAGTTCGGGGTTCTATTCGAATACCACGTTGCTTAAGCTACTGTGTCCATGTTCTGGTGCTTATATTCATGAAATAGCTGTAAAATAGCTCCCAGTGCACTTAGACTTTCGAGTCTAACCGCCCATGTAATTATTTTCCATTTAGATCAGGCGATAGACGCGTTCAAGGTAGAAGGACATGGCAGGAGACCCGAGAAAAGAAAAAAGAGTTTCCCCAACATATGTGTAGGCGGCTTAGATGGCAGAAATTAACTGGACTAACTCTTTCCAGTGGTTAGAATTACCCGCGAGGAGGCTAGAGATTGCGTGCAACGAAGCCGCGAGGGGAAAAACCTTTCCCAATCCCACGAAGAATCGCGTAAGGATAGACAGCTCCGTAAACAGAGGCTTCGTACCGCAGAGGCCCGCTACCGCAAGGCAATCCAAGAATTGGAGCAGCTTGAGTTAGTTGAAACCCCAGCACCAACTGAATCCGGACAGATGAGAGTAACTGGTCCGGCGGTAGAGAGTGAGGAGAAGACAGAAGAAGACGATCCGGCTGAGCATCAACGACGATTTGAGGAGGACGCGCATTGCGAACACTTGTCGACAATGCCCGCGGCTTCCAGATTGGAGCGTCAGGGAATGCAGACGATAGAGCTGCGGCTAAACGTGCGCGCGATGCGGAAAGAACACGGGCCCAGGCGAGCCGCTATGACGAGCTCACAAAAACTACGGACACGAGCGAAGCGATGCGGAGAGGGAAGCGGATACGTAGAGCTAACAGATCCGGATCCCGAGTTATCCTAGACCGCGGACGAGATGCCGAGCTAGCGAGGGTACGACGCGATCGAATGGCTCCAGAAGACCTGGCAGCTCATCAAGCGTATTATCGAGATGCGCAGTCCAACCACAGAGCCACAAGAACAGAGGAGGATAGTCAAAATGCAAGGATTCGAGATGCAGTGGGACACGACAGTCGCAGGGAAGGCATGTCAGATGACAGCGCCAAGCGGAGCGTGACCAAAATACGGCTTCACGGAGAGACCACAGAGGGGACATGTCAGATGAGCAGCGTCAATCTGAGCGCGATCAAAATACGGCTTTACGGAGGGACCACAAAGGGGACATGGCGTATGAGCAGCGTCAAGCAGAACGTGATCGGGACGCAGCCGCGCACAGAGCTCGAAGAGGA
>NW_003303750.1:717261-753700 GCF_000142945.1 Phytophthora infestans T30-4 | reverse complement strand
GACCAGTATTTTGTAAGAGCGCAGGGATGTTATTTTCCACATCTACTTTTCAAAGTAAAGACAATATTAATAGTATTAATATTACTAATATAAGCTTCACAGGCCGCATTTGTAAGAGCTCGGCGATGCTATTTTCCACAGACTTTCTAAAGTAGAGACGATAGTATTTTTTAATACTAAAGTAGGCTTCACGACCAGCGGTTTTTGTAGGGACTTTGCGAATATACATATATTTTTTACGTCACCTGGCACTCACCACTGCCACCGTGCAATGAAGGCGCGCAGCTGCACGGTCATTGCGCTATCTGCTCCCGTGCACCGCACCCGACGGATGCATGCGCGCACGATCGATAATTGTTTTAGTCAATTTATATTGCATGTAAAGTATGTATTTGTTTGGGGATCTGATATTAATATATTATAGCAAAGCCAAAACGCTAGTATCAACTTTTTAATATGTTTCTAAATAATAAATACCAGCCTTATATTTCCAAGCGATTGGCTAATATTTGGACGCAAGTAATTGGTTAAAACAAAATATTTTGCTAACTTACTCACAGTTTACAAAATGGTGGGCCCTACGTGCAAGCAATGCGAGGCGAAGATTGACCCGCTTCTGCTGAACCCGCAGCGGTCTACGACGGATTCCCGGGCGCGCTGCGTCTGCTGCGGGAAGCTGCAGTACGCCTACGCGTTCCGTACAATCAGCGGGCGGGACATCGTGCGGCGCTGTATTGCCTGCGAGAACGGCCCAAAAGCGGTTGAGGTTTGGGAGGAAACGCCCCCACCACCTGATTCGGCCGAAGTGCGCCGCCAGGAAAGCTTGGCGAACGTCAAGAAGGCGATGTGTCCTGACTGGTACCCCAAGAAGAAAAAGAGGCGCAGCCGCCCTCGCAAGCTGACCGCCCGAAACGCCAAGTACATCGAGCAGAAGAGCAAGTAATTGGTAAGTATACCCTTTCAGGCCTCCGTTTTCTACCTATCTTTCTATTTAGTATATTGGCTGACAGTGCGAGGCTTGGAGCCGCACATACAGTAAACTGACTATGCCGCTGCCAAGCGTGCTGACACACCTACAGAGCGTAGCGCGTTTCAAATAATAATTAGCGCATGTTATCTACTGTGTACCCTTGCATCTGGTCATCCCTATCTGCATACGCGTTACCGTAGATGAAAAGTATACTCGCTCACTTGGCACACGCAAACCCATGCTATCTGTGCCACCAACGCTCACAGCTTATTTTCCAATTATATGCGCCCACGAGTGTAAGCTTCAGTATTGAGCTAGCACTACGCGCGACAAATACGTTGCTGTGTGCATAGACACAAGCACGTGTGCGGTAGCGCAAACCATACAGGTGGGTGTGGCAAGTCGATGTGTCTGTACGCAGTACTGTACTTTAGTGCCCTACCCATAGTTGTCGATATATGAGCTCGGTTGAGTTGCTGATGGCTACAAGGTGTACCCGCCGCACGCGTATATATTGCTTTGACTACTGCTAGCAGACGCCTGGTCAGTTGGCCTGTATCAGGCTGCCTATATCACCACGGGTATGACCTGTGCCCAATTGGTGACGCACTTGATCATATAGACGGATACATCATAAACGTAGGTACAGTAAGCTAGCACGACGATGTAAAAGTATCGAGATCGCAGCAGTGACCCAATGCATGGGTGTTGGCTATCACAGCCACACCCATTGGCGGCATGGCGGGATATGCGCGGACACATCAAATAGCACGCCGGGCAGTTAGGTAGGCAGCGAAAGTACTTCAACTAATGGACATGAGCTACATTTCGATTCAAGCATAAGATATCTACGATCTGATAATTTACCTACAGTCATGTGGCTTCGCATGTTCGTCGTACTTATCGGAAACGATAAATGCCACTCGGAAAGGATCTATACAACTCTGTCAGTCAGTGCCTATGCAAATAAGTCAGTAAGTACGTCGGCTTTGCAAGTCAGATAAATACATGCGGAAAATAGTAGAAAGACCCTTCAGTAATATCATAAGCAGCTCAGCGGAACAATTTCAAGGCATAGTATTGGTGTTTGTCGCGACTATCGGCAAAATCTACCTGTCCTAAAAGATACTTCGCGCGAGGAGCTGACTAAACCTTTTTCTAATAGACCGTCGCAATCAATGATACGGTGTCGACTGCCTCACGGCGATGACGTGACAGATGATATTATGTTTGAGTAGGCGTATTTACTCCACCTAAACTGGGATTCCTCACCGATCTATGCCAATTTTGGATCATCATTGATACTGACATGTCTTCTGAACAGCATTTGTTAACTTTGCAGCCACGCACGCCTCCGATTCGTGACATTTTGGGAGCTATGCGCTCAAATAAGATTACAGACAAAACCTTCCCGGGTAAGATGATGCTCATCTTGCAAATCACGTTAAACCCGGGTCCTGTCTCCCATAACATGTAAGCACTAAGGATATTCTGCGCAGTGTGTTTTTGGAACGTAACATAAGTAGATCACAGTATACAATACGATATGTTGCTTCGCTTTGAGTAGAAATTCTAAGCCCACCGCAGCGCAGCGGAGATAATCGGCCCTCTCTACACCAACCCACCATGCCCTAGCGCCCGCGGAGCGGGCGCCCGAGCGCTAGTTTCCCGCCACCTAAACTTGCAGCCTGTCCGTCCGTCTGTCAATAAGTCCGTCCGGTTCCTTTCTTGCTGCTTTTTCCTGCCTTTTCGCATGGCTACGTCCGGCCTGTCTAATATATTTTCGTCCCATCTTACCGACCGCGCCTACCTTTCTGACTCGACTTAACTATGCCAAAATTACAAATATATCCAAAAGCGTGACGCAATTAACTCGCGCCCTGATTGGGCAATACCTGCCGACCTGCGACACTGACTGGATCTGTCGCACGATCAGACCGTCTCTCGCCCTCGCGATTGGACGTAAGATAAACATTTCTGCCGAACACGAAAGGCATCGATTGGTTGCAAACAGCCAGGCGAGCTGCGCAGATACTTGAATATTGACATTTAGCTACGCAAAACCTGTCGTATGTACTGCAAATCGGGCACAGTAACCACTTTATTTTCTAAGAGCTCTGCAAATAGAGATATTTATTATTATTAATGTAGACTTCACAGACCAGTATTTTGTAAGAGCGCAGGGATATTATTTTCCACACACTTTTCAAAGTAAAGACAATATTAATAGTATTAATATTACTAATATAAGCTTCACAGACCGCATTTGTAAGAGCTCGGCGATGCTATTTTCCACAGACTTTCTAAAGTAGAGACGATGGTATTTTTCAATACTAAAGTAGGCTTCATGACCAGCGCTTTTTGTAGGGACTTTGCGAATATATATCTTTTTGCTTCACCTGGCACTCACCACTGCCACCGTGCAATGAACGCGCGCGGCTGCACGGTCATTGCGGTATCTGCTCCCGTGCACCGTACCCGACGAATGCATGCGCGCAAGATAGATAATTGTTTTAGTCAATTTATATTGCATGTAAAGTATGTATTTGTTTGAAAATCTGATAATAATATATTAAAGCTAAGCCAAATAGTAATATTTAAAAACATTTTAATATTTTGCCTAATAATAACAACCAGCCTTACAGTACCGTGCTATTGGCTAATATTTGGACGCAAGTAATTGGTTAAAACAAAGTATTTTGCTAACATACGCACAGTTTGCAAAATGGTGGGCCCTACGTGCAAGCAATGCGAGGCGAAGATTGACCCGCTTCTGCTGAACCTGCAGCGGTCTACGATGGACCCCCGAGCGCGCTGCGTCTGCTGCGGGAAGCCACCTAAACTTGCAGCATGTCCGTCCGTCTGTCAATAAGTCCGTCCGGTTCCTTTCTTGCTGCTTTTTCCTGCCTTTTCGCATGGCTACACCCGGCCTGTCTAATATATTTTCGTCCCATCTTACCGACCGCGCCTACCTTTCTGACTCGACTTAACTATGCCAAAATTACAAATATATCCAAAAGCGTGACGCAATTACCTCGCGCCCTGATTGGGCAATACCTGCCGACCTGCGACACTGACTGGATCTGTCGCACGATCAGACTGTCTCTCGCCCTCGCGATTGGACGTAAGATAAACATTTCTGCCGAACACGAAAGGCATCGATTGGTTGCAAACAGCCAGGCGAGCTGCGCAGATACTTGAATATTGACATTTAGCTACGCAAAACCTGTCGTATGTACTGCAAATCGGGCACAGTAACCACTTTATTTTCTAAGAGCTCTGCAAATAGAGATATTTATTATTATTAATGTAGACTTCACAGACCAGTATTTTGTAAGAGCGCAGGGATATTATTTTCCACACACTTTTCAAAGTAAAGACAATATTAATAGTATTAATATTACTAATATAAGCTTCACAGACCGCATTTGTAAGAGCTCGGCGATGCTATTTTCCACAGACTTTCTAAAGTAGAGACGATGGTATTTTTCAATACTAAAGTAGGCTTCATGACCAGCGCTTTTTGTAGGGACTTTGCGAATATATATCTTTTTGCTTCACCTGGCACTCACCACTGCCACCGTGCAATGAAGGCGCGCGGCTGCACGGTCATTGCGGTATCTGCTCCCGTGCACCGTACCCGACGAATGCATGCGCGCACGATAGATAATTGTTTTAGTCAATTTATATTGCATGTAAAGTATGTATTTGTTTGAAAATCTGATAATAATATATTAAAGCTAAGCCAAATAGTAATATTTAAAAACATTTTAATATTTTGCCTAATAATAACAACCAGCCTTACAGTACCGTGCTATTGGCTAATATTTGGACGCAAGTAATTGGTTAAAACAAAGTATTTTGCTAACATACGCACAGTTTGCAAAATGGTGGGCCCTACGTGCAAGCAATGCGAGGCGAAGATTGACCCGCTTCTGCTGAACCCGCAGCGGTCTACGATGGACCCCCGAGCGCGCTGCGTCTGCTGCGGGAAGCCACCTAAACTTGCAGCATGTCCGTCCGTCTGTCAATAAGTCCGTCCGGTTCCTTTCTTGCTGCTTTTTCCTGCCTTTTCGCATGGCTACACCCGGCCTGTCTAATATATTTTCGTCCTATCTTACCGACCGCGCCTACCTTTCTGACTCGACTTAACTATGCCAAAATTACAAATATATCCAAAAGCGTGACGCAATTACCTCGCGCCCTGATTGGGCAATACCTGCCGACCTGCGACACTGACTGAATCTGTCGCACGATCAGACCGTCTCTCGCCCTCGCGATTGGACGTAAGATAAACATTTCTGCCGAACACGAAAGGCATCGATTGGTTGCAAACAGCCAGGCGAGCTGCGCAGATACTTGATTATTGACATTTAGCTACGCAAAACCTGTCGTATGTACTGCAAATCGGGCACAGTAACCACTTTATTTTCTAAGAGCTCTGCAAATAGAGATATGTATTATTATTAATGTAGACTTCACAGACCAGTATTTTGTAAGAGCGCAGGGATATTATTTTCCACACACTTTTCAAAGTAAAGACAATATTAATAGTATTAATATTACTAATATAAGCTTCACAGACCGCATTTGTAAGAGCTCGGCGATGCTATTTTCCACAGACTTTCTAAAGTAGAGACGATGGTATTTTTCAATACTAAAGTAGGCTTCATGACCAGCGCTTTTTGTAGGGACTTTGCGAATATATATCTTTTTGCTTCACCTGGCACTCACCACTGCCACCGTGCAATGAAGGCGCGCGGCTGCACGGTCATTGCGGTATCTGCTCCCGTGCACCGTACCCGACGAATGCATGCGCGCACGATAGATAATTGTTTTAGTCAATTTATATTGCATGTAAAGTATGTATTTGTTTGAAAATCTGATAATAATATATTAAAGCTAAGCCAAATAGTAATATTTAAAAACATTTTAATATTTTGCCTAATAATAACAACCAGCCTTACAGTACCGTGCTATTGGCTAATATTTGGACGCAAGTAATTGGTTAAAACAAAGTATTTTGCTAACATACGCACAGTTTGCAAAATGGTGGGCCCTACGTGCAAGCAATGCGAGGCGATGATTGACCCGCTTCTGCTGAACCCGCAGCGGTCTACGATGGACCCCCGAGCGCGCTGCGTCTGCTGCGGGAAGCCACCTAAACTTGCAGCCTGTCCGTCCGTCTGTCAATAAGTCCGTCCGGTTCCTTTCTTGCTGCTTTTTCCTGCCTTTTCGCATGGCTACACCCGGCCTGTCTAATATATTTTCGTCCTATCTTACCGACCGCGCCTACCTTTCTGACTCGACTTAACTATGCCAAAATTACAAATATATCCAAAAGCGTGACGCAATTAACTCGCGCCCTGATTGGGCAACACCTGCCGACCTGCGACACTGACTGGATCTGTCGCACGATCAGACCGTCTCTCGCCCTCGCGATTGGACGTAAGATAAACATTTCTGCCGAACACGAAAGGCATCGATTGGTTGCAAACAGCCAGGCGAGCTGCGCAGATACTTGAATATTGACATTTAGCTACGCAAAACCTGTCGTATGTACTGCAAATCGGGCACAGTAACCACTTTATTTTCTAAGAGCTCTGCAAATAGAGATATTTATTATTATTAATGTAGACTTCAAACTCCCGAAACCCCTATTTTGGTAAGAGCGCACGGGAATATATATTTTTCTCACACACTCTCTCTCAGAGAAAGAAACAAAATTTAAAGAATTTTAAAATTTTTTTTAAAAAAAAGGGTTTCCCCCAAAAACCCCCTCTTGTTAAAAAAATCGCGCGGAGAGTTCTATTTTTCCCCAAAAACTTTCTCCAGAAAAAAAAAGAAGAGTTAATTTTTCCAAAATAAAGTAGCTTCAGCACCGCCTTTTTGTAGGACTTGCGAATATATATCTTTTGCTTCACCTGACACTCACCACTGCCACCGTGCAATGAAGGCGCGCGGCTGCACGGTCATTGCGGTATCTGCTCCCGTGCACCGTACCCGACGAAATGCATGCGCGCACGATAGATAATTGTTTTAGTCAATTTATATTGCATGTAAAGTATGTATTTGTTTGAAAATCTGATAATAATATATTAAAGCTAAGCCAAATAGTAATATTTAAAAACATTTTAATATTTTGCCTAATAATAACAACCAGCCTTACAGTACCGTGCTATTGGCTAATATTTGGACGCAAGTAATTGGTTAAAACAAAGTATTTTGCTAACATACGCACAGTTTGCAAAATGGTGGGCCCTACGTGCAAGCAATGCGAGGCGAAGATTGACCCGCTTCTGCTGAACCTGCAGCGGTCTACGATGGACCCCCGAGCGCGCTGCGTCTGCTGCGGGAAGCCACCTAAACTTGCAGCATGTCCGTCCGTCTGTCAATAAGTCCGTCCGGTTCCTTTCTTGCTGCTTTTTCCTGCCTTTTCGCATGGCTACACCCGGCCTGTCTAATATATTTTCGTCCTATCTTACCGACCGCGCCTACCTTTCTGACTCGACTTAACTATGCCAAAATTACAAATATATCCAAAAGCGTGACGCAATTACCTCGCGCCCTGATTGGGCAATACCTGCCGACCTGCGACACTGACTGGATCTGTCGCACGATCAGACCGTCTCTCGCCCTCGCGATTGGACGTAAGATAAACATTTCTGCCGAACACGAAAGGCATCGATTGGTTGCAAACAGCCAGGCGAGCTGCGCAGATACTTGAATATTGACATTTAGCTACGCAAAACCTGTCGTATGTACTGCAAATCGGGCACAGTAACCACTTTATTTTCTAAGAGCTCTGCAAATAGAGATATTTATTATTATTAATGTAGACTTCACAGACCAGTATTTTGTAAGAGCGCAGGGATATTATTTTCCACACACTTTTCAAAGTAAAGACAATATTAATAGTATTAATATTACTAATATAAGCTTCACAGACCGCATTTGTAAGAGCTCGGCGATGCTATTTTCCACAGACTTTCTAAAGTAGAGACGATGGTATTTTTCAATACTAAAGTAGGCTTCATGACCAGCGCTTTTTGTAGGGACTTTGCGAATATATATCTTTTTGCTTCACCTGGCACTCACCACTGCCACCGTGCAATGAAGGCGCGCGGCTGCACGGTCATTGCGGTATCTGCTCCCGTGCACCGTACCCGACGAATGCATGCGCGCACGATAGATAATTGTTTTAGTCAATTTATATTGCATGTAAAGTATGTATTTGTTTGAAAATCTGATAATAATATATTAAAGCTAAGCCAAATAGTAATATTTAAAAACATTTTAATATTTTGCCTAATAATAACAACCAGCCTTACAGTACCGTGCTATTGGCTAATATTTGGACGCAAGTAATTGGTTAAAACAAAGTATTTTGCTAACATACGCACAGTTTGCAAAATGGTGGGCCCTACGTGCAAGCAATGCGAGGCGATGATTGACCCGCTTCTGCTGAACCCGCAGCGGTCTACGATGGACCCCCGAGCGCGCTGCGTCTGCTGCGGGAAGCCACCTAAACTTGCAGCCTGTCCGTCCGTCTGTCAATAAGTCCGTCCGGTTCCTTTCTTGCTGCTTTTTCCTGCCTTTTCGCATGGGCTACACCCGGCCTGTCTAATATATTTTCGTCCTATCTTACCGACCGCGCCTACCTTTCTGACTCAACTTAACTATGCCAAAATTACAAATATATCCAAAAGCGTGACGCAATTAACTCGCGCCCTGATTGGGCAACACCTGCCGACCTGCGACACTGACTGAATCTGTCGCACGATCAGACCGTCTCTCGCCCTCGCGATTGGACGTAAGATAAACATTTCTGTCGAACACGAAAGGCATCGATTGGTTGCAAACAGCCAGGCGAGCTGCGCAGATACTTGAATATTGACATTTAGCTACGCAAAACCTGTCGTATGTACTGCAAATCGGGCACAGTAACCACTTTATTTTCTAAGAGCTCTGCAAATAGAGATATTTATTATTATTAATGTAGACTTCACAGACCAGTATTTTGTAAGAGCGCAGGGATATTATTTTCCACACACTTTTCAAAGTAAAGACAATATTAATAGTATTAATATTACTAATATAAGCTTCACAGACCGCATTTGTAAGAGCTCGGCGATGCTATTTTCCACAGACTTTCTAAAGTAGAGACGATGGTATTTTTTAATACTAAAGTAGGCTTCATGACCAGCGCTTTTTGTAGGGACTTTGCGAATATATATCTTTTTGCTTCACCTGGCACTCACCACTGCCACCGTGCAATGAAGGCGCGCGGCTGCACGGTCATTGCGGTATCTGCTCCCGTGCACCGTACCCGACGAATGCATGCGCGCACGATAGATAATTGTTTTAGTCAATTTATATTGCATGTAAAGTATGTATTTGTTTGGAAATCTGATAATAATATATTAAAGCTAAGCCAAATAGTAATATTTAAAAACATTTTAATATTTTGCCTAATAATAACAACCAGCCTTACAGTACCGTGCTATTGGCTAATATTTGGACGCAAGTAATTGGTTAAAACAAAGTATTTTGCTAACATACGCACAGTTTGCAAAATGGTGGGCCCTACGTGCAAGCAATGCGAGGCGAAGATTGACCCGCTTCTGCTGAACCCGCAGCGGTCTACGATGGACCCTTGAGCGCGCTGCGTCTGCTGCGGGAAGCCACCTAAACTTGCAGCCTGTCCGTCCGTCTGTCAATAAGTCCGTCCGGTTCCTTTCTTGCTGCTTTTTCCTGCCTTTTCGCATGGCTACACCCGGCCTGTCTAATATATTTTCGTCCTATCTTACCGACCGCGCCTACCTTTCTGACTCGACTTAACTATGCCAAAATTACAAATATATCCAAAAGCGTGACGCAATTAACTCGCGCCCTGATTGGGCAACACCTGCCGACCTGCGACACTGACTGAATCTGTCGCACGATCAGACCGTCTCTCGCCCTCGCGATTGGACGTAAGATAAACATTTCTGCCGAACACGAAAGGCATCGATTGGTTGCAAACAGCCAGGCGAGCTGCGCAGATACTTGAATATTGACATTTAGCTACGCAAAACCTGTCGTATGTACTGCAAATCGGGCACAGTAACCACTTTATTTTCTAAGAGCTCTGCAAATAGAGATATTTATTATTATTAATGTAGACTTCACAGACCAGTATTTTGTAAGAGCGCAGGGATATTATTTTCCACACACTTTTCAAAGTAAAGACAATATTAATAGTATTAATATTACTAATATAAGCTTCACAGACCGCATTTGTAAGAGCTCGGCGATGCTATTTTCCACAGACTTTCTAAAGTAGAGACGATGGTATTTTTCAATACTAAAGTAGGCTTCATGACCAGCGCTTTTTGTAGGGACTTTGCGAATATATATCTTTTTGCTTCACCTGGCACTCACCACTGCCACCGTGCAATGAAGGCGCGCGGCTGCACGGTCATTGCGGTATCTGCTCCCGTGCACCGTACCCGACGAATGCATGCGCGCACGATAGACTAATTGTTTTAGTCAATTTATATTGCATGTAAAGTATGTATTTGTTTGGAAATCTGATAATAATATATTAAAGCTAAGCCAAATAGTAATATTTAAAAACATTTTAATATTTTGCCTAATAATAACAACCAGCCTTACAGTACCGTGCTATTGGCTAATATTTGGACGCAAGTAATTGGTTAAAACAAAGTATTTTGCTAACATACGCACAGTTTGCAAAATGGTGGGCCCTACGTGCAAGCAATGCGAGGCGAAGATTGACCCGCTTCTGCTGAACCCGCAGCGGTCTACGATGGACCCTTGAGCGCGCTGCGTCTGCTGCGGGAAGCTGCAGTACGGCTACGCGTTCCGTACAATCAGCGGACGGGGCAGCGTGCGACACTGTATTGCCTGCAAGAACGGCCCAAAAGCGGTTAAGTTCTAGGAGGAAAAGCTCCCACCACCTGATTCGGCCGAAGTGCGCCGCCAGGAAAGCCTGCCAAACGTCGAGAAGGTGATGGGCCCTGACTGGTACCTCAAGAAGAAAAATAGACACAACCGCCCTCGCAAGCTGACCGCCCGAAACGTCAGGTACACGCCCTCGCAAGCTGACCGCCCGAAACGTCAGGTACATTGAGCGAAAGAAGCAGCAGAAGAGCAAGTAGTTGGTAAATATACCCTTTTAGACCCCCACTCTCCTTCCTATCTTCGTATTTAGTATACTGGCTGACCGGGCGAGGCTCGGGGTCGCACATATGGTAGTCAGCCTATGGCGCAGTCAGTATTGTTGACACACCTAAACAGCGTAGCGCCTTTCAAATAATATTTAGCACATGATATCTACTGTGGACAGCCGCAAGCTGGCCGTTTCTATCTGCGTACGCGTCACACGTACACTCCCTCACTTGGACAAAGGCAAGCCACGCTATCTGTATCGTCAATGTTCACAGAGTATATTCCACTAATGTGCGCTCATAAATTTAAATACAGTTTCGAGTGAGTACTACGTGCGACAAAACCGTTGCTGTCTACATAGATACGAGCACGAGTGCGGTAATGCAGACCGTACAGGTGGATGTTCCAGGTCGATGTGCCTGTATGCAGCTCTGTATTTTAGTGTCCTGTCCATAATGGTCGACATATGAGCTCGGTTGAGTCGCGGATGACTACAAGGTGTACCCGCCGCGCGCGTATAAAGCACTACTGCTAAGAGACGCGCGGCCAGCTTGCCTATATCGCTGCGGTATGGCCTGTGCCCAGTTAGTGACGCGCTGAGTCATATATGCTATTCCATTAGACGCGTAAGCACAGTAAGCCAGCACCATGACGCAAAAGTACCGAGAAAGCGAAAGTGACCCAATGTGCTTTGGCTACCGCGAGAGCGTGGCGCCGACGATCTTACGAAATCAGCAATGCACGGACATAGCAAACAACACGCCAAGCTGATAAGTAGTGGCGAGCGTACAGCATCTAACGTACATGAGCTACTATTCGATTCAAATCTAAAGACCACTACGATATGATAATCTGCCTATATCGATATGGATTCGCATGTTCGTCATACATATCAGAGCTTGCTACTCGGAAAGGATCGACGCCGCTCTGTCAGTCAGTAGCTTTGCAAATAAGTCAGTAAGTGCAAGTAAGATCAATGCATGCGGAAGATAGTGGAATACCCTTCGCTAATATCATAAGCAGCTCAGCGGAAGAATTTCAAGGCATCATATTGGTGTTTGTGGCAACCATCGGCAAAACCTACTTGCTCTAAAAGGTACTTCGCGCGATAGGCTGACCAAACCTTGCTCTAATAGACCGTCGCAAAAAAAAAATGGTGTCGACTGCCTCACAGCGATGACGTGACCGATGGTATTAAGTTTAAGTAGGCGTATTTCCTCCAGCTAAACTGAGATCCCTCACCGATCTATGCCAATTTGGATCATCATTGAAACTGACACGTCTTCTGAACAGCATATATAAACGCTTTAGCCACGCGCGCCTCCGATTCGTGTCATTTTGGTAGCTATTTGCTCAAATGGTATTAAACAAAACCTTTCCGGGTAAGATGGTGCTCATCTTGCAGATCACGATAAACCCTGGTCATGTCTACCACAACATGTGAGCACTATAGATACTGTGTGCGGTGTTGTTTTGGAACGTAACATAAGTAGATCACAGTATACTTTTATTATATGTAGCTTCGCTCTAAGTAGAAATTCTAAGCACACCGCAGCGCAGCGGAGGTGTCCAGCCTACGCTACGCTAACCAACCATGCCCAATCGTCCGCGGAGCGGGCGCCCAGAGCGCTAGTCACGTGTATTATATTATGTATCCATCTACTTTCACTGCGAAATATGATCCGGAGCGAGCCAAGCACAGCGTTTTCAGAGGATTTTCAACCGTGTACGAGAATTTGGACACCAGCTTATTGTCCTTGTCAGCAGTACTTACCTATAGCTACGTCGCTCAGTACTCATGGCTGTGTTAATAATTTTTTCTAGAGAATTAAAGCCGAGTAACAGCAGCACCGACAAGTTTGCTCATTGGTTGGTACAGCCTTGTGTTTTAAGTACCGGTAGGTGTCAGCCACATGTGTTCTAATTAGGTAGGTGGTCAAATTGAGGTTTAAGCTAGATGTCGAGCGAATCCCGTATTTTATTTAGAACACATATGCCTTATATGCGGGGTAAGACGGTCTGCTTTGTTCTCGACGATAACCTTTGCTTCGGCTTACGTTGAAGTTTCCTCCCAAATTAGCCAATCCGCATCGATTATATTTCGTGCAGCAGTGTTCTCCAGAAACCTTCAAACAACATCCCAAAACGTGGAGCTCCACCGGCATAATAATGACCCACCGCGCAGCACTACTCCGCTCGGCATTGTGCCTCACGACAGGTACCCAACCATTTATCACCTGCACTAAATGCAGTGCCACTTAACAGTCACTACTCTTCACGTACTGTACCAGCGAAACCACGACCGTCACCGACGCTCTTCTGCTTCCCCGGACTTGAGTCAGCACCGTGGCACGACACTTGCAAGTTTGAATGGATCAAACAGCTCGAGGCCAACCGCGAGACCATCACCAACGAATATCTGGCGCTTAAGGAGCAACGTGATGCGCTGTCCAAGAGCTCTGAGGCCGCGACTGAGGCGAGCGATTATAAGGTCTACGATAAGGAGCACCAGCTGCACCAGGGCGAGTGGGATTGGCTCTCGTACGTGACCCAGGGCCGACGCCAAGCAGACTTTGCTGTACAATGTCCCAAGACAGTGGAGACCTTGGAAAATATTCCGGGCTTCATGGCTGGACTTCCGTTCGCTTACTCGTTCTTCTCCATCTTGAAGCCCGAGGTGAGCTTCAAAGAGCTTAGAGACGGTTAGAGTTTTAACTGATATAGCTGCGTTTTGTGTTTGATAGTCGAGTATTAAGGCTCACTCGGCACCATGCAATATCCGGTTACGTTGTCATTTTCCCCTGATCGTCCCGGAAGGCTGCGGGATTCGCGTTGGAGATGAAACACGACAATGGGAAGAGGGCAAGGCGCTCGTGTTGGATGGTACGACCCACAGAAGCTACAGAGTGTTTTCCGTTTAACATTGACATGACGGCTTGTTCTTTGGTAGACGCCTTTGACCACGAGGTGTGGCACAATGGAAAGGAGGGAGACCGCGTGCTGCTGCTGTTTGACGTTTGGCATCCGGATCTTGTCCAGGGAGAACGCGAGGCAATCACCGAAATGTTCAAAGAGGCGAAGGAGAAGGGCTGGCTTAAAGACTACGAGTAATAGAGAGACAGCAACGCTGACGATCTCTTGAGCTCAAATAGGTATATCGGCGTTCAGATGTGCTAAGGAAGAAGTTCATCAAACCCACTTGGGTGTTTACCTGACTCATTCACTGAAGCTCTCACCCGAGATACAGCTGCAGGGTACGCAGCCTTCTCCTCCGCATTGATCCTCGCACACAAGTCGTGGATACCGTCACCAGGGTCACTTTCCCCATCCTGTTCATCATTGCTTTCATCGCGTACCCTACTGCTACTTGAACCGGAACTTGATGGTCGGTTCGCGGTTTGGTTCGAGTCCGAGCCATTCTCCAATCGCCGTCGCTTCCGCTCCCTCTTTTCCTTCTTATGCCTCTCCTTTCTCCTCGTTTCTATCAGCTTTTTGTAGAATAGCTTCTCCGCACACGCACTACACGCTCGCACTTTGACCAAGCACCGTTTCCGCTCTCCATGCTCCGCGTACGCGAATAGCAGCTCGTAACTCTGCAGCTCTGTGCGCTCATCGCAGCGTTTGTTGCCACACGTAAACTGCCCTTTTCCTGCTACGACCTCCATCTCCGTGCGCCAGCGAAGTCCAATTCTGCCCTCCTTATAGCGGGACAGATCGGCCAGGGCATACTCGCGAAAGAGTTGCCGGTAGTAGCGTACACTCATGCGGACTTGCCAGTCCGTCTCACCCTGCTCAGCATCCGCCTCATCGTCGCGAATGAACTGGAACTTTTGCTTCAGTACCGCCAAGTCATTCTGGGACACTTGGTGATCATTGTGTGACGTTATGGAGCTGACGTCGCTGCCTACACTGTTGCTACGGCGAGCGGAAGCTGAGTACAAGCTCATGAGTTCCTGGTGGCTGCGGATACAATTGGATTTATCGTTAGATACGGGGTCTTAATGGGTAAAATAGCATGCACAGATAGCAGACACGATGAAGGACATGTAGAGATCAATAGAAGACGGTTATTACCGGCGGAACATGCGCTCAGAGCTATGGATGTCGGCGGTGGGAGCTGTAGAATTCGGTAAAATGGGACTGGTGAGTAGAATGTGTATGCTATTAAGTAGGAAGATGAAAAACGGGCAGGAATTTTTGCGCGAATAGGACACCAGGATGAGGACAGTTTCGCCAGGAATTTTTGCGCGAATAGGACACCAGGATGAGGACTTTGGTTTTAGCAGGGGGCCCTGCTAAAAATGACGCACTGGCAGACTGCCTGTGGCAGTGCCTCTCTTTTAGCAGTGCCGCAGTAGTGCGGCACTGCCAATGCGAGACGGGGATGCTGGGGTTTTCACTGAGCGATCATCTGCCTGAAGATGACTGGGCATTTGCTGAAGAATCGCGCACGTCCATTTTGAGTCATGCAGCTGTCGTTCAAGTTGCACGATCAACTTGCGGTTTCGCTGTTGGAACGGAGGGTCCGTTTGAAGAAGCACGGACACGACTTGTTGAAAAGTCTATCATGAAGATACTATTTAATACATGTGTTTGTTTTGTGAATCACATTGAAGCGGTGCATGTCGTCAATGATCTTAAAAAGGTGACAACGCCGTTGGCCACCACGTAAGCGTATCAAACCTTTGGGTGTGAGCTTTCTGGACATCCGATTTGCTCTTAAAATCAACATTTAAAAACTTAATATTTTTCAGAAAAGTAAAATGTGAGTTTCAGAATTAACCCCAAACTTGGCACGCATACAGTTTTTCAAACCCAATACCCTTTATTATTTGGTAGCTACAAGTGGCTAGAAACATTTTGTACAATCAATACCGTAGTGTGTGACAGGTGCTGTCCACAAGCGAAGCCAAGTAAAGCACCGGATGGCCCAAGCAGTGCTGGCAGCGCTGTACCCACACTCTTCAATACGCCGACCACCCACTTCATCTCTCAATCGACGCGGGTGAGCGGTTATCGGGCTAGTAACCATGATGCCCACCGGCGGACCACCGTCCACTACCACAGCGTCAACCGCCGCTTCATCTTCTTCCTCTGCGGCGTCTCTCTTGACGTCTTCGGCGTCAACTGCAGGCTCCTCATCCTCCGATGGCACCGAGCTTCTCACCACGTGTCTGTCCACAATCGTCACGTATGACTACGACTACGCACTGTGCGTCATGAACTCAGGCTTCTTCGAGCTCGACTCGTCGCCCTTCGAGACGGCCACTACCGCCATCTCGTCGCTTCTCTCGGGCTCTAGCGGAAGTAGCTCTGTAGACTCCGGTACTTGCACCCTCATGTGCACTAAGTCGACCTTATCTGCGTCCAGTTCGTGCTGTGCAGCCGCCTCTACAGTCAAAAACTGTCCGCAATCGTCGTCCAATATCGACTACTGTAAGTCTGTGATCGAAGACACAGTAGCCGAGAGCCAACAATGCGGCTTGTCTGCCCAGAGCACCGCGCTTATCGTATGTGTATCCATCATCGCTGCATTCTTCATGGCCGTGATGATAGCAGCCAGGATATACGCCAAGAAACAGGCTCAAGCTGCAGCTTTAGAGGGAGACCCCCTCGAATCCAGGTTCGCAGTGGCGAGCAGAGCCACGTGGGAAGCGGCTCTAGCTGCCTGGAGACAGGTGACCAACCTCATCTGGAAGAACCTCATCATCCGACGACGCAAACCCGTGTCCTTCGTGCTCGAGCTGCTGCTCCCCGTGGTATTGACACTCGCGCTCGTGTTTATTGCCAATCTGGACACAATTTTTGGTACGGGCGATGAATTCTCCAGCTCTTCGGAGGCTGCATCGCTGTCCGAGACTATTTTATGCACCAGTTTGGACACTTTAGAGTTCACCGACTATGGCGCGCTGAGTACCAACATGTCGACGTTCTATAGCAGCGGCCAGAGCGTCATCGGACTCTTTCTATTGATTAGTTATATCAAATTCGTGTCCACTACCACCACCACGATGGTTATCGAGAAGGAGACGAGGATCCGGGAGGTTATGAAGATCATGGGGCTGTCAAACTTCACCTTACTGAGCTCGTGGTGTCTCACGACGGCGATTCTGGCCACGCCACTGGCGTTTGCCATCGCGGCGGAACTGAAATACGGTCAGGTGTTCCCAATGACCGAGTACGCGACGCTCGTGTTCCTGTTCTGGTCGCTGAGCGTCTCCATCGTGAGCTTCAGCTACTTCATCACGCCGTTTTTTAACAAATCCAGAGCTGCGTCCATCGCTTCGGTGCTGCTGTGGCTCGTCTTGTTCTTCCCGTTCTTCTCCGTCATGTCCAAGTCCAACTCGTCCAAATATCTGGGTGCGCTTGCACCTCCCACTGCATTTGCATTGGGTATTGACGACCTGGTACGTCGCGCTCAGCTCGGCAGAGGGCTGGCGTACGCTATGGGAATAGTCGAGTCTCCTGTCACGGTCCCGTCGGCCTTTGCGATGAGCTGGTTCTTGCTTCTCGACTCGGTCATTTTGGTCGCGTTAGGCTGGTACTTCGACAACGTGCTACCACAAGAGTTTGGTGTTCGGAAGCCGTGGCATTTCCTCTTTGTGAAGGAATACTGGCTTCCTTCAAGTCGCAATAACAAGGATGTCGTCGTGCTGGAATCTCCGACCACAGACTCGTCACCGCAGACACATTATTCGCTCGGATCGCCACGTGGAGTGCGGCTACTGCATCAGACCTCGTCGGATGGGTCGATCGTCATGATGAAGGATCGACCTGGACTTGTGGCCTCTGTGGAGCCAGTCAATGCTGTGTTGGCAGAGCAGGAACGGAAAGGCACGTGTCTGCAGATTCGAGGTCTTCGTAAAGAATTCCCTGCGGAGGACGGAGAGGTGAAGGTGGCTGTACACGGACTGAACTTAACACTGTATGCGGGGCAGATCTCTGCTCTGCTGGGACACAATGGAGCAGGTAAAACGACGACAATATCGATGCTGACGGGTCTGATCCCACCGACTTCGGGCGATGCAACGCTCTACGGACGCTCCGTTCAAGCAGATTTCAACGAACTCCGACAGATTATGGGCATTTGTCCGCAACATGATGTTCTATTCAACGAGCTGACAGTTGAAGAGCACTTGCTGCTGTTCGGAACGATGAAACATATCCCCGTTTCCAGCTTGAAGGAAGAAGTTGGG
Organism: Phytophthora infestans T30-4; assembly: GCF_000142945.1. Classification (NCBI taxonomy): domain Eukaryota; phylum Oomycota; class Peronosporomycetes; order Peronosporales; family Peronosporaceae; genus Phytophthora; species Phytophthora infestans. The sequence continues at coordinate 735,361 of NW_003303750.1, read as the reverse complement.
CGGATGATACGAGAAGTTGGACTGGTGGAGAAGAGGAAGGTCGCGGCGAGGAATCTCTCGGGAGGCCAGAAGCGCAAGCTCAGTGTGGCCTTGGCCTTCATGGGGGACAGCAAGTTGGTGTTCCTGGACGAACCCACGTCTGGCATGGACCCATACTCTCGTCGATTCACGTGGAACTTGCTGCAGAGGAACCGTGACGACCGCGTCATTGTTCTAACGACCCACTTCATGGACGAAGCTGACATTCTCGGAGATAGGATTGCTATTATGGCGGACGGTCAGCTTTGCTGCGCTGGTAGCTCGCTCTTCCTGAAGAATCGATACGGTGCTGGGTACAACTTGACTATGATCAAAGCACCTGGATGTGACGTGGAAGCGGTGGGCGCGTTCTTGCGCAACTTTGTGCCTGAAGCGAAGTGCTTGAGCAACTTTGGCTCGGAGGTTGTATTCCAGCTCCCGTCCAAGTCTTCCGGAGTGTTCTCGACCATGCTGCAAGTGCTTGATGATGAGAAGAGCAACCTGCGTGTGGTTCAGTATGGAATATCTGTCACTACATTAGAAGAAGTCTTCTTACGCATCTCTCAAGATCGCGAAGAAGAAGCGGCTATGGGCGTAGCTGTCTGTGGCGTTGAAACAGTGGATCAAATTCGCAAGACGTCGGCGACGTCTGCGAACTCTCGTGGGACCTTGACAGGTCCGAGTTGGACGCCTATCTCGACTGAATCGACGAACCGTGCGATGTTCTGGAGCCAGTACAGAGCGCTGTTGACCAAGCGTGTGCGTATCGCGAAGAGGGACAAGAAGAACTTGTTGAATGCAGTGTGTATCCCTCTGCTCTTTCTGATCATTCTCGTGTCACTTCCTGAGATCGACGTGGCAAGTTTTATGACTACAAGTGACTATGCTACAGAGCTGGCGTCTGTGTCTCGTCAAGGACGATGCTCAAGCGCGAACTTCTCGTTGGTCTCGGTTCCCAGCGCGTGTGACAGCTACAGCTTCAACTACTGCGAGCTTGGCGTGATAGACTGCAGCGCGTCGACCTGTTGTGATAAGACGAACGTGCAGTCGCCGTACTACGCGTGCAACATGTGCGATGGTACCTCATCGTCAAGCCCAGTGGCCCCGTGTTACAACGAATACTGTCTGGATCAGGACGGCGCGAAGCTTCAGGCTACGCTCAACGCTTTCTTAACGTCCGTTGTGGTCATGCTGGCGTTCGCGTTCGTCCCGGCTGCGATAGTGGCGTTCATCGTGCGTGAGAAGAACCCGAACCAGAACGCGAAGAGCTTGCAGCTGATCTGCGGGGCCAACGTGTCGGCCTATTGGCTGTCGACATGGACACACGACATCGTTCTCATGCTGGTCACTGTCATTGCTGCTATGGTCATGGTCCCGCTGTCAGACCGGACGCTGAAGAGCTCCATGGAGGTGTGGGGTATCGTCTGTCTGGTTGGCTCGCACGCGCTGGCTGTGATCCCCATGGCGTATCTCTTCTCTTTCAAGTTCAAGAAGCATGCGGTGGCACAGACGTCTCTACTGGTGTTTGCTCTGTGTACAGGCGGATTGCTGAGTATTTTCTCGTTCTTGTGTCGACTTATCGACTTCGATTTGACGCCGGGAAACTCCACAGACAACTTGACACTGTCTTCGCTGGATAGAAACTACCTGCGGTGGCTCTTCCTGCTCTTCCCAGGCTACAGTCTGAACAATGGCATCTACGAGATCGCGACGCGGAAGCTCAGCCGAAGTGCGCTGTACGGTAGCGAGACGGATACGATCGCCCCACCGTCGTTCTTTGGGGCTTGGGTGGGACTTGGTACGGACTACACGTGCACTTCTTGCTGGGATGCCGTGAGTGGAGAGACTTGCTGTGTGCGCAACGTGTTCGACTTTGACGTGGCTGGAGCTCCTGTGGCCTACGCAGTGGTCGAGATTGTGGTCTTTATGCTGCTGGTGTTTATCGTGGAGAACCGCAGCTTATCGTGGCGTCCAGAGCAGAGGTCGCAACCGTTTGTGTCTAATGAGGACGACGATGTGGCTAACGAGCGCCAGAAAGTGGAGACCGCCGCGTCTCCTACTCAAAACGACAGCGTCTTTATCCGGAATCTACGTCAGCAGTACGGCAGACGAGGGAAAGTGGCGCTGGACAACTTGTGTCTTTCCATTGCGAAGGGCGAATGCTTCGGCTATCTTGGCATCAATGGAGCGGGCAAGTCGACGACGATGAAGGTTTTGACTGGTGAGATCGCGCCTACGAATGGCTTCGTGACACTTGGAGGCTTCGACTTGGCTCGCGATCGCGACAAAGCACGCAGAGTGGTCGGCTACTGTCCTCAGTTCGACTCGCTGCACGACTTGTTGACTGTGGAAGAGCAGCTGGAGTTGTACGCCAGACTCAAGGGGATATCGAGCGACAGAGTCCAGCAAGCGGTGGAGCAGAAGATCGACGAAGTGGGGCTCACCGAGTACCGCACAAAGCTGACGCGAGGCCTGAGTGGAGGCAACAAGCGCAAATTGTCGACCGCGATCGCGCTGATTGGCTCTCCTCGCATCATTTTCCTGGATGAGCCGTCGACGGGTGTGGATCCGAGTTCGAGGAGGAAGATGTGGGACGTGATCGCCGCTGTCTGTGCCGCGAAAGAGTCGTGTGTGGTGCTGACAACGCACAGTATGGAGGAATGTGAAGCACTCTGCACGCGTGTGGGAATCCTGGTGAGTGGCAAGTTGAAATGTCTGGGAAGTGTGGAGCATCTCAAGCACAAGTTCGGACGAGGTTACATCGTTGAGGTCAAGCTACGAGAGCCAGGCGCGTCGTCTGTGGGGAGACTGCAGCTCGAGGTGTATCGCATTCTGGGCGGCAATTGCTCTGGGGTTTCACAGGACCAAGTCTCCACTTTGTGCTCCTCTCTTGGAGCTCCGAACCGTGCAAACGAGATTCTAAACGGGGAGAGTAATGGAGGAGTACTGAACAGCTACCTCGAGACGTGGGGGGTCATCCCTATTGACGTTTTCTGCGCGTGGTGGCTCACTGAGAGCCTGGGTTCTACGCTACGAGAGTTCTTCCAGTCCAAGTTCCAAGACTGTCAGCTCATCGAGCACCAAGGCAGCCACTTCCGCTTCCAAGTGCCCAAACATTCCCTACGGCCTTACGCAATCTTCGGCCTGCTGGAGGAGAACAAGGATCAGCTGCAGGTGAGTGAGTACGGCGTGAGCGAGACGTCTCTGGAACACATTTTCAACACGATGGCAGCTCAACAAGGAGAAGAGCAATTGCTAGGCAGCGCTAGATATCGTGGTGCATAGAGCTACGAGTACAATTAATGCATAAAGTAAACTCCAATTGAACGATGACAATAGTGTTCATAGTTGTAGATTTAGTAGCCATACTTGTCGTTTAACTTCGTACGACCGTCACCACTTTGATTCGTTGGTGGCACCCACACCTGGTCTCCTCCTTCTAAGACACTCGCGTCGCCATCATGTTGCTCCCCATTCTTGCTCTTCATTTGCTGTGGTGGCCCCATCGCCGGCCCTGAAATGCGTCGTCGCTTCGGTGCTGGTACTTCCTTCTCTAAAGTCTTTTGAGGTGCCTGTAAAGGTGCCGGCGCACTGTCGGGGGCAGCGGATTTCTTCTCCGAAAGTGGCTTACTATCAGGTAGTGTATCCGCCTTCATGGTCAATGTTTCAGCAGTGCCGAGTCCACGTGTCTCCGCTCCCTCAATAACAAGAGGCTCGGCCTGACTTGATGCGTCGACTGTCTTAATCGCTGGCTTCTGGATTGGTAGTGCGGCTATCGCTGGTGTTGCCACTGCTAATAGTTGTCGCTGACGCTGTAACTTTGCCTCGATCTCTCCCTTTCGTTTCGTTAGCATGTCCACCTCACTCACATGCAGTTGCGTCGTCGTTTCTGCCATGAAAGAATCCAAAGAATCAGTCTCCTTGGTGTCTGGTGTAGCTCGGTTCGCAGCAGCTTTAGCTGTCGCAGTACTCAGTTCATCCTGAAGTTTTTTTAACTCGACCTCCAACTTTTCGACATTGGCTTGGATCGAGTCTGCAGTAAGTACCTCACTTTGTGGCTCTCTCTCGGTAGTCTTAACTGCTGTAGTTTCTGAGGTTGTGGAAGAGCCTACAACCTTCTGCTTCCGCGCAGCAATCTTCTGTTGATTGGCCTTGGTTCGATCGTAGAAGTCGTCTTCATCGCTGTTGTATCCGTACAGCTCCTCGCTAATATTCCGCTTCTTCCTCACAGATGAACGCGACGCACTGCCAGTCTTGATCCGTTGATCATTCTTGGCGTGAATTCTGGCTTCCAAACCGTCGATCTCTTTCACTAGAGCCTCAATTCGCTGGTCATTCCGTTCCAGAGTACGTTGCTGGCCCTCAGATAAGCCTTCCAGCTGGTTCTGCTTGGCCAGAATCCTCGACTTCTCCAGTTTGAGGTTCTCCATCTTTCGGATACGCGTCTGCAGCTGCTGATACAATTTCTGATCCTTCTCGTTCACCTGCGACTGACTCACACTCGACCTGTACGGCTGATCTTCTTCCTTTAGCTAAAAAAAATTAATATAAGAAATAATAAAAATAATACCACAAACACTACGCTTCTTACATTTCGAAGGTAGTCCGGCAGCTCCGCTTGGTCCTTCGCTGGCTCGTCTTCTTCGTCACTCTCCTCCTCCTCTGCATCTTCTCCAAACCCCCACGAAGCTCCGTTCTCTTCTTGCTTCTTTTCTCGTTTCTTCTCTAGTTTTTCTCGGAATTTAGCCAGATTCAAAGACTCGTATTCGGCAGGTAACAACTCTGGCGGACCGCAGACTGCATACAACCGCGTGGACTCTCCGAATCCCAGTACGTCTCCAATGTGCAACCGCACATACACATCAGCTTGCACACGTTTCTTGTTGACAAAGCAACCGTGTGTACTGTGGATATCGTAAAGGAAGAGCGCACCCTGTTCGTCGAACTGCAGTGCTGCATGTGTCCTGGAGATGGACGGATGAGCTAGTGCCAAGTCGCACACAGTCTCCATACGTCCGGCCACAACATAGCTGCTCCCATCACTACGAGGCAACTGTAAAATTTCTACTACCATGCCACCCTTGATCACTTCCAGGAAGATACCGAACTCGTTGCGCCCCGACTCGCCCCATTTTGGCGGCGAATACTGCGCCATCGTTTTCAATTAATCTCTCAAATTTGAAACATTTGCTGATCTGTCCAAATTTATAATTTGGGATTTGGCAAATTTAATTAACCCATTCATTATTTCGGGTGAAAAGAAAGCCAAACCTGTATAAGTTAATAGTAATAATTTAAAAAACAAGTTTTGCACCATTTGGAGCTTATCATGAAGCGCCGTGGGTGGAATGAGAGCCCGTTGTCGACGCCGTCACGGCCACGCAGCGCGCGCCGCAAGCCCGAATGGAACTCGTACATGACCGACAGCTCGCAGTACAAGCTGAACCAGCAGCAGCAGCTCCAGCGCGCACTGCAGCAGCTGAGTACGGCGCATTTTTCGGCTCGCAGTCCAGCTGCATCGGCTTCTAAGCGGCGCACCAAGGCTGCGAGCACCCACTGCTCAGCATGGAGCACGCCACAAGATCCAGAGAAGAACAGAGAACGACCTATACGTCTAGCGGACGTGGAGGACACTGGGGGGCTCAATACCCAGCGACGTTTGCAGTTCGCAGACGTGTCGATGGATCTCGACGAGCCCACGCCTCGACGCCGAGCAGCGAGAGCCACTACCGTGTCGTTTCAAGAGCAGAGGATGCATCCAAACCATAAAGCTACTTTACAGACAGAGCTGGAGGTGCTAGAGAAGATGTTGTGGCAACTAGAGACCGAGACGGAGAGACGCAATTGGCAGAGCCCACAGAAGAGGAGCAAGTCGCCCAGAGTGACGAGGACAGGGTCAGCGATGAAGCTGAAGCAGGAAAATACACAGGAGCGAGAGGAAATCGAGCCAGAGAGAGAACAAGAAGAAGAGGAGGAGACGGATGCGGAGACCCGCCTTGGAGATGTTTGCTATAAATCTTTGGAGGTCGGGCTAGAGTTAACTCGCAGAATTGATACGGTACGGTAAAAGGTTAACCTTTTATCAGGTTATCACTGAGCTTATATGTATGGTTGGTTAAATGACAGCTGAAGAAGGAGTTTGACACTGAACGGAGGATACGTGAAGATCGAGAGCTGAAGATTGAGATGTTGGAGCAAGAAGTGCGGTCTACACACGCCAAGTGCAACTACCTGGAGGCCAAATACCAGAATATGGTCTCGCAAGTCGATGGAATGGTACGAAGAACAGCTCTAGACTTCGTTATCTTATAGTTGTTCGCTGATGTTTACCGCAGCGTGAGGCTGTGATTGCCACTGAAGAGGCGATTCATTTGATGACTTTAGCGTTCGACTACTCACAACGCCGGCGCGGTAAGACATCGAAACCGCCGACACCAAGCAAACCAGGTGCGTGTCCTCTCTTCCTAGACGTACCCACTTTGCAGTAGCTTACTTGAGCCTCCACGTCGATATTTTATCAGAAGTTTCTCAGTCTCCTCATGGGAACAACGTTAAAGTTTCTAGAAATGCTGCGACACTAAGGAAACGGAGCAAGTCGAAGCAACAGGAGAATCAGACCCCCAACGGACAGCAAGACAACTCAACAACCGAAGGGAAGGGGGAGACAGTGTCTCCGAGACACTCTCGCTGATCACTGTAATGCTGATGCCGATTTGACGAGATATGGTAGTCGAATATTTAGCGTTCCAGGCGAAAGTACTTACCTCACCTTGGATATTGTACAGAAGTCTCCCTCAATAAGCGTAGACGTCGTCTGATTAATTTGCATAGGGAATTCTCAGCGCTCGTGTGATTTGTTCAATGTTTCCCAATCCATGTGATCTGATATAAAGGGGTATATGAATTCCTTGCTACTTATTCAGGGGACTTCTGTACATGTAGTTTTATCGTCCATCGAAAACGAGCTTGTTGACGCGCAGCGAAATAATCGTTAACAGCACCGCTGATAAAAAAAGCGTTGAACCTGAGCTCTACAGTGTACAAATTTCGCTTCAACACTGCTGGCAATACTTGAAAAAAGTATTGCGAGCAAGTGTTGCCAGAGTGTTTGCAACTCAAGTCGCTACGCCGCATCTAGGCATGTTTTATACATGTAGAAAAAAAGGTTAAATTCTCACAGCTCAACGAAACTTTAGTACATGTAAAGGTTGAAGATGGTCCCAATGTCTAAACAAAAATTTACAGTTAGGACCCTGTAAGAGGGTATTGTTTCCGCTGCGGAAGTGCAGCATATTTTTTTTCGAAACATGATTGCCATTCAATAGGACGTTTCGAGTAATGCGCGCGGTGTTGAGGTGTTTGCACTCACCAACTTGCTGGTTGAGGTTTTTGCATATGAGGCGCTTCATCGAAAAATGCATACCTCCATGCAGCCACAAAGTTTACTACACTCTAAAATCAAGACAGTACATGTACATGTTGCAGAGCAAATCTTAAAATATATTTTATTTCGCTCTTTTCGCGATACTTCGTTGTCGTCAGCGCCAGAATCCCATTCTTCTTGCCTTCCGAGTCGCTGTCTTGCCCTTCGCTCATTGGCTTTAGTCGTTACGAGCTGCAATGATTGTTTATGAGCTGCTTCCTAGTGTTGCCGTTTTTAATTACAAAACGGAAGACATATTAAAGATAAATATCTATTTTGATGGTTCAGAACACTTTTTGTTTGGTTATGATGCCTTTTTCTATGTGTGTGGGTCGGTCTATACGATTGGTGGTTCTTCACATTTATAAGGAATATTGACACCGAAAATTGGTGGAGCTGACCCTCACTCGCTTCAAACCCGGCACGAAATCAAAAGGCGGTAAAGAGACTCGCACGTGCTTCTACTGCAAGAAACCAGAGCATATCAAACCCGACTGCCATGCGTGGAAGAAGAAACAAGGCGAGCAGGGAAACGAGAAACCGCGACAGTGAATGAGGGTCCTGCCGTGGCCAAGAGGGTAACTAAGTACGACACGCAAGTGCATGGCTTGGGGGGGGGCTGGAGCGTCGTCTGTAGCTGCTTAAGAAGGGGTAGTATGAAGAACATGATCGAGTGAAAACATGGATTTACACAGGTTACGACACTGGGAAATCGAACGGAGGTGAGCGCTTCCGGAGGTTCGTGAAGGCTCTTGAGCATTACACCGAAGGAGCGAGTGGCAGAAGGTGCCGACATTGAGAAGACTGCTTACTGGCGAAGTGAGCGGCGACGTGCCGACTGCTGCATGGCCGATTGCTGCGTGGTGGACTCGTCCGAGCTGGTCGACGTGCCGGAGGATGCCAGTGTTATGGTGGACAAACCAGTCTTGCCAGTACTCGTCGTCGTGGACGTAGTAGTGTCCGAAGTGCTCGAAGAAGTTGACGGAGCGGCAGTTGTCGCTACCGGGGCAGTGGTGGCCGGCGATGTAGTGGCGGGTGCTGTAGTTGTCGGGGCAGTGGTGGCCGGCGACGTAGTGACAGGAGCTGTAGTTGTCGGGGCCGTGGTGGCCGATGTCGCGGTCTCTGAGGTTGACGACGTTGCGGACGCGGCTGTCGTCGACGTGCCGGTCTTGCCTGGAGTACTTTTCGTGCCCGTGCCGGTTGTCGGACTGTTTGTGACCTCGATCCACGTACCCGTTGACGCTGCTGGCGTGGTGTCGGACGAGCCTGAGCACGGTGCTTCGGCGTTGTCCGTCACACCCCAAGTGCTGGACGTCGGATGGGTGGAGTCTCCGGTAGTGCCCGTTGGCGCCCGCTGCAGTCACTGTGCCGGTTTGCTCGGTGGTGCTGATACTTCCCCAAGTTCCAGTTGAATCAGTGTTGGTCGTGTCGATCCCGCTGGTATGCTGTTCGGTGCCGGTCGAAGTGCTCGTCGCCGCGACACCACCCGAAGTGCCGCGGGTACCGCTCGTGGCTCCCCCTGGCGAGGTTCCCCAGCCTGAAGTACCGGCTGTTCCCCAATTCGACGTCCCTGCTGTAGTTGCACTGTTCGACGTCTGCTGAGTGGCATCTGTACCAGAATTCCCCCGGTTGCCGGTCGAGCTCTGGTCGCCAGAGCAAGGAGTTTCGACCACGGTCGCACAGGTGCTTTTTCCCCAACCAAAGTTTCCTGTTGTATGCTGGGTCGTCGTATCGGTCGAGTATCGGTAGAATTTTAACGGGGTCGTATACAGGTCAGGCCTGATTATTGGGTCAGGTTCCATTTCCAACAGGATCCTCCTACATAAGAAGAAGAATCGAGCAGTGAAGAAGATGACGAGGCTGTAGATGTCGACAGTGATGATGACAACGAGGGCGTCTCTGGTACTAGCAGCGAAGGGGACGCTGCTGCTACGAATTTGGGCGCAGATGTGATCAGCAATGACAGTGATGCCGATGAATGCGACACTGAAGCCGACGAACCTCGTGCCGCGCAGACCATCGTGGTCTAAGCATTTTAACCCAACTGCTTAGCTTCATATCTTTCACTTCAATATGTAGCTTAGCAATTGGTCCTGTGTTTGGTAGGGCCGTCAGGAAACCCGCCTGACCCAATTATCAGGCCCTACCCGTAAACGACCCCAAAAATAGCTAACCTCGGTATCAGGTCTGTGCATGAAACCTCGCTTTTGGTACTCGACCTGCTTACATCTTGGTACATGTAATGATTTATTCACGAAAACATTCTCCATACGGAGGACAGGAAGATCCATCTTTAAATTCGGGTCGTGTTAGCTGTAAAGGGGCATCGGCAGGTTGAATTTTTGAAAGATTCGTGGCATGGATGTTAGCGTTCTGGTGCGATCTCATGTGGAAAAGGTAGACCACTGCGTGAACTCTACAGTGTAGAGTTCACGCGTAGAATCTACACTGACTCAAGCACGTTGTGCCACAACTTGTGGTACAATGTAGCGAGCGAGACGGGGCTATTTCGGTGTACTTATCCTGCCTCACTACCGGACGGCTTATTGTACGTCGTATCTTACGACTTAGTGCTGGAGCTGAATAACTGTATGGGGCAAAGAAAGCCCTAGGGGATGGGGTATAAGCTGTCAACAGGTCCTTCGTGCAATGAAGTAACTTATAAAACTTTGTTTGCATTATTCAGCTATGTATGTCGTAACTTACCACGAGCCAGCACTGACTAGAAAAGAAAGTCCGATCATTGGCCTGTCATTTGCAAACACGAAACGTAGAAAACACATTGATTCAAGGTTCTGTGCATTACGAGCAAAGGACTCATCAAGTTCGCACTCGTCTTTGCTACGCTACTCAGCCTCATCATCGGCTTCGTCACCTCGCAGCTGGATCTCTCGGCGAGTCTTCTGCCGTTTTCCTGCTTCTTGTCCGGGTCGCCGCAGCACAATCCGCTTCCCCAAGTTCGACGGTATGCTCTGGCCGGCATCAAAATCGTCGTGCCAGATTTCGAAGCACGTCTTCGCCACCCCTTTGTATTCTCGCCGGATCTTGTTGCAGAGCCAACACTTGGCATCATCGATCGAACAGCGCTCACAATAGAAGGTTGTCGCGTAAGATTTCTTCTTGCGGTCGATTCTCAACAACGCGCACACCTTGCAGGAGCGCTGGCGACGCTTCTGCACATTGGAGACCGTCACCCAGTCCTCACACTGCTCCAAGACATGTGTAAGCCGCGGGGTACGCTTACGTTTCTGCGCTGAAGGTGGTGGCGTTGCGACTACACCGGTGAAGTCTTCTGCCTTCAGTTGAAGGAGCTGGTTTTGGAGGACGCCGTACCACTCGCGACGCTTCATAGCTGGTATACCAGCTATCTTTGCAGCCTCGGTGTGGGAGATGTAGGCATTGACTAACGCGAGATCGACGAAGCCTAAGAATAGGCTTTTATTATATTTCTTGAACTTAGTAGATGTTTGGAGCGAGTAGGCTTGGAGGCGGAGCTGATCATGCACATCAACTTCACCCATCCAACCTTGGTAGTCGTTTACGGCGGCTGGGCATGGCACCGTAATTGCCCCAACCTGCTTCACCTTCCGCTCAATCGATGACGGCGCCATCGTTGCGCCTGTACACAGGTAGTGGACCGGCTTGCGGTCCCACCAGTGGAAAGCAATCATGGATGGTATTGCAACCGAACGTGAAAAGGTAAACGTGCCGCGTGGAATGTTCGCCGGGCGCGTTGCTCTCTTTACTTGGAGGTTCTTGTCCAGCCCGAGACGGTTGACCATGATAGTACCAATAACGTAAACGTTCATCTTCAGCAGCTCGATTGCAAGGAGAATAGAAGAGTAGTATCTGTCTACAACAACCGCGCACCACCGTTGTCGCTTGTTTTCTGCAAGTACAATCTTCAGGTTCCTGACCACAGCAGCTGCACCTGTCTTGTGGTCAAATGAAGTGCTGCCGTCAGCCTCTGAAGTGCGCTTGCCTGCATACATTTCGAATCTGGTAAGATACGACATAGAAGTCGGTCAGAATGGTTGATGGCGTATCTTACGACATTCAGATGCTTACCTGTGACAATAGGCTGTCCTCGAGTCGCACGTCATAAACATCTTCGACCCGTATCGGTGTGGTTTATCAAGCATAAACATTCTCGTCGTGTTCCGCTTAGACGTGGCTGGTAATACCCCCTCATCAAAAAAAAACACCAGGCAGCGACCAGCCCTCCAGGAAACGCTGCTGAAGCTTGGCAATTACCGGTCGCAGTTTCCACAGCTTGTCCCTGTTCCGTTCGCCCTGGTTGTTGACGAAGTGGAGATCTCTCAGGATATCCTGGCAGCGGTTGCGGCTCATGAAGCGTCCGAAGCTTCCAGCAGGAACGGCGCCATCTTCGACCATCGACCAGTGCGCTGCAAAGCTCTTCTGCGGGCAGAGCATGCGCGCAACGAGCAAACCGAGGGCGTGTAGGATCTCGTGAGCCTGGTACGCTGGATTAGTTCTCAGGCGGCGCCGTATATTCTTCAGCGTTTCTTGGCGGCGGTCGGGGTGCTTGACTTGTCGAGCATGATATGCTTCAGCTCGTCTGTCTACTTGCTGAAATGCGTAAATGTTCGTTTCTTGGTTGATATTCACCCACATGGACTTGGGCATAAAATAGAATAAGGTAAGAAGTGGCGAGTGTGTGACATTGCGCAGCTCTCTCGTGGGCTGAGCAAGCTCCGCACCAAGTCCTGGATACGCTTCCACATTTGACTCGAAAGAAGACGACACAGACGTCCACTTCATTGCTCGCAAGGCATCCTCGCGCTGGTGCAGACTGCGTCGATCAGGTGTTTCAGTGTCCAACTGAAGTGAAGCGATGAAAGCCTCATCCATCTCCACGGCGTCGTTATCGGAGATGCCATCATCGCTACAGTCGTCGTCTCCACGGTCTGGACCTTCGTCGTCTTCTGTGTAGGCAACACCGTCGCTCTCATCCGAGCTGAAGCTTTCGTACGTGCTTGTGTTTTCATTCTCAGGTACGAAGTTGATATCTTTTTCTTCTTTGGGAGCTTGACGCTGGGGCTTCCGTCTTTGTTCATCGGCAATGGACTTGTCCTCTTCTTCGGCACCGCTCTCAGCTCCAGACGCGCCCGACAGCAATTGCAAACGAGCGGCAGCTTCTTCAAGTTGCGAGGCGTCCAGTAATAGGCCTTCAGGTGGCAAATCAAATGCCCGAGTGACTGCCGACTGTGACAGATCTGCCTCCGACTCGCTAGACGTGCCGAACAAATCTCTCATGGTACGTTGCGATATCTCGATACTGGTGTCAATCGGCGAGGCGGTAACGCTTTTATCAGAGGTTCTGTCATCCAGGGTATCCGCATCGTTGTCACTGTCACCTTTGACCAGAAGTCCAGACTCCAGAGCATATTCCACTATGGCGTCTTCTCCAATCAGCACCTTGGTACCATGAGGACTTGAATAACCCCACTCGGTCTGCAATCCACTCGGCTTCTTCGCTGTCCACCCAGCAGCACGAAGCTGGCGCCAGAAGTGACCAAAGTCGATATCACGCGCGGTGGCGGCGGCTGTAGCTGCTGCCGCGACTGTAGCTGCGGCCTTCCCTCGACGACTGGAACGAATGCGCGCCATTCGGCGAAAGCTGGAATGAGCGGTTGACAAGCCACCGATTCAGATAAAAAAACTGATCCCCGTCCCCTACTTTTTCCCGCGCACCCCGTTTCTGGGTTTTCATATAATACCTCCAGGACCTTATTTTTTCAAAATGACTTGATTAAAGTATTGGAAAAATAATTCCGAGCCAAATTCTGTTGTAATGCCTTTTACGTCGTAAGATACGACGTAAAATTTTTAATATGTCGTATCTTACGACGTTGGGAGTCGAGGGGTTAAACAAGTTACGCCTAAGATAGTTACATGTAGTGTTGGTATGGAGGGCTGGCTATATCGTCGCCATCAGTCTGTAAAGGCTACGACTGTCGAGAGGAATAGCCACTACATCTGAGGGATACCCAAGCCAGCAGCCTTCCGTGCCAAGCGAGTCTGTGAATACTCTGAGGGACAACAACGCAATGTTGGCCAAGCGTCAATCTTTATCTAATAACTTCCTGGAGTTGCTGCGAGGAGTATGGCGCGGGCAGCGAGTGTGCCGCCGAGGATGAAGCATGGCCGGCACCGGCACCGTGTCAGCAGTCTGGAAGGTGGAAAATCTGCCTTGATCGCAATTCAGAACAAGTTCCGAGCCACACGCGTAACCAGCTGACCGTGTCTTATTGACTAGCTTGGACCGGAACGGCGACGATTTAGCACGTCTCCGCTAGCAGTGCCGGCGTGTCGACGGTGATCTCAGGTCTCTCGCCTCATCTTCGCCGCTCTAAGGGTGCATGAGCGCGACCAATGCACTGCCGGACAGTAGTCGCCCTTGGTACGTGGCGACGCCTTCGGCGGATATACTAGCACTGTACATGTACCGGTATATGTAAGACCTCAGTGCCGATTGAAGCTCCGGCGCATGATGCATCCTATGACCCAGTGACGATCAAAGTCGCCTGTGCACGGCATATCACCATGCGTCTGACATTCACGGGACAATCGACTACGGACACTCGACTACGGACACTCGACTACGGACAGCGGGGTGAGTTTGAGTGCGGCCGGTTCATTCATTAATTCACTTTGCTTGAACGACAAGTATCGTTCGTGCCCCCAGCACGTGAGCGTGCTACCTCCATTTACTCCACCTTCATCTCGTTGCAAAATGAAGATCGGCAAGATCGTCGCTCCTGGCACTGTATGTAGCTTCGCCTCTGTCGGAGGACGCGGTCAGGTGGTGGGCAGTGGGGGCGGTGTTTCGACCACTACAACGACGTCTGCGCCTACAAGTGATGATTCGTACACGACCCAGCAGAGTACGCCGACGACGACGTCGTCGACGTCGACCCCGTCAACTATCAGTGCCTAAAATGACTCGACAGCCCAACAGAGTTGGACCGGTACAAGCTCGTCGACGATGTCACTCACTCCCTCCACGACGACTACAGGCTCTACTACTCAGGCCAACCAGGCTATCGCCACGAGAAACTGGAGCCAGAGCCCTGGTAACTCCACTGAGGCTCCTTGTGCTAGTGGTGAATCCTATACCGGCACAAATGACTGGACTGGGACTGGACAGCGCTCCGACTCACGGACGTTTCAAGGCGGTGAGTCAGTGGAGACGCCGTGTTCGGGCGACCAGAGCTCCACTACTTCGAGCACGACTGGCCAGCAGCAGCAACAAAAACAACAACAATAGCCTTTCTTAGGAAGACTTACGAGGTGGGGCAAGAGCAGTGCATTCAGAAGTTGAGCCAGGTCTCGACGAGGCATCTTGAGGGCCGCGCAGAGACCACAGCGGTGTGGCTCTGAGAGGCCAGCCCCCAATGGGATGGTGGGAGGGTTCCAAAAGAAGCGAGGTCTCGACGACGACCCCGCTGCTCTCGGCGCCAAACTACGAATGGTACTGCTCACACTACTGGTGGGGAAAACCGAGCTGACGGTCCGTGCTGGTCAGAGACGATTGGTCCAATTCGCCCGTAGAACTCGCGTCTCCCGAGCAAGGAGTCTTGGCCAGTCCGGAAATACTCACGCTGACCGATCCGGAAAGGGCAGCACGAGAAGACTGACCCTACTGCTGGTTGTCGAAGTCTATCCTTGCTAGTGACTTTCGGCGCTGTGGCCTCACGTGCCGGTGGAGCTTTGGTCGCCCGACGAGGTTGTCTCGATCGACTGACCTTGCTGTTGCTGCTCACTCGTGGCACTGCTGCAGGAGAATTCGGTGGACTGACCCTGAGAAATTTCCAAGGAGCTTGCGAGGAGGAAATTAGGGTATCTGGAAGACGACAGAGGTCAGAACAGCAACACCATCCCGTTCGCGACGGTGGAGCAGATCAAGCACCGTGGAAAGTTAGTTAGAAGGACTGGGTGACTAGGTAGTATGTAGGGTGGGTTTTTAATCGAGCGGGTCTTGGCCTAACTTCCACGGGTACTTGGGTAGTCGACAGGAACCCTCCAGGAACGAGGGCCATCCAAAGCACCGATTATCTTGAGGGTCGCACGATAATTGCAATGCTTATTTAGAAAGGTTCACCATAAAAAAGGAACTGCACACCACACTAAAAATATGGGAGGTTTCACAAAAAGCATCGTTGAATCCACAAATAAATATAGCATTTTCACAACACCGTTGGATTAATTACAGCACTATAACACAAGAATATAACTACGTAGCCCTCGTTTTCAAGCACGCAGCATGGATGATGAACGCGGCGGTCACGTTGGACGCCTGCCATGGCTTAAAGTGTGGAGTTCAGGAGACACTGTTTCGTATAGCGACTTTTTAGCGGGTCTGCCAGCCTTTTTCCGACCGACTAGTGAGCTACATCACTGCACAATAGATCACATCTCTCGCTACGAGGACAACTTAGCGACTACCTGGTATGAAATGCGTTACATAGTTACAAAGTGTACCTCCAAGCGTTGCAAGGCGTCTGGAGAAGCCTGCCGCTGTCGGTACAAGCTACTAGAATGCCAAGAAAGTGACGGCAAAATTGTATTAGAGCAAGGCGTACACATCATGGCTGAAGATGCGCCGCCTTCACCTACAACAGCTAAGCTAAATCCTGCAATGAAAGCCTATCTGGAAACGAGGCTGGAAGACACACCTTCAATTGTGGCCCAAGCTTTGTACTCGTTTCTTTGTCGTGAGATAAGAGACCGGCGCATTATAGGGCCCGCTCTAGAGCTAGCCAAGGTGCAGAACTATCAAAAAGTTGGCGGCGCAAAAATCGGCCGGACTCAATGGAGCCTGTGCTAGAAATTTGTCGACAATGCATGTATGATTGTGAAGATTCTCGTAGAGTTTGGGATCAAGATCCGAATTCTTTGCTAGTTTTTTGCGATACCAAAGTGGTGGATGGTGTAGTTGAACCAGCTCTTGGCACCGGTGCGCTAGGGAATCCATTTCGTATTGGGTTAACATGTACAAGACTACTTGAGAGCTATGTGGATGTGCAACAAAACCCGGATCTTTCAACAGTTCTTCATCTAGACACTACGCACGACTGCGTTAATTTGCGACAGATTCACGGCCGAGATTGAGCATGGCTGCGGTGACTGACGATGGGATCTTGGCGTACAAGCGGTTGGTTACCAGGTTGACGTAGAACAGACATCCACTTATGGGCTCGGATCGGCGAGCCCAATCCTCGGTAGATTGCTGGACGTACTGGAACCTGCTCGTCGACTGGATCGCATCAAGCTGCGACTCGTAGAGAACTCGGGCGTCATCGCACTGGACGGGGAATAGGTCGTCTACGACGTGCCTGGCACTCTTGACGGAATCGCGGTCGATGGATTGGTCCCCACGTGCACTTCGCTGGTTGCTGCTGGACACGCGTACGGACCCAGTGCGTGTGGAGATCGTTGCCGTCTTGACTGGCACTCTTGACGGAATCGCGGTCGATGGATTGGTCCCCACGTGCCAGTCAACTTCGTTGGTTGCTGCTGGACACGCGTGCGTGCATTTCTCATCCAGCTACTACGTGGAGATCCACACGCCCAAGTTGGTCGGTGGCGCCTCGGTGAGCGGAGCCAACTACTTCACACTCAAGTACTTCGACCAGGACGCTACCTTGGCTCAGTGTCCGCAGACGTACAAGCATATGGCGTGTGATGTTGCTAGTCTCGAGCGCGTGTTCGAGATCGGCCCGGGCTTCCGTGCTGAGACCTCGAACACGCACCGTCACATGTGCGAGCTCGTGGGTCTGGATCTGGAGATGACTATTAAGGCGCACTACCACAAGGTGCTGTAGGTGTTCTCAGACCTGTACATCTACATTTTCGATGGCTTGAAGAAACGTTACGCCAACGAATTGGCTTCTATCAACGAGTAGTACCCGTTCGAGCCGCTCAAGTACAACAAGCCGTCGCTTATCATCAACTTCTAGGAAGGTGTCAGGATGCTGAAGGAGGCTGGCGCTGACCTGAAGACGATCTGAGCACAGAGAAAGAGAAGTGGCTGGGTCGTCTCATCAAGGAGAAATACGACACAGACTTCTACATCCTCGACAAGTTCCCGCTGGCTGTGCGTCCGTTCTACACGATGCCAGACCCGACGGACAAGCGTTGGAGCAACTCGTACGACATAATGATCCGAGGCGAGGAGATGGTCTTGTGTGCTCAGCATGTGCACGATCCCAAGCTGCTGATGGAGCGTATGGACGAACTGGGTGTGCCTCAGGAGTCGATGCGCAACTACATCTACTCTCGCCGTCTTGCCTCTGCCCCACGGTGGCGGTGGTATTGGTCTGGAGCGTGTGGTCATGTTGTACTTGGGTCTGGGCAACATCAGTAAGTCCTCCATGTTCCCGCGTGACCCCAAGAGGTTGCTCCCTTAAGCCTCTCGTCGCTAGAATGGCGTCGTATTGTTTGTAGCGGGCTCTCATTGAATAAGGATAATGCAAAAACCAAGTACTGTCAACGATGATATCCTGAGGTCTTTGTCGTTCGATTAGCAAGGTTAACGATACACGTAGCACGTTGCGCACACATTACTCTGTCGTTGACTACACATACTCTACGTAACTAGAATGCCTCAGTATTTACTCATACTGTCGAACTATA
>NW_003303750.1:683672-716752 GCF_000142945.1 Phytophthora infestans T30-4 | reverse complement strand
GAATCAATACTGCGTATTGGCACAGTAGTGCTCTTCCCTGCTGTAGTTCTTTCAGCGGCATTGGTCAACGGCGTTATTGGCCCGCGGAGTTGATGTTTTCAACAGTTTGGTAGAAGTGAATGCGATGCCTTAGCGCCAAGAGAAAGAAGCGCTCACACTCGTTAGACGTTGGCGGGATGTACGCGACGTCGACGTAGTGCGCAATTGCGTTTCTTGAACGCCGCTCTCACAATAGAACGCTCTTCGGCGGCTCTTGAAGACGACCGTTCGAGATCAGGCGACCTAAATTCAGCGCAGGCTAATTTTTCCGCGACGCTCAGCGCGTCCCCACGCTGTAACTTCACTAGACCTTACTCAAAATTGGGGTTGTTCCCGTTGTTGGCAGCCATAAATTAATAATTAAATTAAAAAGTTAGGATTTATTTTTACGCGTATTATTTTTTTTGGGTTCCCTGACAGGAACCACCTCGGGCAGATCGGCCAGCTGCAAGGCCAGTCTAAGCAGAATAGCAGCAGCCAACAGCAAGTGCAATCAACACAGAAAAGCACCGGCAAACTATAGCATAGTCGGGAATCGACGGACACGCGTGACCAATCCACCGGCGCTACTGTGTCTTACTCTATCGGCATCAGCATTTTGGACCAGGGGGGGTGGGGGGCTTGCTCAAGCGACCAGAGTTCCACGGGTACGAGCGCAGCGTGGACTATGCCGGACTACGAGCACGGGGTGATCAGCGGGTCACTAGCGTCCGTGACTTTCGCTGCCACTAGGCGCCGTCAACAGAAGTGACCAGCGCTGCCAAGTAAGACTGGTGAGTCGACCGCGACGGCCTCGGCCTTTGGCACCTTGTCCGCCGATTTGTACGCAGACTCGACCACGCAACAGTCAGCACGCAGTCGTGCCGCTCACTTCGCCATTAAGTGCTCGCACTGGAAAGGGCTAGCACATGTCCTTGTGGCTATCCCAACGAAGTTTTGCTTTTGCGTTTAGCTTCAACTTTGTAGTGGGTCTAGGAACACTATTAGGGAAGCTGGCGCTTCCTGGCAAACCAAAGCTCTGTAAGTGGTTTGGCATATCTCAAAGTGAGCTCTAACACGACCTGTCGTAGACTACAGCTATGGCTAGTCTCGTACTTCATGCTGGCCTAGTCTCATACTGAATCCTGCTGCCTAGTCTCGTACTGGGAAGTGGTAGCTATCTGTACTATCGCATCTTGTTGCCAGCTTGGGAATGTCTGCCTGTCGACATTCCCCAGTGCATGGGCTAGGCTTGGTCCGTTGAAGCCATCCACCACTACACCGCCCTCCCAAGCTTAATAAATCAAATCAAATACAGCAATATAACTTTCGAGAGGTTGTCGAAAGTATCGTGTCAGAAGTCCGAAAATATTTGTAATTTACGAAAAATATCGAAAAATCCAACCCGCTGTTCATTGTCGGGCCAGCGTATGAATGTGTCTCTCGGATCGTGAATCATCTCTGGCTGCTGCAAATTGCTTGAGTAGCACAGGAATGTCTTTCATTAGTGATCTCGCAGGTTCCCACGAGTCCTCAATTGACTCCAAGCCCTTCCAGGCCACCAGGATGTCGTAGTCCTTTTTTTCTTTGTTCCATGCATGGTCCAGTAGCTCTCTTACTGCCAGGATCTGCCCCTGGGCTGCAACATGCTCACGGATTTCCTCCGTGATCTGCAAGGAGCTGTCAGCGTAGAACTTCAACCTCGACGAATGGACGTCGGTTTCCGCTCCTGTCACGAGGTGGCGGACCCGGAACGAGTGCGTGTCGGCCGTATGACTTGGTAGGTCCGATCCATGTCACCAAAAGCTTGTCTTGATGCTTACTATCCACTCGTGATCTGAGAACGTAATCTCCAACATCAAAGTTCGGTCGTTGTGCATGCTGATGACGCTTTTTGTTACGCTCCGTCTGTTGATCACGCGCCGTGATCATCGGTTTATGCATAGCACGTACACTCTCTTTCATCACCTCTAACCAGCGTTCAATTTTGGCCGGCTGTCCTGGTAGCTCCAGTATCTTCCGTTGTTTTGGGTCTACGCAGAAAGTCAGCGGCGATGCAATAGGCAGTCCGCAAAACAGCTCTACAGGTGCCTTGTTACCAAGCGATGGGACCGGCGTATGGTTTAAATTTCCTTGCAAGATGGGTACGAAAAAGGTCCAGTCATGTGTATCCACTTCATATTCCAAACACAGTACTCGTAGCACTTGTATGACGTCGCGGTTTGCTCGCTCGACGCTGCCATTTATCCACGGACAGTAGGCAGCAGTAAATTCTTGCTTTGACTTAAGTCGACGGCATACTTCTGCTACCACAGTGTTCTTAAAATGCGATCCTTGGTCACTAATCCAGAGTGGTGGAATGCCGTATCTGCTGTGCCACGTGAGGATAGCGTCGACTGCTACCTCGCTGGTCGGTACAGCACATGGGGTCAGCTCGCAGAAATGAGTCGCTTCGTCCTTAAGTACTAATAAGTAGCGATCACCCGCGAAGCTATCGCCCAGAGATAAGAAATCCCAGTGGAGAGCTCCATTTCGTTCATTCGTACGGTACTTCTCCCCCCCCATGGACGCTGGATTATTTTACTACCTTTGACATGGTGACCTTGATAAAAAATTCTCCACCTGCGCTCTCAGGTGGACCAAGTAGACGAATCTTCGTATCGCTTCAATAGTAGCCTCTCTGCCCCGGTGTCCTTGTGGACCGCAATGCGCCACCACCAGTATACGCATTATCAGGTTAGCGTCCGTCTCAGGTATCCACAGCTTCCCGTTTACACGCCATCCTTGCTCGTCATCTCCTATTGCTTCCTGTGGACGACTTTGTTTATGTCGATCCTGAGACTCGAGGATCGCTTTTAGGGTAGGTTGTTCAAATTCTGGGTCGTTCAGGGGGCGTATAGGTAGCTGCGAGGGTGTAGTAGCGGCGCTGTGGTCACCTGGTACGGTCCGCTTGCTTTTTCGGCGTTTCCGTCTACGTCTTGCAGTTCCTGAGTCCGTAGGAGCTTCTGAGTGTCTTGGTCGGAGCGTCATCTGTCGTAGGTGAGCGTCCTTTGCGTGGTTTCCGACCCATCGAGACACCATGTCGCTCCAAACATTCGATGTGCCTTCGATGTGCTCGATCACGTACTTGTACTCCATCAGCTTTGTGGCCCACCTGAGCAGTTTGCCTCGGATATGTTTCTTTACAAAAACGTATATCAGGTTTCGATGGTCACAATATAGCTGGAAACCATTGGGTCTCAACAACAAGTAGCTTAGTTTATCGCAGGCGCATACAATTGGGTATGCCTCTTTTTCTATGATACTCCAATGACACTGCGATCCAGTAAACGTTCCGCTCAAGCAGATCAACAATTGGTGTTGTTGCTGATGCACCGGCTCGTTAGCCTTCCACTCGATCACTTGTGTCACCACCAAACTCCAGCCAAGGTCGCTAGCGCCTGTTAAAACACACATCGTAGCATGTTCCACCGGGAATGCCAACTTGACACTGTTCATCAGTAATCGCTTCAAGCCATCAAACGCTAGTCGTTCCTCATCGGTCAGACTGATGGCTATCCCTGAGGCAACGAATTTTGTCCGCCTGGTTGCATTCGACAGAGCGTTATCCAACGCGTCTTGCAGCGGTCGGGTCCTGCTAGCGTAGTCCAATAAACTATCTCTCATCCAATTTGCCGAGCACAAGAACTGCTGTAATTCTTCCGCAGTGGCTGGATACGGAAGCTCCTGGAGCGTGCGGAGGCGCTCTGGGTCGTGTCGAACACCAGAACCAGTAATAATCCTCCCACACCAACGTACTTCACTTTTATACACACAAGATTTCTTAACGCTCAGCTTAAATCCGAAGAAGTCAAGCAGTTCGAGCATCCTCTCCATTTTCTCCAAGTAAGTGTGCACGTCCTTCGCAAATAACAACAAATCATCTATCCAAATGAGTAAGTGCCGGTGTAGCAGCTCTTCCAAGCACTTCTGGATCGTGGCTTGAAAAAACAACGCAGCATCTGTACAACCTTGTGGCACCCTTCTTGGAGTGTACACCTTGTTGTGCGTCATGTACGAAAGCATCTCCTGGCACTCGTCTGCTAGTGCCAATTGCCAGTAGCCCTTGATGAAGTCAAACAAACCGAAAAAAATTGCTCCTTCAACATCGCCAAGGTCGGTGTTCAAATCGGACATCATCCCCACAATCGCCTCAACCAAAGCGTTCACCGGTTTATAATCGGCTGTCTGCCGAAATTCTCCCGCTCCTTTTCTCACCGGTAGTTCTGGGCACGCCCAACTACTTTCCGGATTCTCGTATACCCAATCTAATTCGACCAACTTGGAGTTAAAATCATCCAAGAAACGTCGTATTTCTGGCGGATACCTCCGAGCCTTACACCGGTAGGGTCGAGCGCCAGTCTTGAGTCGTACACGCATTGGCGGTACCTTAGCAGGTGGATCAGCTCCCAATTGCAGCCTCCATATATCAAACTTGCTCGCAATGTGAAACAATTCCTTCTTATGCTCGCGTGGGAAACCATTTTCTATCGCTTTCTCCACCAAGCCACGGACCCCCGCTCGTACATCATCTTTTAACTCATCGATACCAATCGTTGGCTCATTGGCATCGTCAAATTCATCTCCGTCCATATCAGCCGCGAAAGGCACTGCCAGCATGTCAATTTGCCGACCAACGTCAATTACTAGGGAGAGCAACAGGTCATTTCCCAGTAGGAACTCACCCGAGTCGCCAGGAATGATTAAACACTCGACTGGCTCGGCAACATTAACCACACCGGCAATTGTTCGCAGCTTTAAGTTCAATTTCACAGTCCAATTCACACAAATCACACTCCCATCAGCCAAAGTGCACTTCACTGGTTTCACTAACTTATGGCGCACAACTTCAGGCCTTGCCTTTTTCACCCGATCAAAAGCATGTTCATCTAAAGAGCAGCGGTCTGCCCCACTGTCGATACAGAGCGGAATCTCCACCTCATTCTCCAGCACAACAAACTTTCCGCGCTTATGAAAACACGCTTGGACTCGGTTTAATCTAGCGGCTTCCTTTTTTGGAAGCTGTGTTCTTGGTTGTTGGTACTTTTTTGTCTGCGAGTAGTTTATCGCGCTCTACGGGCGTAGCGGTTGGACATTTGGACAAGTAGTGGGCTCCTCCACAATGAAAACAACCTTGTTTGCACCCCCTTCGTAGCTACCTGAGCGGATTTCCCAGCCTGGGATTGATTTGTTTTGTTGGACTGCTTCATTTTCTTCACTAACCGGCGATCCTTCTGCTCGGCATGACGTTTCTTCTGGCCTGAATCACGGCTGCGCCTCGGGTTGCCAACACTCTTCAAAGCACGTTCTTCAATTGCTTGTTCCCTGGCTTTGTCGCTCACCAAGATGTATAACTTCTTGATGTCAGCCTTTGCCTCGGGGAGACGATAGTCGAGTTCATTTTGCACCTTGTCCTTCAATCCCTTTGGAAGAGAGTTGATGAGCAACTTGCATTTTTCTTTTGGCCCCTTCTCAGACTCAAAAAAACAAATGAAGCCGTACTTCTTGATCAACATGTTGCATTGATGAAAGTAATCAGTCACTCTCGAATCGATGTCCATGTTTTTCATGTCCATATTGAGTTCGTCACGAAAAAGTTCCTTCACCGGAGGAAGTACCTGGTTCTGGAAACTGTCGGTGATCTCACGGATCTTCTCCAGCAGGAAATCGTCCGACACATCCTTCTTCTCCACTCCCCAACGAACCTCGCACAGTGTTTCGAGCAAGTAGTCATCAAAAGAACTCTTCACACTACTCATCACAGCGGCGACGTCTTCCTTGCTGCCCTTGCAACGCTCCTTCACGTGGCCTTCATACTCCTTTCGTAGTTTCATCCACTCTACCAGCGCCTCACGGGCGATAGAAGTCACCTTAGGAGGGTTAACCACCGAAAAGATCGGCTGCGGAACACGCACTTGCTGTGGCATCGATGTCTCATCCGGTCCTGTCGTCACTTCAGTCTGCTGCTCACGTCCATCGGAGCTTGCTACCTCGCGAAAGTCCTCTTCGTCGTCACTTTCAGTAATCTTAGGACCCGGCATCTTCTTTCAGTTGGTTGGTTTTCTCCAATCAGTCGGTTAGTTGCTGAACCCGCAACTAAAGATAGCTTTGTAGTGGGTCTAGAAACACTATTTGGGAAGCTGGCGCTTCCTGGCAAACTAAAGCTCTGTAAGTGGTTTGGCATATCTCAAAGTGAGCTCTAACACGACCTGTCGTAGACTACAGCTATGGCTAGTCTCGTACTTCATGCTGGCCTAGTCTCATACTGAATCCTGCTGCCTAGTCTCGTACTGGGATGTGGTAGCTATCTGTACTATCGCATCTTGTTGCCAGCTTGGGAATGTCTGCCTGTCGACATTCCCCAGTGCATGGGCTAGGCTTGGTCCGTTGAAGCCATCCACCACTACAAACTTCAAGCCTACTGAGACGAAGCTTTTTCAATCATATGAGCTGCAGCCGGGTAGGTCGTTTTCTTGCCTCGTCATTGTATCCTCTGACGGTATCGTAGACTTTTAAAGATTAGCAAGCGCGAACCCCACCGCTATTCTGCTCCCCGGTAAAGGCGATGAATATTAGAGCTGTCAAAGGACGTCCGGTTCCTTTCGTATGGACCAACTTTCTGAGAACGACGATGCAACGATAGCCAGATTATTGGTTTTGGTTCCCCAACAAGTATTAATGCCACGTCGCAATCGCTTGATAAATACATTTACCGGTAACAGGGGCTAATGGTAGCCAAATTTCATATAATTTTTTATATTAGCAGTACTATTTATGAAATTAAATATAGATAGTAGCTCTTTTATCAAAAGCTAACATAATATTTTTAAACTAGCTTGGAGATTTGAAAAATATTAGATACTAGATTTTATTTTATGCTATTTTCTCACCTAAGTACGTTTCTTGCCACCTTACCTCTGCTGAGTGAACCGAGGGCTCACTATTTCGGTCAGGTTCTAGAGCAGCAGTAGGCTTTAAGACTGACGAGTATTTGCTCTAGTATATCGTTGCTCTAGTACACAGACAAAGGCGTTCGAGATGGATAAACGGCAAACGCTTGCAGCTGCTTAATGTCGATAGAGCGAAATCAAGCTATTTGCTCTTGTTCTCTACCGATAGCCTCGTCCACGCCGTGCGTCTAGGTCTAAGAAACCTGCAGCCTGTAACGCTATTAATAGGCTAATGCGCTTAGCAGTGCCAACACACGACGCCAACCTTGCCGTCACTCTCACAATTGTCCCGGACTCCATCTCCCTCACGGTTGATTAGTAATACTTCTGCTAGTCGAACGTTAACGACATCTGGTTGGTGGATTTAAACAGATTATGCAACCTTTGAAAAATTTAATATCGTACATGTATAATATTACAGTAGCTAATATTAAGCTGATATTTTAATAATATCATTTCTTCTCGGAAGAAAATACTAGGTGATATTTTTTTAAATTAACTGGTCTACAGGTGATATTTTCACAATATTATCTTCACCGATTTTGGAGCTTACCATTAACCCCTGACCGGTACAGTACATGTAAGCCTTACATGTAAGCCTTACATGTACCGTACCGGTCAGGGGTTAATGGTAAGCTCCAAAATCGATGGCAGAAATGGAGTAAAGGCGCCTTTATGGTAGCTTAGGCGAGTATAAACAATTGTATTTCTTAGCTTCTAGACTGCCTTTTTGCAAACAAACAGCTGTTTTGTAATGCTGAAACTAAGCGCAACGTTTCCACAAAGTTTCAACCGTCAATTCAAAGTTTTAACAGAAATGATATTTTTGACTGATGTAAGCTACTCGCTCGCTCATTAGAACATTGGAACAACGACGAGACCTTGAAGTTTCACACCGACGCACCGTAATACAGTTACTCTACTCCGCTAAAGTTTTACAAGTTGCCACAGTGTAAAAATCAATCACACAGCTTAAAATGCTGCAATAATTTCGTAAAGGCACGTTTTCGTAGTTGCTGATAAATGACGCCGCCACTCGATCGTAGATTTATAACAACTAATAATAGCAGCCACCGCAAGTACCTTGCGAGCACGACAGCTGATGGACAAGTCTCCAGCTCGACGCCGCCCCCCCCCGTAACTATCGCACTTTTATCTCGGAAAAGGCGGAGCAGCGTTCCGCGTTCCCCCTGCGAAGACGCCACCAACGCAAAAGAGGATGATCCACGCTGGCAGCACGGTGATCTCGAAGTAATGTCCTCGTCATGGAAACTTCATGCACTCTCGATGCAGAACCTATCACGCCATGTGGAGGCGTCCCCGCCATTACGCTATGCTCGACTATGAAATTGCCCTCGTTTTTGCGAAATCACCAGATGGGAGCTCTGCCGATGGTAGGAGAGAATGCGTCCTACTAGGAGTCCTAAAGTGTCCTATTGTCCTAAAACCTGGGATAAAAAACTAGCAATTCGGCTCATAAACAAACCCATATTTAGGACAACACAATGAGTTTTAGGACGAAACAAGCCAGGGTCCGCGTGTCCTAATAAAACACTCGACAACTGACAACTCAGTCTGTTCTATTAGGACAGACTGCAACTCAGACCACTGTCCTATTTGGACAACACCAAGCCCAACATGCACTGTCCTCAAGCCATATCCTCAACTGGCCTAGCTAGAAACAATAAACATCTTTAAGCCCCTCTCTCCAAGAGCAGCCGATTCTTTGTTGTGCGCGAAAAGCACCTCAACAAAACTTCTCTACTACAAAGTGTGTGACAATATTTTTAAAGTGTTTCAAAGGATGATAGTCATTGAAGGTAATAATAGCCGCTAATAACGGTTGAGCGACTTCAACATGCACAGCAAACGACGGTTAATAATCAGAACGTGACGACAAAGGGGGGGGGGCTCAAAAAGCAGCAAAGTACTCGCAAGGGCTACTTGGCTGCAAGTCGATCCGAAGACGCGGTTAGCAAGCGATGGGGGTCTTGGTTAGCGCGGCGGTGTGCTCGGCCTGGTTCGTCAAGTTGTCTGGCGTCGTCGGGGTGTCGACAACAGGTGCGTTTGTGGCAGGCGAGTCCGGGCTGGGAGCCGACGTCGATGGGCAGTTGGACGGCACGTAGACTACCAGGTCGGCCTTCAGGTTGGAACCGACACCGACCGGCAGTTGGCACTCCTCCAGGTTCATGGCCTTCACGTCATCGAGCAGGGTGTTGCAGGCAGTCGAGGCGCACATCTTGTCAATGGTGGCCTGGTCCGGGATCTCAGTGGTCCGTGCCGCACTGTTGAATGTTCGCGCTCGTGAGCAGAGCGGACAAGACACTGCTTCCGCAGGTGGCAGCAGAGGCCAGATAGGCGAGCGCCCTAGCTGCAGAAGGAGTAGCCGCAATGGTCCATGATGCTTGGCTGCAGTAGTGGAGATTCAGAAATGGTTGGTGTGCCCCAGGACAATAAGTAAAGCCAATGTGAGTTTTAAGTAACTCTTACGTAAATTTACGTAGATAGTCCGGAAAAAGTTAATATTTGAGGTTTAGGACAATCCGGAGGACACAAATTATAATATTCTGTAACGAAGGATTAGTCGCTTTTTAGGACACATCTCCAAAATCTCCCTGTAAAATTTAGGACAAATAGGACAGTTTAGGACGTGTCTTAGGACGCATTATCGGAAGTGGACGAGGGATGCCGTCTCTTGCTGCGTCACAATCTTGTCCCTGTCCCGTCCCTCCAGATAGGCAACTATCTGAAGTGGATGGCAGTTGATAACAGCAGTTATCCGGATTGCATCCGGACTGACAGAAAAAAAGAAACAACAGAAAAAATTCCGACGTGGCGAAAGACTCCGTCGTTCTTGTGGGAGGTGATGGCCCCTTGGGCGGCGAATGGTGGCTGCGACGGTGGCGGCTACGGTAGCACTGGCGGTAGCGACGACACTGACGGGGACTGTGGCGAAACCTACGGGTGTAATTGAAGAAACGATAGGTGCTGTCGAGACAGAGCCGGAAATGGGCGCGGAAGGAGACGAGCTCTTGCAGGTATCAAGGGTGCCGGACGCGCCCGAATACGTCGTGGAGGCTGTGTCGGTGGAGGTCGGATCCGTCGCTGCAGAGGTGGTGGAGACCGTCGCCGTGGTAGAAGAGATCGTAGATGCAGGGAGTGCGATGAAAGGCGCTGCTATCAGCGTGTACGAACCGGAGGTCCTGGAGCCAGCGACCGAGACGATCGTGGCAGACCCGGACGTGGAGGCGGCCATGGAGAATCTGGTCACCGACGTGGTGAGTGGTGCAGCGATTGCCATGGAGCCCGTGGTGAGTGATGATAGCCGTGCAGCGGAGACAACGGAGACGGCACCTGACGTGCTGGAGGAGGCTGCTGTGCCTGCGGAGACGAAGCTTCAGACAGACGACATCGACACGTCGGTGGAGGTCGGATCCGTCGCTGCAGAGGTGGTGGAGACAGCTGCTCAAGCTCAACATGCAGAGTACGAGACGGGAGGCTACTTCGCTCTGGTAGGTGATAACCAAGAAGGCGATTGAGTCGTTGGGGCACTGTGCGGTCGACATGACATGCAGTACACCAAGAAAGGCATACACGAAGGTAAATTAGGGAGTTATGTATGGCGTTAAAGGTTTGAGTTTGTGGTATCCCGCTGACGCGTACAAATGTTATTTTAACAAATTACTGTATGTATTCGTGCCTTTGACAGATTACTGCCGGCCTTTGAAACTCTCACTCAACGCGTTCAGAGAAAGGTGAGACTGTGTACGTTGGCCCTCGAGAATGCACACTGCCTGTGCTTCACTAATATGCTGTTGTTGTGCCACCAGAGTAACACGATCAATAATTCGCTTACGACGAAAGAAGAAACGTTTTTCTGAGGGGCTGTTGCGCCAGTTTGAGCCGTAGCGCTCCTCCAGGTCGCGTACCGCTGGACCTCCATGGATACCGGTCGTCCATTTTTGCCAAACTTGTTGCACTGTTTTTATGGATCTCACTAACTTGTAAGTTGGAGGCAATGGTGCATGCTGAGACGCAGCAACAGGGGTAGAAGTTGATGATTGTGCTGATCCCCAGTCAACAGTAAGACGGACCGCTGAAGACCCCGATGTAAGTCGTGAAAATGCTGTCGCTATATGGTTAATTGATGTGCTGATCTCGTTGATCTTGCTGTCGATGTGCGCTATTGTTTGCTGCTGCTGCTGCTTTAGGTGGTCCATCAAGTCTGGAACAACAGAAACCCTCCGATTGCTACGTGTGGTGCTGACTGTTGCATGTAAGCTGCCATGTAGGTTTCAACAAACGGAAACACGTCGCGCAGGAGACATTCTGGGGGATCGATTGCCGCTCGATCCAAGCAAAATGTGCGCCTATCCGGAGGGAATCCAGCAAGAGACCGCATAGCTTCGCGTGGTAAAGCGCTCAGGTAGCATCCCTCCATTGCAGATGCATTCCATCTTCCTAATCGTCTAATCTGTGATTCCGTAGCACCAGCCAGTTCAGCCATTCTGGCACCTGACCCTCGAGCGGCATGGGTCTTGGCCTTCGAGCGCATCCCTAGCGCAGAAAACGCTTTAACGGTAGCGTCGTAATGCGCACGGTATGTCATTGGAGTTGTGATGTCTTTGTTTGACTTGAGTAGCTTAATGTCGTACCATCGTTCAGGCACTAAAAAATCTGGAACCGCTTCCTTTTGTACAAACCACCGCCAGAAGAGATACAGAGCGAGGGCACCTACAGGACACACCTCCGCATTGCGATGTCTAATACAAGACCCAAATTCACGTCGCCCAAACTGATTTGTCTTGCCTTGTTCCATGATCATCACTAACGCTCGACACTCTGTAAATCCTTCATGTTCCAATATCACGCTGAACAAGTCTGGTAAATCTAAATTACGCGCAGATTCACCTCTTAGAAGACACGCGTGGCAAAGGAAATGGCTCATTCTGTTGCGCAAGTCACTGCCAGTATTTAGGTTCATATAGTAACGAGAAATGGAAACGAGATCATTCGTCGTGCAATATCCATCTAGCAGCGAACCAACTCCGCGATCCGCATACTCTCGCTTGTTCTTGGCGTGGCTTTCCCGCTTCAGCGACGTCAACAACCCTTTAATGAGACTGTTGCGAGGATGCGGGTGCGAATTCGCCCCTCGGCTTTGCTGATCGCTGTACAAATCTGAGACTGCATTCACGTACATTTCTACTGTAGCAACACTAACTTTGCGGGCTGACCCTTTGGTGCGGACTTGTCGATCGACCACTTCTTCTTGAAGAAACAAGTGCATTTTGGCTGCAGTAACCTGGTACCGAGTAGTCTCGTGGAAACCTTTTCTTTCCCACCATGCCTTAAATTCTCGCTGTTTCGGTGCATACGCTCGTATCGTGTTGGCCGGTCGTGCTTCACGACAGCGGTCCAGGGTCGCATGCGCGCTCTCTTCGAGTTCGACCTGCAGTCCTGGTGGCTCCATGGTGTCTCTACAACGTTAGTGTAGACCGCACACTTAACATATAATTATTCCGTAACATAGGTTTTACCTATTCACGACGGTCCGTCCCCAACACTTAGTGCAACCAAGTATAGGATACCCTATCCCTAAGAAGATAACCACTCATTATCCTACACCCTGCCGATCTGTCTGGTGGATGTCCATCTCCGTGTGCCTCTGGACCGAGCGGCGGATACTCTGCATCTTGCTGCTCGAATAAGGCGCTAAGTAGTGTCCACGCACGACACACTGCGCTACATGTAGTACACCCCCTTGTCATGCTGTTCGAGAGCAGTACTCCGAGTCGTAGCCTCTCTCAGCTTCTCATTTTTCAATTTACTTTGCTTTCGACAAGCATCGTTCTCCAAGCCTCAGCACTCAACGCTGCTACTTCTCCCCTACTCTGCAAAGATGAACCTCACCAAGTTGGTTGCGCACCTGGCCATCGTGTCGTTGGTGGTGAACTCCTTCACTGAAGCCTCCGTTCCTGTTGCCGGCAACGCCGTACGTCAGCTTGGCGCTGGCGGTGGTGTCTCGACTTCGACTACTCCGACGGCTCCCGGTGCATCAACGCAGCAGTCCACCACGACGCAGGCCGGTCAGACATCCACGGACACTACGACAGATACGGCCGGGCAGACCGGCCACACGTCCACCGGGACGGCCAACCAGGGGGGGACTCCAACCACGGCACTCAACAGGGTGGCCATTCTTGGAACCAGGGAGGTGCCTCCAACCATGGTGCTCAACAGGGAGGCCATTCGTGGAACCAGGGCGGCGACTCCAACCACGGCACTCAACAGGGAGGCCATTCGTGGAACCAGGGGGGCGACTCCAACCACGGTACTCAGCAGGGAGGCCATTCTTGGAACCAGGGAGGTGATTCCAACCATGGTGCTCAACAGGGAGGCCATTCGTGGAACCAGGGCGGCGACTCCAACCACGGCACTCAACAAGGGGGCCATTCTTGGAACCAGGGCGGCGACTCCAACCACGGCACTCAGCAGGGTGGGCATTTTTTGGGGTCAGGGGGGAAATCAAGGTGAAGGCGCTGCTGCTACACCGTGTTCTAGCGACGGCTCCAACCAAGGTGGTCAGACATGGGGCCAGGGTGGTCACTCGTGGGGCCAAGGTGGTGGTCAGGGAGGTCACTCGTGGGGCCAAGGTAGTGGCCAGGGAGGTCACCAGGGTAACCAGGGTCACTCGTGGAACTAAGGAGGCCAGGGCTGGACCGGCACCGATAACCAGGGTGATGATGCTGCAGCTACACCATGCCCGAGCGATAACGCGAGCCAAGGTCAAACGTGGGGACAAGGTGGCCAGACGTGGGGCGCTAACCAGGGTGGGCAGTGGCCAAGCAATGACGGAACCTCCGCGGAGACTCCTTGCCCTGGCGGCGACGACAACAACAACTCTAACCAATGGACCGGTACTGTGACTACGCCACACCAAGGTACGCCCGACATCAATCAGCCTCATGTCACCCAGGGCTCTGCTGGCTCTCCTCCGGCTACACCCACTACTCCTGCGCCACCGGCTACCCAGGCTCCTACGACGGCACCTCCGGCTACCGAGGGCCCAACAACCGATACCCCTTCGGTCACGACCCCAGCGAATAAGACTGGTATCACCAACCCTGCTACCCAGTCCGACGAGTCGACCACGCAGCAGTCTGCTACGCAGTCTCGTCTTCGCCATTAGGCGGTTATCTGACCCCAAAGACGACGGCGTTGTGGCCACTGTTAATGGCCCTTTTTGTAAATCTTTCATCATAAGCTTAGCGTAAATTTTTACTTCACTGTGCACCGTAAATAATCGTTTTGGTAAAAATTTACATGAAGACAACAAGCCGATTTGTGGGCGCTGGTACGTGTAAAAACGTCCCTAAACTATGCTCTAAAACATCCTAATTGCTCTTATAAATATCTTTGTTCTCTAAATTGTTAGCCCAATACTTAGTGAAGCTAAATATTTCGACAATACATTGTCTCAGCTTCGGAGGATGCTCGCATCCATAGTAACAGGGCTCCTTAAAAAATAATCTAAATGGATTACTTTGTCTAATGAAAATAGATTCCTGCATGGTAGATCGGAAATCTGCAAATAAGTAACCTGTGCTGTGACTGTGGAAAATAAATATCTGCATCAAAACGTGATCGTGTCACTAAATTAATGGCTTCGGGGAGAACTTGCTCCTCGAGCGCAACAGAGGAGCGTTAGACATTTCTAATCTGGCGAGAGTTAGTAGTTTGAGGTGTGTGCAAAGTGAGTTTGCGTCGTTGGCATCGGTTTGTAGACAGCTCAGAGCCAGCGAGGTTCTGGTGGCTGCCCAACAAGGACAATAAATTTCGTGGAGTGCACAAAATCCATAAAAAAAAATTCAAATTGTACCAGCCTATAAAGTAAGTTATTTTCTTAGGTGAAAATAATTAATTTTTAGTAAATTGTTTTTCTTAGGAACCCTGCACCTCTGTACAGGTGCACCTAATCCTAATAGTGCAACGTGAGTAGAACGTACAGCCTAATACGGATTAATTCAGGGATGAAATATGGGGTCCACAGAAAAAGTAGGTAGTGCGTCAATACAAATTTAAAAAAAGTGCTCGTATGTTCTTCGTGTTTCTTATTAGTTTCATAGGCTTTAAAAATGCTGAAGTTTTTTCACAGCCTTGCTCCACAAAACATAAAAGTGGAAAGGTACATCAAAATATTAATATTTTTAGAAATCAGTTAGAGCAGTTGGAATGAGCATAATTCTGCGCTCACGAGCTTCGATTGTTCATGAATAGGATGCATATTATGCGCACGTTCTCGAGCTCTTACTCTCTTTTGCGCTCGCTCTTTCGCTTGTCTCCTATCTTGAGGGAGATGTGCTCGAGCACTTTAGCTACCATCTCTTCGCCCGGGTCAGCAAAAGATCGACCAAGCAAAAGGATGTGCTTACAAAGAACGCAACGTGCTAAGCAAATGGAGGATCATCATACTCACGGATAATAAAAACAGTCGCGCCGACAGCACTTTGCAGCGATGTGCTACCCCTACAAAAGGAGGGGCTACCGCAGCCGTAACGCTCGCATCCCTTTTGCGCTTGCAGTAGATCAACACGTTAAGTATGTAGATTGCGGCTCGATCAGCAGCCACGGGTTGCCGTAGCAGCCAAGCTCGCAACCTAATGCCCGTAGATTGAAAGTGATAGAGTAAACATAGATGGCAGCTTGCTCAGCTGCCCCGAAAAAGGGAGGGGGTTGCCGCAACAGCCAAGATCGCACGCCTGATGCGCTTCAGAGTAGATGCGGAGATCAGAGGATTGAGCTATAGAATGAGTAAGTAGCGTTAGATGGAAGCTTGCCCAGCTGTCACGGATACAACGTATGTCCCTAAAAAGGGAGAGAGCTGCCGCAACAGCCAAGCCCGCACGCTGGATGTCTATGATAGCGAATGAAGAGTTAGCCTTATTCTTCGCGGGACCTGCACGCTTGATGTGGTAGTACAGTAGTAGAGAAGGTCATCGGGGACCTCCGTGTTCCAGCAGCTTGATAAATGACTGGGGCTTGACCGGTATTGGCGGGCCAAAAGTCCCGCATGCCGCCGCAACCCGCAAGGTCCGCCCGCAGAAATACATCAAAACTTAAATAATGAACTTTTTGGGAAAGGTCATGGTGAAGAAAAGCACTGCTCAAAGCTGTTGTAACCGAGGCTATTGCCCTGCGGCACTTCCCTCCGTTGCTGAAGGACGATAGCTTGCATAATACAGTGCTGTCCGATGTTGAATATCCTCGACAACGCGTTGTTTGTACCCTTTACCTTCGGTACGCAGCAACAACCTTTTACTACACACCTTGGCTTTCTATTGCCTTCAAGACACTCTGGGGCCCACTTGCGGATCGGAAGCTCAAACCATTCTGACAGTAGTGATCCGTGCCCCAACTCAGTGCACAGGTTTAAAATAAGAAATCGTTTTCCACGATTAGTGATACTTACTTGTCTGGTCCGAAAAAGAATCAACAGTTCTTTAAATCGGAGATAACTTTGGTCGTACAGCTCCAACGGAAGCGTGGTTGAGCTAGTTTGAAAGCTGTACTTACGTAGCGTCGGCACAATTTTTAAATGAACAAGTTTCCCGCCAATTTTGCCAATGCCTGACCATTTGAACTATCACTTTACGGAGGGGAGGAGTTGTTTTTTTTGCTTTGACGTAACAAAAAAATCAGAATTAAACTTTAAAATATACTAGAATAAGCGCAAACTGAGCTTAATCTAGTGGTATATCACTAAAAGCAATTTAGTCCATTTTCGCGTCAATTACGCTCAATCCGTGTGCATACAAATCCTCAAACGAACTCATTTTAACCAATCGTACCCATCTCAGAATGGACATTGACCAATCACAGATGCGATGTTTTTATAGAAAAACCTAACTGTTAATTCTTTTCTGGACCTTGCATCCTCGAAAATGTTGGTACTACATTTTTCATATTTACTCACATACAAGACAGGTATTTAGTCAAATATGTTTGATATTGTGTATGACGGAATGCTATCGACGAAGGTATAGCAGGCTCTGTAGCTAGCATTGTGCGCAGACGTCAAAAGCGGTATTACTCTATTCGGTCGCGAATGGGGGCCAAAGTCAAGAAGTTGCGGTTTAAGAATGCGGACAATTCTCCTCCGCTACCGTCAACCGATACCCAATACATGGCTAATCATGCATGTTTGGATGCAGAAGTACTAAAAGAACTATGTCTGGCTCATACTCACATTTTAAGTCATTTGTGGGCAGCACAGATGGCAGATACAAAGTGTGAGCGTCTTTTTCGAGATCACTCCCAGAAATTCTGCAGTAAACTCAAAATCTACGGGTCCGATGGGAGCAAAAAGCAGTCTATCAATATTCGTTTGCTGTTGCTCATCAGATACTGGGAAGGACTCTCACCAAATATGAAAAAATGAGAAGCCGGGGGTTCTGTTACTGAGTATAATTGCTAAAGTGACTAGTGAATCCGATGGGCCTCGGATATGTGTGTGCGACAACGCGAATGCCAATCGAAACCTCATCGAAAGAGTTTCGGTGACGCAGTGATAGTGAAGCAAGACCCATTTCACGTAATTACAAGCTTCACCAAGAAAGTAAAGGATACGGCCAAAAAGCGTGGGCTGTCCGCCCAGCTTTCTGAACAATATATGATGTGCAGCGAAATTTCCGCACACCCGAAGAATGCGCAAGTCGCGTGAGATCAGTATTAGAAGCTAATGACCCCGCCTGCATTACTGCACAACGTTCGAGTTGGGAGGAATGCGTGAGCAGTAATCTGGCTCAGATTCGTCGTGGAGACATCTAAAGCAGAGAAAATCAGTACAGGGGTTGAAGTTTGAGTTGTGTCAACAAGCCAAGTCGAAGCCATTCACTTCAAACTTAGAAAGCTACTTGGTCGTGTACTCTCAATTCAAGGTGGCCTCCGGATCTTAAACATAATCATTCTACAGGGTTTGTGCCTCTTATGTGTCGTTCTTGTTATACTACTAATTCAATGTAACGTTTTTGAGCAGCACAATCTAGCAGTGGGGTCCAAAAATATCATCGCAACCCCGAATTCCACGGGACAGATTTCCGTAGTGTGTGTGTCAAAGTGCATTTATATGTCATGGTCAACTCCTAGAATCGCCCAAACTCGAGTATATGAAAAATCTAATGTCGATCAAAACGGATCGGTTTGTACCTAGCAGCAACTACGGCACTGTCGTCTCTAATTTGGATGACCACAGACCGTGGAAACCGTTATTTTAATGAATCCAGCTCCGAACTTGTGAGATCGAGTCAAATCTACTACCCCGATCTGTTCCTACAGATGATATACGATCTCTACTTACAAACGCATTCACGAAATGGAACCGCATCAGTCGTAGAGGTTTCGTGCAGTTGCTGCAATTGAAGCCGGAGTATGATGCCGTACGAGAGTTTAGCGCACACGAATTTGTTCTGCTAAAGCAAATTCGTGCAGATTAACAAGCAGTTGGTCCGATAGTCAAGCTGCCGCAACGATCCTTTACAATTGTGCAGTAGTTCGCCTGGACGGCCGCTCACTTAATCTCAGAAAAACGAGCTTTTAGCTCAATTTCTAGACGCCTATCAGGAATTGACGCACAGTTGACGGTGGATCCACCTGTCAAAAGCCGACGAATCATCGTCACAACGGACCAACCTATTCAGGACGAGGTCGCCAAGCCTTATGAGGAGGCACTAAGACGAAATCGGTTCGAAATGGTGCGTACGTCATCTCTAAAGCATCACAAACAAGTGTACACCATCGTCTTTAATTTTGCTGCGGCTACGTGCGAGGAATTGAGCCAACATCTTCAGCCCTGCTGCTTCGTCGATGGGGAAGTCTCAAGCGTAGTCAGAATCGCAGCAAGAAAAAAGAACTCTGCTGTTCGCCCTAGCGATATCTCTGAGCCAGCTGTTTCCATAAATCGAATTGAAACACCAGCAACTCAAATAGTGACAGATGCCGCCTATGCTTTAGAGAGCATCGTCACAACTCCAGAATTCATCGGTAAAAAAGTCATCGCTACACTCTGTCAGATCTACCACAACTACTCCGGTTGGATCGGTCCAGAACAACGATGAAGACGTCATAAATACAAGCTCTGTTGCTGAGGCAATCCCAAGTTCATTATCGGCTGCTAGCGCGTCAACAATTCGTCCTACTGTAGGGTTTTAACTCTCGCCTTGGGATGTCAATATTGAGAGAGATTTACGCGGTATGGCAGCACAATTGGAAAAAGGTTGTGCAGGACAGTGGAAAATCATACCTCAAAAGTACGCCAAGCATTATCCGGCCTCGAAAGTAGACCAAAACGCGGTTCGAATGCGGTTGCGTGATCGTAAAAGGGCCAAGGCAACTTCTCAGGACCTGCCCTCAGTGAGGGCCCCTCACTGCCTCCACCTCCTACGCCAGCCGTAGCGCCGGATACGCAGCTGAATATAGAGGCGCTGACAGTACCAGCACTAATTCCAGGAAAATGACATGTACCTGGTTGTAAGAGCTGCCGCCAGACCAAGAACAGGTGTGGAGCAAATAGCGACAATCCACGTTGCGAGCAACGCCAAGCTACACAAGCTCAGAACAACATGCCTCATTTTTTTTACATAGTTGAAATTTATACATTCAGTGCCATCTTCATTTAATAAGTATGTATAAAGCCCACTTCATAAAGCACAACACGTTAGCTATCGCTGTACTAGTATCCCCATAGATCAACAGCACGCAATCGTATCATATACGACATAAAAAGCCCTCACAGGCTCGCCATTTTATTAGATCCGACGTAAAACCACGCTAGTGTCAGCCCATTTCCAGCCGACGCGCCACGAAGCGAAGCAACTTTACTATGCCAAGATATGTTTTACCGCTGACGTGTAGACCTTTAAGTTGTTGGTAGACTCGCTCGTAAGCCGTAGTGATCTCTCCTTCTGCTTCATGCTCCTGAAGTATCTTCTTTTCACCAACAGCAGCTTGATATCGCTTCCACGGCACTGTATACACGTCACCACAAACACAGGGCACCCACAAAGGACGTTACTGCGCAACGAAATAGTTCATTGAGATAAAAGTATTGAAAGAGCGGGTGTCTGCCTACGTTTAGTGGGGCCAACGGCTTGTGTGGGCTTGTCCCGAGACCAATCCCACCACCTGTGACCGTTTGTCACCTTATACGACCGTTGACTGCCCAGGGAGTTTGCGTGAAAGTGACACCCCTTCGTTAAATATTATATTGAAATTATTAGTGTTGCAAAATAGTACCGGATAAAAATGACCCCTGTTTTATGGCTAATAACAGGGGCCGTTTCCCAGGTGTATGCTTCGGGAATTAAGAAGCGATGTCAAGCAAGTGTTCGGTGAGTGTATCGTCCAGCACATGCAGCAAATTTACGATGGCGGAAAGAGCGAGTTTAGCTACGTTTGCCGGCTGCGCATCTCGAATTGGTTCCTCTTCGGCTGGAGCTGGGCACGTAGCTAGCTGATTTGGCTGTACCATGCTTTCGGTACCGAGTTCAGCCACAGCATTATTACCGCGTCCAGCTGCTGAGGATTTGTGGAATCGCTTGGATTCCTCGTCGGGATCCTTTCCGGAGTTATTCTCCGACAAATTCCCAGGACTAATGGTGAACTGATCTGGAAGAATATGTACTGCCACTTCCAGATCATCACTAATGACACCCGCCTTCTCCTTTTTATCGCGGTTTTGAGCCCGCTTCAATCCGTCCCATCGCCGAAGCAGCAGTTTTGTCGACTTCGGATTTATGTCATCACAAGTGGCTGCACACAACTGCGCTAAGTCGCTTTTTGTGTTTGAGCGTCGATGTGCGCAACATTGAGAAGATATTCTGCATTAATGCACTTCGTCAGGCGTCACGACGTCATCACAGATCGATTTGTCTGTCGTTAGTATGATGCGCTGCCCTATGACAATTGGCTTCTTCTTCGATTGGTCGTCAATACCAGGTAAACGTATCGCAATAGCTCGGATTCCTCGCTTTCGGATATTGAGTGCACTATTATCCAGGCGTTCCACAGCGCAATTATACAATATTGTAGAGACTACCTCACTGCTCGACCAAGGCTGTTTTGAAGCGAGCTGCTCAGCTCGGAGCTGCTTCAGTAGTGAGAACTCTTGTGCAGAAAACTCCCTAACAGCGTCATATTTCGGCTTCAGTCCCAATAATCCAGCAAAACGTTCACGAGAGAGATGCTTTCGCTTTATGCAAGTAGCAGACAGTAGTGAGCGAATATCGTCCGCTGGTGCATTCCTCGCAAGAATGTCCACTTCCACATTATTTGTTCGGAGATGGATCATATCAAAAATACGCTCCCAAGGTTGGTGCTCCGCTGATGGTGCTGCACCACCACGATTGGCGTTGTATCGCTGTACTTTGTAGCCATGCGCTATTCGATCTGGGAAGACTCTGAAATGAGACCTTGACACATAACAGCACTTTGAACTACACTTCTAAAGTTGGTACCCTTAAAAGCGGGATTGCGTTGGTACCGGGCGCCTACACTTACATTATGCTACATAAGCGGTTAAGGAAGAGGCTAAATAACGCAGTGTATAGTTCACAGATCACAAACCTGCAAAATGAAGATATCTAGTATCCGCAGCCCGACTTCAACTGGTATAACGCGGTCGAGCAGCTTTCGAAGCTTCGAGTGGATAGCTTCCAATTGGCTGGTAGACACAACGCGAACCTATCCTCCGGCGTCAGTATACTGATTCTCGGCGCAAATAGATCACCTCACCGTACTTGGGCCAGGTGTCCCGTACCCGGGAACGGAGGGGTCATTCCAGGAGCTCTGCCTCCCGTCTGGATGACCCGAGACCCTGGAATCACTCCTCGCCCCGCCGTCCCGTCAGGGTGGTTCCCGTTGAACTCAACCACGCACGTGCCCCTGACCGAGCCCGTTAGGGTGGTCCTATAAGGGGACCCCAGAACGCCGGAGTCTTGGCGTCGTGGGACCAAAAGCACCTCGCGACATCAAGCCCTTTCCCAGAGGCTCTCCGTTGTCCCACGAAGGCCGACAACAAACGAAGTGAATCCTTCCTTTTTTTTAATATGTAGTGTAGTGTATGTAAGGTCGAGAAGGTGTTAGGCCTCTCTTCCGGTTAGCTCTCAGTCTTATATTTCCCTCCTTCTACTCAAGAGGAAGCCAAGCCAATCAACAAACTTTTATTTTCAACTCTTTAGTGTTCCTATCTACCGTTCCTGCAGCCACTGAACAAGACCGTACTCCCTGAACAGCCGCGGACTACCCGACCCTCGAAGGAAGAGGAGGTATACGACATCTGGTGGAGAAGCAGGGTAGTCTGCTAGC
This sequence comes from Phytophthora infestans T30-4, assembly GCF_000142945.1. Taxonomy (NCBI): domain Eukaryota; phylum Oomycota; class Peronosporomycetes; order Peronosporales; family Peronosporaceae; genus Phytophthora; species Phytophthora infestans. The sequence goes on along the minus strand of NW_003303750.1, from coordinate 694,382 downwards.
TGGAGAAGGTCTTGCTCCAAGTGAAGTCTCGCGGAGAACGTCAGAAGGAAGAAAAGGTGTCGGCTACTAACAACAGAGAAGATGAGAGCGCCACTGTCCGGGAAGAAGAAGGCCCGACCGAGAGTCTACCTTCGAGAATGCGACCCAGTCTGTCGACTACGCAAGGCCTCCAAAACGTGCAGAAAATCATAGACCAAGCGGCTAACCGACTTGGGGGGAACAACTCTAGTACTGGTGTCGAGTCACCCGCGGACGCTTTGGGCTCCGGGGTCCCTGCGACCTTCACTTCGGAGGAGTTGGACTCGATGCTGACCCTGAACGGCGGAGGCGGCCGAGGTACGGTGCAAGGCTGGCTTAACTCCCTCAACTGGTTGAGATCCATGGCCCCTCCTGAAATTGCCGCCGCTATGGAGAGAACTGGTGGAAACGGTCTTGTGGGGACTCCCCCTCCTACGACTCGAGTAAGGAGTGCAATCCCGTCGTACCAAGGTTTCACAATCCGAACCCCAAATACGTCATATGGGCAGGACTTCAACCCGTTCTTCTCCCTACCAACTGTCCCTGAAAACGGTGGACGTGCTTCCCCGGCAAGTATTCCTCCGAGGACCTCTAACGCTCCTCCTTGGGGTCTCCAGCCCTCCGGTAACTTGCGAGGAGGCGGGGAGAACGCTCCAGAGGTAACCGTCCCCGTTCCTCAGAGGGTTCCTTTCCAGGTCTCGTCGCCTACCGTTCAAATTCCTACCCAAGGCCTGGGGTCTCGAACTTCGATTACCAGTGGAGTCGCGTACGGAGTCGACCCTACGAGAACAACCCGAGCTTCACAAGGAAACGGAGGAACTACGGCTTCTGTCGGAACCCACCAGGGTCCTGCGTATGGGGAATATGGAGGTAACTCCTACTACTCCTCGCCTACGTATGGTAATACGCCTTCGACTACTAGTGGCCAGTATGGTATGCCCACTAACATCCGAAACGCAATTCGCATGCTCCAACCCTTTTACTCGGAAGGAGCGTCGGTGGAGAAAGCTAGATCCTTCTGGGAGGCCTTCGAGAACGCCACGATAGGGCTGGACGAACCCCTGCGTCTCAGCGCTTTCAGGGAGTGCTTGAAAGGCAAGGTCGGCGAAGATTGGTGGATGTACTCGCGCATCAACAGCTTTGAGGCTCTGAGAACTCGGTTCCACAACCAGTTCATCAGTCAGACCCCTTTGCAACTGATTGAGAATCTGAAGAACACTAAACGACCCCGGGGAATGTCCGCCGAAGTGTGGGGCGACATGATTTCAAGTCTCTGCGATGATGCTCAGTGCTACGACACTCAGATGCGTTACCGGTACTTCTTGTCTGGACTTCGGAACCGAGATTGGAGGAACGCCCTCACCACGACAATGATTGACTCCATCCCTGCGGCTATGGCCATGCTGCTCCTTAAGAATATGCACCGTCCGGTTGAAGACGACTCCGAGTTCGACAATGTGCCGTCCCCTAAAGCTTCCCAAGAGAACGCTGTCCTCGAGCGCATGATGAACATGATGCAGCAGACGCAGAATCTACTCGCTCAGCAGCAACAGCAACAACTTCAACAGCAACAGCAGTTGATGGAGCGTCCTCTGACGACCGCCTATGCTTCCCCAGCGATAAAAATAGCTGCTGCCTACTCTCCTCCTGATCCGAACCCCTCTCTGCACTATCAGCCTACCGGAACGCTTCCTATTACGCCTATCAGGGGCGTTCATGTGGGTCCGGACTTGCGAACCCAAGATGGTCTTCTCGTGTGCGGTCGGTGTCACACTCTGGGGTGTAGTCGTATTCACTGTCGCCGCGGCAAAGCCACCTGTCCTCACTGTAAGGAAGTGGGCCACATCGGTCCTGAATGTGAGCGTGACCCTCCTAGCGGATTCCGGAGCACCCAGCCGAGGAACGGACGCAAGTGCTTCCTGTGTGATGAATCGGGTCACATGTTGGCGGAGTGCCCTCTAAAGACGTCACTGAAGAGACTTGGCGGTCCGACAGGGGCAACGGTGGGACCTGTCCTAGGGCAAGCGCCCAGCCAGCAATGATGGGGGCGAGAGGGAGGGGAAGGGAGTGTCGCTCCTTCCTCTTGTCTATGGATCGACACAAATGGGAACACTTTGAACTCCGCGGAGGAGTCGACCAAGAGGTATGAAGTGTGAACTGCTGGAGGTGGGATGAGTTCCGCCTTACCGGAAAGAAATGAAACGAACGTAAGCAATGAACATATGACGAGAACTGAAGAAATACTGCCGTTTGAGCATGAAGGACGTACGGCGCCCGTGTGGAACGGGGTATCGGTAGTCTCAAACCCCAACGACTGTTGGAAGACGGAGAGAGAAGCGTTTGTAAAAGAGGTAGGCTCGGGACCCGTATGGGACGGTTTCGCAATAGCTGCGCACGTCGACGAACGCTCCAATACGAACCTAAGAGTGGGTACGAGAGATGATTAAGAGAGCGAGATCGAAACAACGAGCGAAAAACTAAGCAAGGAAGGAGAGACGGAAAAGCCGCAGCTTCAGGCGTCCTCAACGGAACGAGACTACCCGTCGACGTCAGCGAACCACAAGAGTGTGGTTTCGAGCGTGCTCGATCAAGACGAGGAAAAAGGTGAGTCCAATAACGGCCCTATACAGGAGGAGTTACCCCCAGACGTGACGGAGGTACTCGAAAGCCCAACCCGAGAAGAATATGGAGCTACCGAAGCTAGTGTTCCATACCAAAGGCGGACCCACGCGGGCAGGAGAAAGACGTGACCCCTCCTGAGAGAGACGACGCCTCCGAAAAGGACTCTGAGGACGTCGCCAGTACTAAGTCCCCAAAGAATGAACCGGAGAAGGAGCCTTCCTTCGCGAGGGTGTTCACCAAAGAGGAACTAGATACGTTGGAAGAAGGTAAGCCATCCGAGCTGGCTGAAGAGAAAGAAGAATATGACAAAGAGCTCGAAGACCGACTGTTTCCTCTCGATGAAGTCGAACTGAAGCGCCGGTTAGTTGAGAATGCGGAACAATCGAAGGAATTGTCTCTTGCCGAGTTGAGTGACTTACTAGGCATTCCCGAAGAACAACTAGCGAGGACCCGAGATTCTTCCCCCGGTCGACATTCTACTCCTGAGTACTGGTTGGAATGGTTCCAAAAGACACTAGCCTCGTCCGGAGAAGCGAAGCGAGCCAACCGTAATTTCCAAGAGGAAAAACCAGTACGGATCAACTCTGTGACGTCGGACGACTCCGATTACCGCGACGAAGGGGGAGGGACCGCGACGAAGAGGTTCTCGTGGCAGGACGCGCCGAAGACGGTAGTGCACTTCCCGGGGCTGAGAGTTCCTCCTCTACCAGGAGAAGAGTGTCCCGCGGACCCCTCTGTAGTGGAAGACAATATCGCGCTAACCCTGGGGAGTTCCCCCAAAAGGCCCTCCGAACTCGGTGTAACCGAGTACGAGTTGCTGGACTCTCGCGGTATCGTGCCGGACCCTTGGCGAGCCATAGTGCGATGAGCCGTATACTTCCTCGTAAAGGCTGAAGCTTCAAGTAGAGGTGACTGGTGTGAAGGGTGTATTGGCGAAGGATCGCTAGATGAAGAAAATAAAGATGACTCCTCGCACCCCACTAGGCTCCAAGATCTCCTAAGCCGGATCGAGGACTGGATCAATAGCCTCGCTGTTCCCACTGACTCACGATCGAAAGAGTTACTGACTAAAAGAATTGCGGACCTTTACGAGGAAGAGGCTGATGAACTCCGCTTGAAGATCCTCGAGAGGAGTTCACCCTGCCGACTCTGTCGTTGGAAAGATCCTGCTCCTAGAGGCTCTCCAGCGCCGAAGATAGTCAGTTTCGACTGCTCCTCTCTATTCGGTAACCGTACCGAAGCCCTCGGACCGAACTGTTCTCCCCGAGATAAGGAAAACGGGTTGTACGGCTATGTGAACGTCGTCACTGACGCTCCTGACCCTCGCCCCAAGCCAGGCTTGGTAGAAGTACCGAGCGCCACTGATAACTGGTCCGCTGACGAGGAAGAAGGAATCGTTCCCCTCGGCAAGCGAGTGATCGGATCGGTAGGGGGCGTGGAAGCTCTATCGTGGGGATTTATCGAGAACCTCCCGGCCGAACTTCTCATCGACTCCGGGGCCGTAGCGTGCCTAGTGCATAGGCGGGTATTGAAGCGTCTCGGCTTAGCTAACTCGCCTCTAATGCCCTACGTTGGCAGTCTGAACGGTGTGTCCGGGTCTGCGCTCGATATAGAAGGAGTAATCTACTTGCCGGTGACATTGGGCTCCGTCGAGAAGAGAATACCGTTTGCCGTTGTGCCTAAACTACATGTCGACGCAATCCTGGGCACCAACGCTCTCGAGGACTTTCGCGCCGTGGTGGACTTGGACGAGAATACAGTCACGCTAAAGGACACGAGAGAGGTGTTCCCTCTGGGGTCTCCTCGGGTGGAAGAGTCTTACCTGTCCCGCATCTCATCTACCATTCGACTCTGCCCTGGTGGACAAGCTCTAGTAGCTGCGGAGGTGCAAGGTCAACTGAGCAACGGGACCACCGTCCTCATAGAAGGGCTTTCTGCGCTGGATGACTCCATTAAAGTTGCTAGGACCCTGTGCACTGTGTATAACGACCTAGTGATCGTGGAAGTATGCAACCCCTCTATCGAGAACACCGTCGTCAAGAGAAGCACCCGATTGGCGAGTGTTACGGTAATCCCAGCGTCGGCGCTTCAGCAAGGAGCCGCTGCGAGTGTAAAGCACGGAACCGCCCTGCCCGGCGAGGCCCAGACTAGGGACCAAAGAGCTCAAGACCTGTGGATCCACTCGGTCATTAGCGCCTCTAATTCGACGACCGAAGTCGCTCAAGAATCCATACCAGGGGTGGACAAAGTACTCAAGGAGGAGCTCTACGTCGACCTGGACGAGTCTAAATTGGGGAGCGAACAGAAGAGAATATTCACGGAGTTCCTCCAACCGTTCAAGGACATGTTCGTCGAAACCTCGATGCGCCCCGGACGGACGAACCTGCTCGAGTTTTCTATTGATACTGGAGAGCACTCGCCTATAAAGCAACCCCCTTACCGAGTGTCCAAGGCGGAAGGAGACGTGATGGAATCCGAGATACAAGAATACTTAAGGCAAGAACTCATACGACCCTCTTCTAGCCCTTGGGCGAGACCGGTGCTTATGATCCGCAAACCTGACGGCGGGATACGGTTCTGCATCGACTATCGAAGACTGAACGCTGTGACTATCAAGGACTGCTACCCGATGCCGCTCATCGACGACATTCTAGATGTACTCGGCAACGCTAAGCTGCTCTCCACGATGGACATCGCATCCGGCTACTGGAATGTTCCGATGGCTGCTGATAGCGTGGAGAAGACTGCCTTCACCTGCAAATATGGTCTCTTCGAGTGGCTCGTAATGCCGTTCGGACTGTGTAATGCCGTACCGGCCTTCGAACGACTGATGGAGACTGTGCTTGTTGACCTTAAGTGGCGGACTTGTCTAGTGTACCTCGACGACTGCGTGGTCTTCAGTGAAGACTTTCCTACCCACCTAGTACGACTAAAACAAGTCTTGGAACGGTTCCGGTCGGCGGGATTCAAGCTCAAGATGAAAAAGTGCAAGTGGGCACGCGACCAGGTAGCGTTTTTGGGTCACATCGTCACTCCGTCTGGCATATTGCCCAACCCCGAAAAGGTCAAGTCGGTGATGAACGTGCTCAGACCGCACGACTTGCACAATGTGAGGGCGTTCCTGGGTTTGACTAGTTACTTCAGGCGGTACATCCCGGGATACGCAGCCATATCGTCCCCAATCGAACGGCTTAAGATGAAAGAGGCCCGATTCTTCTGGAGCGACGACTGCGAGGCCGCTTTCCTGCAACTAAAGCGTAAGCTGGTGGAACCTCCCATCCTGGTGTATCCCGACTTTTCGAAGCGCTTCCTTCTATATGTGGACTCGTCTAAGCTCGCTGTAGGGGCGTGCTTGATGCAAACCGTGGAGGGGCGAAAGAGAGTCGTGGCCTATGCGAGCAAGCTACTAGTTGGCTCCGAGAAGAACTGGGTCCATAAGGAGGACGGTACGTCGGAGATCGAGTGCTGGGGTATCGTTTGGGCCACGCGCAAGTTCCGCTGCTACCTGGACCGTTGCGAGTTCGACCTATACACGGACCACAAAGCTTTGACGTGGGTATTCAACGAAACTAATCGTACGAGCAACGCTAAGCTGGCTGTAACGGGGTTACATGGTGTGGAGCACACAGGGGTACGAAGTACCCGGATAGTTAACAAACTCTCAGTACATAAGTTGGAGAGTTAACAAGGTCTCTCAGTACGTTGGCTGAAAGCCACACGTTATGCATTTGATTAGGTTTAACTATGCTAGATAGTTAAAGAGATACATTTACCCCTAGGCGGCTTGGCCGCAATAATAGTAAATAAAACACTTCTGGTTTTGAAGCATAAAAGTTAAGGTGTTAACTTTGAGCCCTGGTCTTGGGCTGTAAGTGTCCTTTGGATAAGAAACTTAGTATTAGTGACTCTTTGAGTCGAACGTCTTCCTCTGACGCTAAAGCTACGGCAGCCCCGCTGCTTGGTAGCACTTGTAGTCAATCCCGCTCCTGAGTCGGTTGACTATATCCTCTGCGAGGATGGAACACCCCGTGTTCGCGAATTTGCCCCCGGCGCAGCAGGACGCGCTTACTAAGCTTATGTCCTTGCTTGGCCCAGAGGGCGTGGCTCATCTTGCATCGCAAGGTCCAGAGGCGGTCACTGCCAGGCTGGAATCGTTCTCTCGCTACGAGAACGCGCTCTTGGAGCATGTCCAAGAGAAGATGAGCACCGCAACGGCGGCGGCGTCGATGACGCGTGAAGAGTCTATGAGACTGAAACCGCTCATGGTGAGCGTAAAAACCTTCGAGGGGAAGGATGGAGAGAATCTCCTTCTCTGGACCCGTGAGGTCGCGATGGCCATGGGATCGGCCCTGCTTCAGTCTGAGCATCAGCGCGTGGCGCTGGCTATCTCCAGGCTTGGAGGTCGCGCTCGCGAATGGGCACTAACGTGCGGCACGTCTGTTGACGCTGCATTTCCCACTTGGGATCAGCTGAAGCAACAGCTTTCGCGCGTGTTCGCGCCGCCTAATCAGGCGTACCGTATCCGGTCAAAGTTCCTTGCTACCCGCCAGGGTAAGAAGGATTTATTGGACTATGTCCAAGAGTTGAGAACTCTTATCGCCGGAATGGCGGCGGACCCTCTTCCGGAACTGGTCAGCGTGACCGTGTTCATGGAGGGACTTCGTGTGAGCGCAGCTCGAACGGAAGTGTTCCGTGTACACCCTAACTCTTTTGAAGAGGCGGTGGATGTGGCATTGAATGCCGAGCACAACTTCAGGTCGGCGCGACCTGGTTGGAGCGCTGGTAGCGCAAGCTCTTCGAGCGGTCCAGAGCCGATGGACCTCAGCTATGCTGAAGATGAAGAAGCGGAGCTTCTTGCTGCGGAGCAGCGCGCCGGCATCCGCCGATGCTTTGTGTGCAATAGCACTAAGCACTTGAGGGCCTATTGCCCTCTGCGCAAGAAGCGCGAGGCTCCGGCGAGCCAACCCTCCGGGTCATCGCCGGGAAACGGCAACTCCCAGTAGGCGCGGGGCGGCCTACTGGGGAAGAACTGAGTTCTGTTGTGCCTCGAAGAGGTAGAGGACAACGGGGCTCAGCCCCGAAGAGAGCTGAGCTCTCTTACGAGAAGAGTGTGTGCAAGCCGGGCTTGCTGGTCGTTCAAGCGAACGTGAAGGGCTTTGCAAAGCCATGGAGAGTCTTGATTGACTCGGGAGCCTCGGGCAACTACGCCCGTCGCTCCACCCTGGAAGGGAGTCAGCTGTATGCTGAGGCACTGGAAGTGCCAACGAGAGATACGATCTCTGTCCGTCTCGCGACGGGGACACTGGTAACTGTGTCGAAGGTCTCTGTCGACCTTGGAGTGAAGTTTGAGAACTTCGATAGCGTGGAACGCTGTTTGGTCTTAGACCTGGATGCGAGGTATGACCTCATCCTTGGCATGGCATGGCTGGAACGTCATGAGCCATGGATCGACTGGAAGTCGAAAACGCTGGGTGCGTCGCACCCTGCTCCTAGTGGAGCTTTGGTGAGTCATGAACCCACCTCTGCTAGGAAGCAGAAGCGCTTTTGGCGCGAGCACGAGGCCGAGGCGGCCGTAGTGCTGGACATTGGTATGTCCGAAATTGTTAGCAACGAGGTTGCTGTTTGCCCTGAGGGCGTACGTGGTGCGGCACGTTATCCGCGGAGCGGTGCAGGTCAGGTCAATGACCAACTGCTGGGTCCTGGTGAGGACGAGCGCGGAGTGGCGCGTAATCCACTGAGTGGTATGAATCTGGTCGATGACCTACCGCTGCGTGACCCGAGGGTCGCGGTCGACTGCGAGTCGAGGCATCATGGGCGTGGCCCAGGAGATGCAGGTGAAGTGACACCTAGTTCACTGTGTGAAGGTCAAGAACCTCTTGGCTTTCAGCCGAGTGTCTTGCGAGACACTGTATCCTCTTCGAGGAGTGATGGTGCTGCTGCACCCGGTGGTGGTGACGGAGATGTCGCCACACCGCCCTCATCCGGCCGGGCTCGGTCGCGGAGGGAGAGGAGAAGAAGACGCAGAGAGTCTGTGACGTCTTCGACGTCGGACGATGTGTCCAACGTGACGAGCGGTGATGCTCCACGTGATTGCTGTGAACAGCTGTATACACTCGTGAACGGAGTGACGGGGGAGGTAGAAGGCGATATCAGCCTTGATACTCTGCCCGCTGCAGATGCTCTGCTAGAGCTGGACGAGATGTCCATTGCCGAGTTCGGCGAAGCCTTAAAGGCAGGCGAGCTAGCCGAGGTGGTCTTGCTGGGACCTGAGGAGGAGTTGAACTCCTCATCCGTCGTGGACGACGCGGTCCTAGAGGACACCAAGAAGGCGCTGAGCGCAAGAAGTGGATCGGCGATCCTCAAAGATCCTTCGGATCCCTTCTACCCGGTGGTGAAGGAGTATGGAGACGTTGTCTCAAAAGACCCACCGACGGGCCTGCCTCCGGATCGAGGCGTGTGTCATGAGATTGACCTGGTTCCTGGAACCAAATACTGCGTAACAAGGCAATGGCCTTTGCCGAGAGAGCAGTGTGACGTCATTGACGCATTCTTCCGTGCGAAGCACGAGGCAGGGATGGTGCGTGAGAGTAAGTCTCCGCACTCGACACCCACGTTCTGTGTCAGAAAGCCGAACGGCAAGTGGCGCATTGTTCATGCTTTTAACAAGCTAAATGCGGCCACTATCCCGGCGCAAACGCCGATTCCTCGCAAGGATGTTCTGCAGAACAACATGGTAGGCTGTACGCTGTACAGCGCGCTCGACTTGGTCGATGGCTACTACCAATTGCTCATGAGAGCGAGCGACATTCCGCTGACAGCGGTGCGTACTCCGAGCGGTATGCTCTGGGAGTGGCTGGTGATGCCCCAGGGGCTGTCGAACGCACCAGCAACGTTCAATCGTCTTGTGACGCAGCTGTTTAGGCCCCACCGGGCGTACGCTCAAACGTACTTTGACGATATATTCGTCCATAGTCGTGCCGAGCACGGAAAGTCAGACGTGGATAACCACATTGACCACTTGCGAGCGGTGCTCGAGTGCATGCGCACTAATAAGTTGTATGCCAACTTGGACAAGTGCGTCTTTGGCGCGGAGGAGATACCTTTCCTCGGGTGCTTCATTGGGAAGCGTGGCTTACGGGCAGATCCTGCCAAAGTCAAGGCCATCGTGGACTGGCCGGTTCCCAAGAACCAAAAAGACTTACGCAAGTGGCTAGGCTTAGCCAATTACTTGCACAAGTACAGTGCGAACTACGCGGAGATGGCTCGGCCATTATCAGATCTCCTTAAGAAGGACGCACCATGGTGCTGGAACGTCGAGCACGACGGAGCCTTTGAGGCTGTGAAGGAGAGCCTTCTCCAGGCTCCGATCCTTGCGCTACCGGACCCGGATAGTCCGTTTAGCGTCGTCTGTGACGCCTCCGATTTTGCAATCGGTTGTGCTTTACTACAAGCAGACGCCGAAGGGCGTGAGCGCGTGATCGCGTTTGAGTCTCGCCAGCTCAAAGCTGCAGAGAAGAACTATCCAGTTCATGACAAAGAGCTACTTGCAATGAAGTATGCTCTAGTCAAATTCAGGGTACACCTGCTAGGCTCTAAGCCTTTTGTGATCTTTACTGATCATGCGTCGTTACGCACTGCGACACAGTCGCCTCATCTCTCTCAGAGAATGGCAAGATGGCTTTCCTTCTTTGCCGAGTATAACTTCGAGGTGAAGTACAAGCCGGGGCGGCTTAATGTAGTGGCCGATGCGCTCTCGCGCAGGCCGGACTACGAGTTAGCTCATGTCACGACAGTGACGTCGTCAGTGCCTGACTTGATACGCGGAGCGTATGCACAAGACGACATGTGCGTAGCGCTGCTACGGGCTCTTGGGAGCGAAGCGTTTGAAGACTCTGACAAGGAATTGTCTGGGCGCTTACGCGCGAGGCTGCATCGATACTCACTCGATGGCGGCCTGCTGTACTACAGCACCGACGCTGAGGATAACCCTCGTGTAGTCGTTCCTCATGATGAGGATCTAAAGTATCGAATCCTCTATGAGGTTCATGATACGCCCGTGGGCGGGCACTT
>NW_003303750.1:679791-683454 GCF_000142945.1 Phytophthora infestans T30-4 | reverse complement strand
TTTATTTCGCTCTTTCCATAGGAATACAGGCGGCGACACACAAGGTATATGTGGTCCTTGTAGGACCGATTTGTGCTAAGATGGTCTCCTTTAGCGGGCAGTTCCCGGAACCCATTGATGGTGACGGGTCCGGCTTTCGCTGTTTTTAGACCGAGTTCTCTTGCCAACATGGCTTCCTTGAGCAATTGGTCTCGGATCGAGATCCGCGCTTCACCGCGAAGTTCTCGACGTCCTTTTCAGAGTCTCGGCACTCGTTGGGACATGGTCCACGGCGGACCATCCTGCAGACCGATGGTCATAACCGAACGCGTGAATCGCGTTGTGGAGGATACCTTCGAAAGCGTATGCGCTGAGGCGCCAAAACGCTGGAGCCAGATGCTCCCACTCGTTGAGTTCGCATTAAATAATGCAGTGCACGCCTCGACAGGCTACACTCCGTTCTATGTGAACGGCTTGGTTAACCCTCGCGTCCCACTGACGCCGCCACGCAGTGGCTCAGGGCTTGGTGGGGGAGGGATAGCCGAGCGGCTAGCTGATGTCAGCCCTGTTGCGGTTCGCAAGCAAGTCGATGACTTTGTCTCTTTGAGACTGAGCGTAATGCGTCAAGTACGCGACGCTATGGCTGAAAGCCAAGACACGCAGAAGGAACATGCAGATGCCAAGGGCAGAAGCAATGTTGAGAGGTTTGAGGTCGGTGACCACGTTTTATTAAACGCTAAAAACCTACCTACTCATGCAGTGTCTGCAGTCTTCAAGACGAAGTTAAGACCTCGGTTCATAGGACCGTTCAAGGTCGTGGCCAGGAAGGGCCTAGCGTATACGCTCAACCTTCCGAAGAAGATGCGCACGCATCCGGTCTTCTATGTCGGCTTGCTTAAGCCATACCAAGACCCTGCTCAGGTGAGCGCGGAGGCGTTGGCACCAACGGTGGCTGGGCCACGAACAGCTGCAGGGCAGCAGGTGGTAGAGCCACGGGATGCTGAACGACAGCAAGTGGTGGATCCACAGATGGCTGATCAACAGCATGTGGCAGAGCCACAGATCGCGGAGCGAAGTGCTCGAGATGCAGGAGCAAGGCAAGCTGAACGTTCAGCCGAGCAGCTGGACGCTCAAGGTCCGAGACCTGGTTGTGAGTCAACAGTGGTGGCTCTAACCTATCCACAAGGTGGATCATCTCTTCGAGATCGACCGATGGGCGGTGAACGTTCGCGTCGTGGACTCCGGCGTCGTATGGACGCAGACGCCGTTCCGGCAAGTGCTGACTCTCCCCGCGAGAGCCCAGCTGAGGCAAGGCCTCCTCCTGCTCTGCTCGATGAGCATGGTGAGCTCCACTTTCACGTGGAACGCCTTGTGGCGTGGCGTAGACGCCAGGGTCGTACCCAGTACTTAGTGAAGTGGAGGGGTTACCCTCACTCACAGAACTCATGGGAGTTTGAGGTTATCCTCCGGCAAGATTGCCCTGACGTCGTTGATGCTTACGACCGGGTACATCATGTGCCGAAGCGCCACCATGGCGTGCGACAGCGTCGCCAGGCGCTGGGCGCCTCCCACTAGAGTGGGGAGCGATGAGGTCAGTAGTTGAGCTCAGGCTCTGACCAGTGGCTGCAGCAGCCAGCTCGTACGTATGAGCGGTGCTCGCAGCGGGAGCAGGAGGTGGAGAGACCTCGTAGTGTTAGGGACATGGTCCCGAAGGAAGCAGGTGCTTCGTGTTGTGCTGAACAAGGTTCAGGCACAAGCGTCTCGATAGACGCATAGTTGTTTTGAAACAACTTGCTCGATGAGCATGATCCAAATGTGGATGCGCTGTAACAGCGAAAGTGGTGTCCCGCACGGGAATCGAACCACTGGCCTTTGGCTTGACAGGCGGAGCTCTACCATTGAGCTACAAGGGCGATGCCCGTACGTCAGTCCGAGAACGGACTACTCATGGTATGAGAGGGCTGCGCCCGGGTGGATTTGAACCACCGACCTGTGGCTTTCAAAGCCAGCGCTCGACCACTGAGCTGAAAGGGCGTTGCCCTTAAGCTTGTCCATTCAAGGACAACAGTTCATGAAACGAGAGGGCTGTGCCCTGGCGGGTTCGAACCACCGACCTGTGGCTTCCAAAGCCAGCGCTCGACCACTGAGCTAAAAGCGGATTGCTCTTAAGCTTGTCCAAGCGTGAACAATCGTTCATGGAACGACAGGGCTGTGCCCTGGTGGGCTCGAACCACCGACCTGTGGCTCTCAAAGCCAACGTTCAACCATTGAGCTAAAAGGGTGTTGCCCTTAAGCTTGTCCAAGCGTGAACAATCGTTCATGGAACGAGAGGGCTGTGCCCTAGTGGGTTTGAACCACCGACCTATCGCTTGTGAAGCGAGTGTTCAACCGCTGAGCTGTTGTCGACGACTCGAATGAGTCAAGAGCATTGCTCTAAGCGGTTTGCAGCTCTTGGAGTAGGCGCGGAGCGCGAGCGTAGGTCTGAGACCGCTTGAGAGCAAGATGCGCGCTGCGCTTGGAGCATTGGGCCGTGGGCCGACGACGAGAAGTTGGGCATCAACGATGCGTAGGCGTTTGTGAGCTCACGGAGCTGTACAACGCTGGTGTGAGGTGTAGTAACCTCCGCCGTCTTAACAAGACGTGACCTCGCTGAGGAGAGTTTCGAGAACGGAATGTTCTCATCTTAGTGGGGGAGAGTGTAACGGGGTTACATGGTGTGGAGCACACAGGGGTACGAAGTACCCGGAGAGTTAGCAAACTCTCAGTACATAAGTTGGAGAGTTAACAAGGTCTCTCAGTACGTTGGCTGAAAGCCACACGTTATGCATTTGATTAGGTTTAGCTATGCTAGATAGTTAAAGAGATACATTTACCCCTAGGCGGCTTGGCCGCAATAATAGTAAATAAAACACTTCTGGTTTTGAAGCATAAAAGTTAAGGTGTTAACTTTGAGCCCTGGTCTTGGGCTGTAAGTGTCCTTTGGATAAGGAACTTAGTATTAGTGACTCTTTGAGTCGAACGTCTTCCTCTGACGCTAAAGCTACGGCAGCCCCGCTGCACTGGCTAGGTGGGCCATGGAGTTGTCTCAATTACGTTTCAAGGTGTTCCACAAGCGTGGTACTTCAATGGGTCATGTGGATGGTCTGTCCAGGCTGTATACCCAAACCATCAATGCTATCTCTATGGCGGAGCTACTCAACGATGCTGGCGAGCCTTCTCCTTGTACTGTCGAAGTCGGGGAGACTACGACTCTCGACTCGACTCTGCTCCCTTCAGGGACCTTGCCCGAGGACGATGGCGAAGCTAGACCCGAGCCGTTCCCCGACGAAGAAGAGGTTACCGACCAACTCCTAGTGTCCCCCGTTGATGTGTTCGGGTTACAACAAACTCGCTTCGTGGAAGAACAGAAGAGGACACCCTGGATCCAAGCTATGATAGCGTTCCTTAGCGATGGAGCTCTAGCTCTGGACCCTCAAATGCGCACCAAAATCCTGCTGATGGCGCCTAACTACTCGATAAAGAACGGAGTACTCATGCGTCGCGTACACCTGAAGGCTCGCGCTGGACCGGCGTCTACTCTTGAAGTTCCTGTGATTCTCCTGCCTTTCATATCGACGGTACTACATCACTGTCATAAGAATGTACTTGCCGCTCATGTCGGAGTTACTAAGACGCTCGACAAAG
>NW_003303750.1:675352-678307 GCF_000142945.1 Phytophthora infestans T30-4 | reverse complement strand
CAATGACCCAGAAGTAAACTCACGGCCCCGCATCCCTCGAAAGTGTCATGAAGAACACATCCTACGACTTTGTATATTTTGGATTCTACTTCACAAGTGGCTGATCTCCTACATACCAAAAAGAAAAAACAATCTTACCGCGATCTCAAGAAGAAAAAACGAAAACAACAAGTGGGGACGAATCGTGGTGAAAAATAAAAAGAAACTTAAAAAGGAAGACGATGCCAGTACTCTTACTCTCATCCAGTGAGGAACGGTTCTGGAATGGTACGAATCAATAACTTCTCGACGGCCTCTCGTTAGGCTGTTTTGTCGGACCTTTTAGCCGGCGAACTAGGAGCTGAATGATCACCCGGCGAACTCGACTTACGAGGTGCTGACGGGAACCGCGAGGCCGAGCGTCCCTTAGGGGGCACTGCCTTCTTCAAGGAAGACACCGAACGCGACCGCTTATGCGTACCGTCCAGCGACGCTGGAGCTGACGGAGGAGTCGGCGTTTTGCCGTCGGTCGGTTTGTCGGAGGTGACTTTACTCTCCTTCGAGTGCGAAGGTGATCTTGCTTTGTCCCGCCGGGACTCCCTACTCGTCTTGATGGTTGAGGACTTCGTCGGAGACTTCGACCGAGACGCAGGACGCTCCTCAGAACGTGACCGACGGGACTTCTTGAGCACTGGGGACTTCGATCGTGACCGTAAAGGAGAAACAGAACGTTCTGGCGAAGCAGCGCGCGCTTTGAGTTTGCCTTTAGCGCGTGAAGATGAAGAGGACCGCTTGCGCGACGAACTTAATCGAGGCTTCTTCAGGGAGGTAGAACTGCAAGACGGGGAACGGAAACGCTTCGCGCGCTCTTTCGCCCTCCGAGACTTGTGAGAGAGCTGTAGACGCTTGTTGGGAGGCTCGTCGTCCTCCGAACTCTCGTCGGAACTAGAAGAAAGGCGCAGCGTCTTCTTACGACGAGGGGAGCCCCCTCCGATCTGTCTCCCCTAAGGTACTGGTCGAACTAGCATTGACGAGTACCCGCCGCAACGCTTCTCAACGTAGTATGGCCGAGGCTCGGAACATCGAACGTCTGCGGGTCGACGACGATGTCGAGGTGCTATATGACTTTCTAGCCGCCGACCCTAACTACGTTGAGGACCGCTCCGAGGACTACCACGAAGCGTTCCAACCTCCCCTGTCTGAAGAAGTTGCTAACGACGGAGTCTATAGTACTAACGTGAGAGATGTACGCAGAGGAACCGTTCGGCGAGGACGACGAACGACAAGTCGGGGAGGATGTCCCGTACCCGGGAACGGAGGGGTCATTCCAGGAGCTCTGCCTCCCGTCTGGATGACCCGAGACCCTGGAATCACTCCTCGCCCCGCCGTCCCGTCAGGGTGGTTCCTGTTGAACTCAACCACGCACGTGCCCCTGACCGAGCCCGTTAGGGTGGTCCTATAAGGGGACCCCAGAACGCCGGAGTCTTGGCGTCGTGGGACCAAAAGCACCTCGCGACATCAAGCCCTTTCCCAGAGGCTCTCCGTTGTCCCACGAAGGCCGACAACAAACGAAGTGAATCCTTCCTTTTTTTTAATATGTAGTGTAGTGTATGTAAGGTCGAGAAGGTGTTAGGCCTCTCTTCCGGTTAGCTCTCAGTCTTATATTTCCCTCCTTCTACTCAAGAGGAAGCCAAGCCAATCAACAAACTTTTATTTTCAACTCTCTAGTGTTCCTATCTACCGTTCCTACAGCCACTGAACAAGACCGTACTCCCTGAACAGCCGCGGACTACCCGACCCTCGAAGGAAGAGGAGGTATACGACACAGGTTACTTGCTATACAACCTTCCCATTAGGATTATTTCACGGAAATTGTTTTTGGGTCCACTGCTTTCAATATCGACGCGAATCTATGCTCACAGTCCGTGGGAGGCCGCAAATTGCGCTGAACATCGTTGATAGCTGCAGACAATTGCCTCGCGAACCACCGTTTGGTAGAACTATCACTTACTTTGTCGGTAAATCTTGTAATTACATGGAAGAGGTCTTGTTTGATCTCTACCCTATCACCAGAACTTCTCTCAATTAGATTGTGATTCGCATTCAAACTATCACTAGCGCATATTCGAGGCCCATCGAATTCGCTACCCATCTTATATACTAGACCTGGCAGAAGAGTTTCCGTCTCGGCGTGATTCTCTGACTTGGTTAGCGCTAACTTGATCTACCTCGTTTTGAGCCAACAGCAACATTCGAATGCTCGCAGACTGTTCTGTGCTGCCATCAGCGCCATACACCTTGAGTTTTCCACAGAACTTTTGCGAGTGATCAACACGAAACACTCGTTCGCATTTAGTGTCCTTCATCTGTGCAAAGCACAATCTAGAGGGAATACTAGTGTGAGTTAGCCATAGTTCCTTCTACACTTCGGCGTCCAGACACATATGACTTGTCACATATTGTGTTTCTGTTGGAGGAAGAAGTGGACTATATGTTGTGTCCACTTCTCGTAATACGTCTACCTGAATTCCGACACGAGAAAGTAGGGCATAGTACCGCTTCTGTCGCCTCCGCTCGATATTCGTTACAACGCCTGCTAGTCGACAGCATACCATCATAAACAATATCAAACATATCTGATGATATACTTGTCTTCTAGGCTAGCAAGTATGGGAAGTTTAGTACGAGCACTTTAGATGACGACAGATATACGTCGCTGATGGGTCGAAAAATACTTTTCGATGCACCAGTGCACTGGTAGCGTGCGTAATACAATACCGCACGATGTTCTACGCCCTCGACGGTACGCTGTTTGTACTACTTTACTTTAGGCACACAGCGACATCCACGCACAGCGCACTTGGGTTTGTGCGGGCGGGGGTCCCAGGGCACTTCTGCCCCTCACGGAAGGCGCCGGGGAAGCGCAAACGACCCCGAACAAATGAGTATCGTAAGCCTCTTTTCAGGAATACTTAA
>NW_003303750.1:672394-675252 GCF_000142945.1 Phytophthora infestans T30-4 | reverse complement strand
TGTTCTTATTTGCCACCCTTAGTTCCGCGGGCGACATATCAAACTCGGGTGCGCGGCTTCGGGCTAGCGCCCACATACGTGATACCGGACAGGTTGAAGTCGTGACGGTCACAGCAGGTCAAGGTGGTTTTAATTGGTCTCGGGACAAGCCCACGAATACCGGTCATGCTTCCCCCCCTATGACTGATCAGTAGTGAAATTTCTGCGATAAGTGGTCAGTTCCTCTCACAACCTTTTTCTCAGTTTTCGCTGAGAGCTGACATCGCTTTCTATTAAAATCAATTGAAATATTTGCACTAAAAAATCCACTTGAAACGTTTTTAAAACATCTTAGAAATACTAAATAATATCAATAATATTTTTTCAAAGTCAGAATGACGAAATAATTATTATTCACAGCACCGAATTTAGATGATATTGATACCGGTAAATCATAACCCAATTCTCTTGTTTTTAATAATAGACAGATTCATCTGAAGTGTCATCATTTAGCGAAAGACCGATGGAAATCACCACAGATTGTGCTCTTGATTAGACTGTGTCTAATCAAGACTTAAGAGTCTTGATTCAAGAGCCCATCTCAAACCTCGAGCATGAGCTGGCTCTGTTGTGTTGTGCTGTTCGTGACTCAGCTTTGTCTCTCCACAACAAGGCCCGCGCCCAAGATGAAGTCCGTCACGTTCCTCTCCCTGGTAGCTGTAGCCCTGTTGGCCTACCCTGCTGCAGCTTCTGATGTAGCTCCCGCCCCTGCCAGCGTACCAACCTACAACGGAAGGCCCAATAACGGTGGCTATCCGTGCCCCACCGCCACGCCGCAGGCAACAAAGCCATGTGAGAACAAGACCGAGGCGCCTGCTCCGCCAAGTGGGCCAATCTACTACGGACGTCCTAACAACGGTGGATATCCTTACCCCACGCCTGCCCCGGACATTCATGAAGGCAGCAAACCGAGCGAAGACGTGCCGATACCAGTAACTCCAACCCCCGCCAATGGGCCAATTTATTACGGCAGGCCTAACAATGGTGGCTATCCTTACGCGACCGCTCCGCCTCCGATTAATAGCGCTTAAAGGTGAGCCACATGTCGAGACGAACCAAAAGGAGAAAGGGTGAAGGCGACATCACTTGTTTAAGGTTCTTGGCTTGAAAACAAGCTACTCGAAAGTCTGTATGGATATGGCGCACAACGTAGAACCAAACGAAATAGTCCAGCAGGACTAGCCAATACAGCAATAGAGAAGTGTAGTTTCTGAAGCTATCCGATGCTTTTGCGTTGCTCCAAAAATGGTTAGCTTACAAAAAAGTAGACGTCTACAATGAAATTATTAATAGAGCAGTATGCAAGCGCTTATGGTTTATCGGGCGACAACGCTTCTTTGCTTTCTTCATGCTCGCTGTCATCTCCTCTTAGTTTCCCGAACAAGTGAGGTCGGGTCGAACAGGTTCACAGACGGTGCATTAAATTTTTATTTTTTGTACCAGGCAACAACGTTTGGATTTCACTGTGTTTTACAAAGCAATGCTAGAAAAAACTAATTAAAAGCACTCAGCTTTTTTTATTCCTTTGAGCTCCATTGCAGCCCAACAGAGTTGTTTAAGCAAGATTAGCCCTGACTACTCCTATAGAAGTAAATGGAGAACTAGGATGCTATGCTATGGCTGGGAGGACTGCAGGAAGAGGTGGACACTTGATTAACAGTGCGGCTTGGTAGTCCACATAATGCACAACCTCAATTTATCAAATTAAATGAAATAAAGGATGCCAAAATTGGCTAGTTTCATGCTAATGGCTCCGCCGACGGATTTGCCTTTGCAGGAAATCTCGTATGCAGTGCTGCTACTGGGCGGGGGGGGGGCTGGCGACCGACATAAACTCAAAAATAATTTTGAATTTATAATGCAGAGTTAGTGCCAAAAAAATCGCCCTTCATCTTGAAGGGCAAGATGCATCGAAAATTAAAAAATTTGAGAGCAATTGCTGACATTCTTTATAAAATAATGATAATGAAGGCCCGAAAATGAGTATATGTAAGACGTGTGGATTGACATGCTTACAATGAAATAGGTGGTAGCTGTTGGTGTGTAGACTTACACCTACCGTATTAACCCTTTAACCCTTGTGAATATCTGTGAAGCGAAATAAATGTTCAAGTTTTACGGACTATCCGGGTCCGGTAGCGCAAGGATCGGAGCCTGGAGAAGGCTCTCCTTCACAGCCTCAAAGGCTCCGTCGTGCTCGACGCTCCAGCACCATGGTGCGTCCTTCTTAAGGAGATCTGATAATGGCCGAGCCATCTCCGCGTAGTTCGCACTGTACTTGTGCAAGTAATTGGCTAAGCCTAGCCACTTGCGTAAGTCTTTTTGGTTCTTGGGAACCGGGCCAGTCCACGATGGCCTTGACTTTGGCAGGATCTGCCCGTAAGCCACGCTTCCCAATGAAGCACCCGAGGAAAGGTATCTCCTCCGCGCCAAAGACGCACTTGTCCAAGTTGGCATACAACTTATTAGTGCGCATGCACTCGAGCACCGCTCGCAAGTGGTCAATGTGGTTATCCACGTCTGACTTTCCGTGCTCGGCACGACTATGGACGAATATATCGTCAAAGTACGTTTGAGCGTACGCCCGGTGGGGCCTAAACAGCTGCGTCACAAGACGATTGAACGTTGCTGGTGCGTTTGACAGCCCCTGGGGCATCACCAGCCACTCCCAGAGCATACCGCTCGGAGTACTCACCGCTGTCAGCGGAATGTCGCTCGCTCTCATGAGCAATTGGTAGTAGCCATCGACCAAGTCGAGCGCGCTGTACAGCGTACAGCCTACCAAGTTGTTCTGCAGAACATCCTTGCGAGGAATCGGC
>NW_003303750.1:531267-671962 GCF_000142945.1 Phytophthora infestans T30-4 | reverse complement strand
ATCCCCCGCCAATGGGCCAATTTATTACGGCAGGCCTAACAATGGTGGCTATCCTTACGCGACCGCTCCGCCTCCGATTAATAGCGCTTAAAGGTGAGCCACATGTCGAGACGAACCAAAAGGAGAAAGGGTGAAGGCGACATCACTTGTTTAAGGTTCTTGGCTTGAAAACAAGCTACTCGAAAGTCTGTATGGATATGGCGCACAACGTAGAACCAAACGAAATAGTCCAGCAGGACTAGCCAATACAGCAATAGAGAAGTGTAGTTTCTGAAGCTATACGATGCTTTTGCGTTGCTCCAAAAATGGGGAAGCTTACAAAAAAGTAGACGTCTACAATGAAATTATTAATAGAGCAGTATGCAAGCGCTTATGGTTTATCGGGCGACAACGCTTCTTTGCTTTCTTCATGCTCGCTGTCATCTCCTCTTAGTTTCCCGAACAAGTGAGGTCTGCTCGAACAGGTTCACAGACGGTGCATTAAATTTTTAATTGTACCAGGCAACAACGTTTGGATTTCACTGTGTTTTACAAAGCAATGCTAGAAAAAACTAATTAAAAGCACTCAGCTTTTTTTATTCCTTTGAGCTCCATTGCAGCCCAACAGAGTTGTTTAAGCAAGATTAGCCCTGACTACTCCTATAGAAGTAAAATGGAGAACTAGGATGCTATGCTATGGCTGGGAGGACTGCAGGAAGAGGTGGACACTTGATTAACAGTGCGGCTTGGTAGTCCACATAATGCACAACCTCAATTTATCAAATTAAATGAAATAAAGGATGCCAAAATTGGCTAGTTTCATGCTAATGGGTCTCCGCCGACGGATTTGCCTTTGCAGGAAATCTCGTATGCAGTGCTGCTACTGGGCGGGGGGGGGGGGCTGGCGACCGACATAAACTCAAAAATAATTTTGAATTTATAATGATAATCTTCAGAGTTAGTGCCAAAAAAATCGATATTATCTAGCCTTCATCTTGAAGGGCAAGATGCATCGAAAATTAAAAAATTTGAGAGCAATTGCTGACATTCTTTATAAAATAATGATAATGAAGGCCCGAAAATGAGTATATGTAAGACGTGTGGATTGACATGCTTACAATGAAATAGGTGGTAGCTGTTGGTGTGTAGACTTACACCTACCGTATTAACCCTTTAACCCTTGTGAATATCTGTGAAGCGAAATAAATGTTCAAGTTTTTAAAGCAGCCATATTGGGTGACTTGTCCGGTTTGTGCCAGCTGATGGTCTTATCCTCTACGCATGAGTGGTCAACCTGCCACTTTGCTAGTCGCGTCGGCTGACTGAATGCCATACGGTGTCCGGATTTCCTACACTAAAAATGTTCGAATGTGGCACGCAATGCAGACGACCACATTGTTTGCCATTTGAGCTAGAACTCTATTCCTCGCACATCTCCCAACTGGTAATCAGTCCCTAACGCTGTCAGTCACGGGCCAAGAACGGGTCCGCACTCTTACAAGACGCTACCGTGCTTATGGTAGAGAATGCAAACCGGGTGGTAACGCAGGTGAGACGAACTTGGACTGGGAATCGAGGCTTTAGTTGCGCACCGAAAATCATCGCCGCAGACTGTGCTCATTTTCAAATTTGCTTAGCAGTAACTACTCCAGCGAGGTAGTTCTCCTTCAACGTTTTTCTTCAGTCCAAGTCAAGTCTTCTTTGTCCAGTTCCCCAGTCTCTTTGTCCAGGATGAACCTTACCAAGATTATTGCCCACCTTGCTGTGATTGCGACCGCAATGGGATCGCTCGCGGAAGCAGGTAACATCGCTCAACAGGCCCAGCAAAACATCTCGAACGCTGACACCTACACGAAGACGTCTGGAGCACCCTCGACCAAACCAGCCAATGTTGTCCTGACCCCATGCCCTGAAAAAACTACCCCCTCTACGACTCCGGCTGTCACTCCTGCACCGACGACACTTTCGCCCCAGCCTGTCACTCCCGCGCCTACTACAGCGAGAGATGTCGATCAAGGAAAGGGAGATAACGCCGACCAAAATAACTCGCACGATAAGGGATCGGCCAACAGCGGAGGGTCGGGTGGCGAATCTGGCGGCACAGACGGTGGTGTACAGTCCGGTGCCAACGGCAAAGGTAATGGCGGGATCTCCGGATCTGCTCAAGGCCACGGTTCTGCAAACGGTGGCGTTCGCAATGGTGCTAGCGGAGGCGTGTCTGGGGGCGTGGGCGGTGGTGCCAACGGCGGCATCGGAGGAGGCGTGTTTGGTGGAGCCCAAGGCGGTGTTGGCGGCGGAGTGAGCGGCGGCATCGGAGGCGGCATCGGAGGCGGCGTGTCTGGCGGTGCAAGCGGTGGCGTTCGCGGTGGTGCTAGGCGAGGCGTGTCTGGAGGCGTGGGCGGTGGTGCCAACGGCGGCATCGGAGGAGGCGTGTTTGGTGGAGCCCAAGGCGGTGTTGGCGGCGGAGTGAGCGGCGGCATCGGAGGCGGCATCGGCGGCGGAGGGTCTGGCGGTGCAAGCGGTGGCGTTCGCGGTGGTACTAGCGGCGGCGTGTCTGGGGGCGTGGGCGGTGGTGCCAACGGCGGCATCGGAGGAGGCGTGTCTGGTGGAGCCCAAGGCGGTGTTGGCGGCGGAGTGAGCGGCGGCATCGGCGGCCGCATCGGAGGCGGCGTGTCTGGCGGTGCAAGCGGTGGCGTTCGCGGTGGTGCTAGCGGAGGCGTGTCTGGGGGCGTGGGCGGTGGTGCCAACGGCGGCATCGGAGGAGGCGTGTTTGGTGGAGCCCAAGGCGGTGTTGGCGGCGGAGTGAGCGGCGGCATCGGAGGCGGCGTGTCTGGCGGTGCAAGCGGTGGCGTTCGCGGTGGTGCTAGCGGAGGCGTGTCTGGAGGCGTGTCTGGAGGCGTGGGCGGTGGTGCCAACGGCGGCATCGGAGGCGGCGTGTCTGGCGGTGCAAGCGGTGGCGTTCGCGGTGGTGCTAGCGGCGGCGTGTCTGGCGGTGCTGGTGCTCATGGTTGGACTTGGTGAAGAGTATAACATCGCATCCGTTGCTAGTGGATTTGGTGCCGAACACAACTAAGGCCATACTTTCGGATCAAGTTGTCTTCATCGGCTAGTACCGCCCGACGTAATGACCTAGCTGTGCTACTCAATTCTTGTTCATAAAGGAGATATTAAACGTAATACATCTTCAGTTAGTTGCGCTTAAAATCAATAGTATGTGTTTTTTCTTTTAGCGGGATACTACCGACTCCACGTTTGATTTGGCAGGTATCAGTCTGCTCCCAAGCTTGGACCTGATTAGATGCGGAGTTGATATTGTCCGGCACGCGTGACGTAGCGGACCCACTTGGTCGTCGGGTAAGAGCTTTTCTCAAATACTTTGAGGAACCGCACGTGTAGTCCTGACGACGTGAACATTGGCACCTGGAACTCAATCTGAATTGGTGGACGCGACCACAGCTTTTCCTTTGTGCCCTTCAGCATCTCCACTTCAGCGTCCAGCATCCGCTCCAATTTGCCTTGGAATTTGCGGATACGCCACACGATCGCATGGTTTTCTGGTTCGTGCTTGGCTCTGCCGATGGGAGCATTGATCTTAGCTCGAGCTGTATTCGGTGGCGTCTACGCGAGAGGACAATAAAGACTGGTGAGCATACTCTTTCTTAGATCCATACTAGCACAGGTGCTTACCGGTATTTTGATAACGACATTGGTAGCAAACAACCGCGGACTGAAGAGTGAGGCCAGCTTCAGTGTGACAGAGAGACGAGTGGTGCCTTGCTCCTGATAAGCGGGCATGATCTTGAAAGGGAGGTTGATATTCTCCGTCACACGGTACTTCATAAGCTCGAACTCTCCATCCGGAGGGATGAACGTGATGGTTCGATCGGCATCAAATTTGCCTAGACGCACACAGCGGTGGAACGTGCAATCGTCGATCTCGACTTCACGCGAGCCGCGCTTCTGACCAGCTACCTTAGCGGATGGAGCGTCTCCCTTCTGCATCGTGAGCTTATCGTTCAGTCCGAGCTTGCACTCTGGCATGCCCGTGAGCAGCGTCTTCATGACCACCTGACCTGCCACTTCGTTGCGCAGCACTGTACCGTTGGAAGACATGAGCAAGTTCACGCTCTCAAAGACATCAAGGTACACCTCGTTTCTCTTGTAGCGGATCCCTTCACGACGCCAGTCGATGGCACCTGTGATCTGCGATGTCAACTGAGAAGGTGGGGCCCCACCAGGGTTCTCAGGGGTCTACAAAAACGAATAGGAAACGACCATGGACTTAGATGCATGGTAAGAGTAAGAGGGGTATAACGGACTAGACGCACGGCGAGGGACGATCCAAGGTTGATGAACAGCTTGAGCACGTCGCTGGAGCAATTCTGAGGGTAACCGTGGTCCATGGTCTCGTCCAGCAGCTCGTACACAAGCGTGAAGTTGTCTCGGATGGTCTCTTCATTGTATTTTTTGCCGAAATATTCTTTGAAGATGATGTTGAGCTGGTAAAGAAACTGGAAGACCAAGGCGGCGTTGATGTTGGCGCGAGAGACAGCCACCAGGTACAAGTTCTCGTGGCGGGTGTACAGGAACGAGCACCCATCGATGACCTTGACAGGCGGGAGCGTACCCGTCTCTTTGGCAGCGATCACCTGCAGTCGGAAATTGTCGGCCGCGCGTCGGCTCACGTCGTCACGGTAAAAACGGTTGAGCACTACCTCACCCTTCTGGCTGATGAGGAACAGAGCACTGATCATGGCGGACGACTTGGTATACTAAATCGACGAATTAGGCGTTGAGAGTGGAGAGCTTATCTACTGCACGCTGCGCTTCCAGGACTGATGCGACTGGTCAAGAAGAGAAACCCCGTGCCAAGGATGCACACGTAACGACCGCATTGCAGCGCGTCGCTTCCCATTAAATACTCAAGTCTCGAAAGTATTTTTACATACGCTGAGAATTTTAGGAACAAACAGGAAAAAATGATTTCTAAGAAAAAAGAAAAGGACACGACTCATGTGGAAGGGAAGCTTCATATGTCTACCACCCAACACCTCAACCACTTAGATAGCCTACGCGTTTCATCTCTGCCATGCTGTTGGTTTGGTAAGCGCCGAGGAATCGGATCCAAAAACTGAGCCTCTTCAATCGCTTACAAAAAATAGTTCTTGTATGGAATAAGAGTTTTTTGTGTGTGGATCTGAGTACGCAGAGTAAACCCATTTAAAAAGAAGAATGGGTAGGATCAGATTAGAATTGCTGAAAAGTCTCCAAAATGTTTGGGTGTTCCAGAAAAAAAACGTGTTTTCCAGATTTCAGAAGCAGAAAAACAAATGCTTTTTCAGAAGCGAAAAAGAAAATTGCTTTGAAACATCAACTCTGTGCTGACACATGTACAGCTGCGCGTCATCATCAAGCCATTCGGTGGTGTTTGTTGACGCCAATTTCCGGTGGCGCTATCCAACTACGTCAGAGGGTCCTCCACCACTCTCCAATTCGCAGTCCTATACGCCACCATGACTGACAACAGCTCCAACTACAAGAAGTACCTAGACGTGTCCAATGCGCCGCCCGTGTACACATCGGCCGAGGAGCTGAACGCGTACTTCGGCCAGTTCGGCGGCTGCTTCGTGGCCGAGACGCTCATCCAGGCGCACCACAACCTCATCGACGAGTACGTCAAGGCCACACAGGACCCGGCCTTCCGCGAAGAGCTGGAGCATCTGGGCCGCGACTATATCGGCCGCCCTACGCCTCTGTACCATGCCAAGCGTCTGACGGCGCACGCCAGGGGCGCGCAGATCTGGCTCAAGCGCGAGGATCTGGCGCACACGGGCGCACACAAAATTAACAACGCGCTTGGACAGGCTGTGCTGGCCAAGCGTCTTGGTAAGACCCGCATCATCGCCGAGACTGGCGCTGGCCAGCATGGTGTAGCCACGGCCACGGCTTGCGCTCTACTGGGTCTCGATTGCGTGGTCTACATGGGCTACGTGGACACGCAGCGCCAGTCACTAAACGTCTTCCGCATGAAGATGTTGGGCGCCAAGGTTATTGCCGTCAAGAGCGGCTCCCAGACGCTTAAGGACGCCGTAAACGAAGCTATTCGCGACTGGGTAACTAATGTGGACAACACGCACTACATTATCGGCTCGGCCATCGGGCCACACCCGTTCCCGACTATTGTGCGTGATTTCCAGGCGATCATTGGCCGCGAGATTAAGGCCCAGCTACAAGAAGAGATTGGCCGTCTGCCAGATGCCATTGTGGCTTGTGTGGGTGGCGGTAGCAATGCTATCGGTATGTTCCACCCGTTTGTTAAGGACAACAAGGTGGCCATTTACGGCGTTGAGGCTGGCGGTGACGGCGTGGACACTCCTCGTCACTCGTCTACACTCCTAGGCGGCCGGCCAGGCGTGTTGCACGGTACCAAGACTTACATCATGCAGGATCCTGCTGGTCAAGTCATGGAGACCCACTCCGTGTCTGCTGGTCTGGATTACGCCGGTGTCGGCCCGGAGCACGCGTTCCTGAAGGACTCTGGCCGTGCCAAGTACGTCAGCGTGACGGACAAGGAGGCACTGGAGGCCTTTCAGCTCATCTCTCTACACGAAGGAATCATCCCGGCACTGGAGAGTGCGCACGCAGTACACTACGGCGTCCAGCTTGCCTCCACCCTGTCATCCGACCAGGTGGTCGTCATCAACGTTAGTGGCCGAGGCGATAAGGACATGCTGCAAGTGGCCAAGGAACTTGGCGTCAACCTGAACGACGATCTCACTGACAATTAGAGAGAGAGAAGAAGAGCTAAATATGATTTTCTCGGTGGGTGTTTTTTATTGTTAAAAATGTGTCGGACTTGTGTTTTATTCCCTTCCACGTGCTGCCTCTAGCGATAACGTCTGGGTGTGCTAGGCGATGCGTTGACGCCGTTCGAGTCGTCGTCGTCGAGATAGTCTGGAATGGGTTCGTATCCGTCCTTGGAGTTCTCTGCGTCGTCCGAGCTCTTGCCCCAGAGCGTGTAGAGTAAAAAGTATAACACGAAGATCTCCACGAGATGTTTAGAGGCCACAAAGAGCCACCACCACTTGGACTCGAGATACGCTCCAGCTCGATGGAAATGCGCGAGACTCACGATCGAGTAGATGAGGAAGACGCAATTGGACACGAGGAAGAAGGCGCAGATGGACGTGGCCCAGTTAACCGCCTTGATCCGGTCGGTTGTGTCGATCTGGCTGACCTCAAGGAAGGCCTGTAGTACCGTTTTCATCCTAAATGAGTACACAAGCACCGCTGCAAGTGACCCAATCGACAATAGACACATGACGACGTCGTCGTAGATCATGAGCCAGTACGAGTCTTCTTTCTTGGCTGCAAATACTATGAAGCCCAAGGCTTGGATCGCTACTATGGCGCCAAATACGAAGAAGAAGAGGCGTAGAGGATGCGAACGCACACTCTCGTGTGTGAAGAGGCGACGTAGCATGTCTGCCCAGAAGACGACGATGAGCACAAAGACGCTGTAGAGCAGGAAGGAGCCCAGCAGCTCGACTGCTTCCGCCAATAGGAACTGGACGGAGCCCTCGTCGCCCATCATGATCCGTGGTGGCTCTACCAGTACCGACTGCACACCGTAGGGCGTGGCGAACCATAATACGCGGGTGAGCGAAGCCAGTCCCATGAGTAAATAGAAGCCGAGAGTGGCGGCCTGACGCGTGGGCGATTGCGCGTGCATGGCGAAGGCCCAGAAGGCGAAGAAGCAGGCACCGCCATATGCTAGTGCTAGCACCGTATCCACTTGACGATAGCGAAACTCGAGGTGGATTAACGGCACTGATACGCATGTGACATGGTCGAAAGTCCGGCGATAGGAGATGACGGATAACAAAGCAATAAGCGTAAGAATCTAGGTGAAATAACTAGGAATAAATAGAGGAAGAGAAGATCTACAAGTTATAATGAGGGAACGCACCATGTGTGCCGTCTAGAGGCAACCCCGGCTCGCTAGTGTCCGCCATGAAGCGTGCAGTGAATGTATCTGCTTCTGAGTCCGTTCGAAAGTGGCCTGCACATCAAAATGGAGTACAAACACAAGAAATAATTTTGTGAGTTTTAGTCTAAATTTCGACTGCATTCAAAATATAGCAGACGTTTGCGTATAGCAAGGGAAAATAGAGGTCTTTAGGCTAACCCACTTTGTCGGACATATGGCTTTGCCACAAGTTCGACAGTGTGAGTTTCAACAGCTATTTTAAGAGAACCGAGAGGCTGTTCATTGCTGGTAGTCTGATTTTAGTTTGCAACAGTAAGAATTTAGCTCAAATGGGTGTGTTTCGGTTCGAGGAGAAGACCGACAAAGTGTTGATGAAGGTCCTCAAAGAAGTTAAGCCATACAGCGCCAAGTATGGTCAAACTGGCAACGCTTGGGAGCTTGTTGCCAGGCGGGTCTCGGAAGCAGAGGGCCTCACCGAGCAGCTCAACACCAAGCAAGTTCAAGACCGCATCCGCACACTCAGGGAGAACTGGAAGAAAGGAGAGCTTAAATCCGCCATCGGTAGCGGCATTCAAGAATCGCTAGACGCTGCCAATGAATTGAGTGAGTACGAAACTTTGCCAGGACTAATAAATGAATATGTGCTTCTAGAAAAAGAATATTTCGAGAAGCGAGCTGCTGTATCGGCAAAGAAAAAAGCGAAAGACGCATGCCTGGATATTTGCGCTTCAGAAATTATCGCGCAGAGCAACACACGCAGAGCTGAGCGCTCGGGGGTCAGCGATGACACGGTATTTCTTGTGTCTGGCAGCGACATGGCTTCAAACACGAATGCCTCTATATCTGCGACGTCTACTCCAGCAAAAGCAACCTCCGCATCCACAGCATCCACACCCATAACGTCTACTCCAGCAAAGAACTCTGGCAAAAAGAGAATGAACGCATTTGTAGCTGAGACTGAACGCTTAGAAAAGCGAGCTAAGGAAGCTGCCGACATGCAAAATTTGCAGTTTGAAGCAAAAATGAAGTGGCAAAAGCAGCAGCACGACGATTTAATGGCCCTACAACGGACTAAGGAGAAAGCGAGATCGGAAACGGAGAAACAGAACCGCGAGCTGATCTTGCAATGCGCAAAGCTTTTTAGCGATGCGTTGAGCAAGAAGTAAGATGCTCAAAGTGCTTCGGTATTTGACAAAGATATATTGGCCTTATATTAAATTTACTTGCAGTGCTTATCCAATCTGTGTTGTTAACAAATAATTATTTAAAAATTTTACTGCAAGTACTCTTCTAAGCTAGGTGGATTAACTCCGAAATAGTCACTTACAGTGTTTCCTCCCCTCAAACATGTAATACAGTTTGTCAGAAACACACCGACTCGATACATTTGACCGATTGGTTGTGTCCCTGTTCGAGCCTTCCGCTTGATGTCAAGAGCGGACCAATAGTTACAAACTTGGCCATAAGACCACTCCACCGATATACGTACCTTAGTCATGCTGGCGTTGACTAATTTCTCATCAGCAGTGAGAGTAGCCCCTCCAAACGGACAGCACAATACATCGTCACGTCCATAAGCATGGTCTCCAAAAATCCGATAATGTATAAATCTTTCATCGCTGCGAATCTTCTCGGAGAGCTTTGAGTGGCGATATAAAGTTATGTCGTGGTTTCTTCCGGGAAAGGGGCCATAAAGATGAGAAATTAATCCGTCAGGCGTGGTCAACGACTGGAATTTTAGGCCGTGCTTTCTGCGATGACCATTATACACCGCTTGTTGACTCATGAGAAAGCCGTCCCGATCGATGTTGCGGGGCCCTGGCCTGCAGATACCCCGGAGTGTTCCATCAATAAAACTCCACACGTTCGAAACATGTGCGCCTTTTTTGAAAACGGCCTCTGCATACTCCTCCAAATGCATGGCTGCATATTCGTGATTAAATGCGATTAACGCAGAGTACTTTGTGTCCAAGTAGCTAATCATGTACATGAAGATATTTGACAGTCCACTAGCCGATCGTCCGCCAAAAAGTGGACTCATATCCACCCAGCGCGTCGGAATTGCTAGTTTGTACAACATCACACACAAGGCTTCAATTCCAGTTGCTGCTGTTCCTTCAGTGGTGCTAACACCCTCGAGCTTAAAAGCGATAACCAAAGTAATAAGCTGGTCCTTTGAAAAGCGAAATTTCTGCATACAGTCTTCCGATGACAACGCATTGAAGTTGAACGGCACGCAGGGAGGCTTTTCAACGTCATCGGGAATGACTGACTCCAAGTACGCTCGAAGTATGGCGGCTTCATTAAAGCATCCAAGCTCAATAGCATGCTGCCAGCGCCGAAGAAGAAATGCATTTTTTTGGTGTCGTGGTACGCCTTTCGTGAGGTTCCGGGTGAAGTGAGCGAAGTCAGAATCAGACACTTGTAGGTTCATGATACTTGGAAGCGTGTAGCCCTTACTGGTTGTCAAAGACGTCGTTGGAGTAGAAAGAAGAAGTTTGCTGTGCCATTCGACTGCGTGCCATTTGACCGTCGGTGTATGATCTCTCCCGCTCAGTTTTACAGGACAGAAACCTTTATTTAGCTCTTTTACAGAAGCGTAAAATGTAATCCACAAAGCGTAATTTCCTTTCAAATTTGCGGGGATCTACGAGCTCACACGGTCGGTTTACCGTATGATTTTCAGCGTTTAGGTCTTGACAAACCGACAAAAGCAGAGTTGTGGTTTCTTCTAAAGACCTCTAATGATTCTTAATAATAGACGGACTCTGGCAGGCATTAGCAAAATGATATCCATTTTGACAGTCTTAACGGTACAACGCCTTTGTATTGGTCTCATCTGTAAACGGAAGACGCGTATTGATCACCATTGTTTTTTGTCATAACATTTTGCTAAGAATATATAAAGAAGTACTCCGACTGTACTGGTAATAAAGCCCGACATTCTCTAGGAAACGTCGAAAGCTTCTCCGACGAGAGTCAATCGCCCAGCAGGCGTTGTGGCTGCGAGCTGAAAAGCTATTTAGTTTCACATGCAGTGGATCCGGCATTGTTAAATACCTTCGTTGTCAACTGTAAAGCCCTAGTCTATATCATTGTGATCGCTACAGTGTATCATGGTTAGTACGACACCCATCGGTTGTCTACGTGTATACCTCCGAGACAATGCCTGGAGATGTAGATAGATGGATTGAAGCTAGACATGAACGGACAGGATGAGCAGTATGATGGCTTAGGCCCATTATCAACCGGCCGCACCGCACCGCATTGCACAATTTTGCTCCGTGCGGTCGCGTCGGTCAAGAGCGGTTATGCAGCGCATAAAATACATCTTACGCAGCTGGTTTATAATGTATCTTGTCATTTGTGAGAAATATCTCTTGAGGAGACGACCTCAAAGCTCGTGGATTGGAGGCATCTTGGGGTACGTAAGGATAAAGAAGAGAGTTGTACGGTCGTCCAGACCAACTAACACCGGATACAAAGCAATAATATGCAGACACCAGGAGGTGATGCAACTGGAAATGCACTAACGCCCCATATCCCACCGGAAAGATACATGAATTTGAGTCCTGTACCAACAATGCCTGCCCTAGCACCAAGCCATCCCCAAATATAGCTACACGTTGCAACAGCAACAAGAAAGCCCTATCCGGTTAGAAAAGATAGCAGATAGATTGCTAGAAGGGGTGGATAGCTCAGATGACAGCGGCATAGTGGATTCGCGATTTGCTCTGGTGAATTATGAGAGATGGTCAGCGAATGCGATTCGGAAAGAGTGTCCTTAAGCTAAAGGCTGGTTGCGGGAGGGTGAGCGTATTTCAATATTTTTGCATCATGACGCTATGAAGCAGGCATACGACGGCCTTCTATTAGGGGATGGCGGGCAACCAACAGGCAAGAATGCAGTGTCAGCCCGTACAAAGCATTGTAGGTACAGGCTGATACATATTCTTTTCTCGGATGAGTTCGCCACGCGATTCAGTCAATCAGGGTTGTTATACTAGATTTTATTGATCTAGTTGAATGGCACAAGATCTCCAATTCATTCTGCTCAATACAAAAATTATGCAAACGCATATATCAATGGATGACGTGAGGCGCATTCCGTAGCGACATACATATTATCCCGGCCACCAAACCTTGGACAAACTTTGGTCCAAAAAAGGTAACCCTTCCCTTCACAAAACCCATAACGATAGTTAGATATAAGGGGTAAAATCGGGCGTAGATTCCGATTTTGAGGTCTATTTTTGCGTATCTGCAACCATTAGGCCACAGGCTAAAAAAGTGAATTTTTCGTCAGTTATGTGCATGTACCTTATATAGCAGTATTTGCTCACGATACAACGCTATCTGGCGCAAACAATACAGTTTCAAATTTAAAACGCCTTAATAATTCTAAGCTGCGATATTTTCGCATATAGCTCAATCACTTTTAATATAACTAGGCTGCAGCTGTAATATTCAAGTATACATAACAGCGTGGTATCATTGGCAAAAATATGTATCTGAAGCTAGTGCGACATCGTATTATCTATAATATATCTGGTTTTCGCGAAATCCTGGCCATTTAATTTGGAAAAAAGTCAAAGCACAGAGAGGAAGCTCAGATTCACTTGTCAATTACCAAGATGCCCAGTACAGCCAGCCAAGTGTTCGACCGCCTCAACCGACAGTGGGAGGACGAGACCTCCAACCTCATTGGCAAGTTGGAAAGTGAGGAAGATGAAGTGTCTCGCTGCTGTATTTGCACTTGTAGAGTACCTGATATTGTACTGGCGAGATGAAATGCAACACCAAACATTGCCCCTTCACAACTTCTCACCCAATTACCCAATTTATATGAGCTTTTTTTTGTTGGAAAGATAATGATTTCTTCTCTTAAGTAGTCATAATCATCCTTGAATATCTGCTCAAATTCACATGCTACACTTAATCGAAAAGTGCGTGT
Source organism: Phytophthora infestans T30-4 (assembly GCF_000142945.1). Taxonomy (NCBI): domain Eukaryota; phylum Oomycota; class Peronosporomycetes; order Peronosporales; family Peronosporaceae; genus Phytophthora; species Phytophthora infestans. The sequence goes on along the minus strand of NW_003303750.1, from coordinate 659,039 downwards.
CTTTCGTTCCGCCCAAAAAATCGAGGCTATGTTCTTGACATACGGAATCAGATGTTTTGGTCCTTACAAACTTTAGTATTACAATCAACAATGCCCTTTTTACTCATTTCTATGCACATTTGATCCTAGGAAGTGGGGCTGTCGGCGATGCGTTTAACACTGCATGCAGCAATCCCTACGCTGCTCCTGTAGCTAAAACCAACTTCTGCAGATGCGTTGCATATAAGCTGCATTCTGGCGTAAAGCTTGTCACTTTAGGCTTCTTTGTTTATTAAATATCGCAAGAAATGTTCTGTGCATGCATGATCAGCATCAATTTCCCGCAGACGTTTGAGCTTCCACCATTTTAATAAAAGACAAGAAAGTCAAACAACGTGTGTTTGTCTGTGATCTCTGTGCTACCCTGTTTCCATTGCGGGTCTGCCGGCATTAATCCGATAATTACTTTTGTATTTATGAGCAAAACAAAAAAATGGTGGTGCATTTCATCTCGCCAGTACAATAGTGTACCGGTATTGATAACAAAGAGTAATTCATAACTAAGGTATAGGCAGAACCCAGGTGTCGTTGAAATAGACCGACTCTTGGGTAGAAGCCTCCATAATTTAATTTTTGGGTCACAAATGTAGCCAACTGTATTTCATAGGATCGTACTTATACCAGAAGTAGCATGAGATGCGAAAATACTAAAAACAGCAGGGTAAATGCAAAAAAACAAGCATGTGCTTTTCCAAGAATCATGTTTTCCGGAATAAGGCATGGAATTCGCATAAAATTAGATTTTATGCGAAATCAAGCACCATACGCTAAGACACACTTTTTGAGACTGTTATCTATTGATCTCCCAATCGGCCGTTTAAAAAAGGCTCTATATCTTGCAGAATTGTTTTGCAATTGTGGGCTTGGCACGTACTAACATGCATGCATATTCATTGGCAGAGCCGGGATAACAGGTGGGGATTTTCAGAACCGGATGGATAAATTCGAAATATTACCGCAATTTGACGATTGTTAGAAAATTATAAACTTGTTAAAAAGAACCCGTCAAAAGAATATCTAGAGTGTAAAGAACATACAACGGGTCACCCGTTCATATTTTTAATCGGCTACAGCTTCATTTTGGACCTTCCATCTGTCATAATTAATTTGTCGACCACTGAAATGTTAAATATCTATAATAACTGAAATGATATGAAGTACAGCCTACCGAGGTGAAATTCTTGTCGTGGTGCTGCTCCCAGTGCGCCCATATAGCTGAAATGGTGCCCGTAGCAAAGCCTAAACACTCTTTGACATGATAACGAACTCCTCCTTTCCATAGATGCGGTGCAGAGGCCTTCTTTTGGCGGAGGAACTCGTAGGTCTTCACAACCAAGTACTTCTCAGCAGCAGTCAATTTCTTACCGGCGACCATTTGAAAAGTAGTGAACATTATTAGATGCTGTGAAGTTCTTACGAGAATAAATAGACACCAAGCTATCTATTAAGGGGACACACAACGAAATCGGCTCTACGGTTGCGGAGTTACATTCCTCTAATTTAAGATAAAATATATTACCATTTTTGTCCAACCGGGATAATAGTGGTCTCTTAAGAAGCCACCATCTATTGGCGAGTAGGCCAAATGCCATCTCTATTCGAATGCGACACTGGCTCAAAACAAAGCTGTAGCTCTCGCGATCGGGTCTACCTTGAAGATGGACGTTGTTAAACGGTGTCAGCACCGTTCGGCTCTGAGGGTACGCGTTGTCGGCAACGACAAAGTAAGGTCCCTTTATATTTGATAATAATTTGCTTAGTGACCACTGCAAGAAAGCCACAGAGTCATTCCGACCACCGGGAGCGCGGCGAGCCATCGCGGTAAATTGACATGTGTGGTCGGCACACGACTGCACGTTTAGATTCTATATTTGGAAGTGTCCAGAGAAGAAGGCAATCACGCGTCCACGTTCAGAGCTGCGAGGCACTCGTATGGGGCACAGCCACCCATCTATAGCTCCAATACAACCCGGTATTGCACCTCCCGTGCTGAAAGATCTGACACCTGCTGCACTTGACTCCAAATCATCATTACTACGAGGGAATTTCATTGCTAGTTGCTTGCAATTATTGGTATTTCGTAGAGCAGCATGTACTACACGATAAAAACCGGCCCGACTTGTACCCGTAATTACACGTATGTGGTGATAGCTACCACCAGCCAGCCAACTGATACACGCTTGTAGCATTCCAGCAGGTGAAATAGGGGGCTCACCTAGAGCACGCCGCGATGATTGAAGAGGATTTATGGAAAGTCCTGGGCCGACCCAAGAAAGAAGTCTTTCGAAACTCGCGTAGCTCATGCGGTAATACTGCTTGAGCTCTGCTTCTAATAGCAAATGTTCAGCATGTGCAACCCAGTTGATGCGATGTCGCTACATTCATTTCGCTGCCACTCGAACGCCCCTCGTCGGCGATAGTGGCAGCAAGCGCAGGCAGAACAACAGCACAGAGCTCTCCCTTCGCGTTGGACGGAAACATGGTTAAAGTTGGGATTTGGAAAGTGCAGCTTCAACTGATCATGTTGAAGCGGAAAGTGATTTAATTGGCTCCGTCCTCATGCAGTGCCTAACCGCTTTATGCGGCGATGTCACCGCAGGCGATGAAAAGCTCGCACATCAGCCTATTTTTTTCCAACGCTGCATGCGACCACATAGCCCTTCATTGGTTTTTACCCAATGATAATCCTCTATTTAGTCGCATGCGACCACATGAGCCGGTTGAGAGTGAAGCTAAGGTCAGAGTGCACACCCGAATAAGATAAACATATCGTCCGGCAAGTGTTTCCATAATATTCACATATAGCTGAGGAAAAACAGCACAATATAGCCAACCTTAAATACAATTACTTGCACCTGTGTAGCCAAAGCCCTTCACTGCGTAGCTGATCACTGCCCATATGTGTGCTCTTCGACAACCACGCTGAGCTCGTGATTCATTGCGTAGTTGGCGATCCAATCTGCCGTGATACACAGATCGAGGTAAATTAAGGCACTACGACAGAGTACATATTTGGTAGGGAAAATAATTCGGCAAGCCTAAAACTAAAAAGGGGGCATGTGGCTTTACTAGCAAGTTCCTTTGAAACTAATTCTGCAGAAGTGTGTAGCTGAAGTGCATTTCGTGTAGCCATGCAATATATTAATAGCTCCTACCTGTACAGTACGAGCTGCTACCTACCGGGGTTTGGTGAGCTATTTTTTATCTCTTGCATCAACCTCGCCAATTATTGGCTAGACTTTTGTCCGACGTTTTCTGTGGGGATCGCGATTGCACCCATCCCGATACATAACAGAACTTTTTTTTTATAGAAAATGTCATACACTGTGTCTGTAACGGGGTACGTAGCACTAAGTGTACCCTGGTTACATGAAGTGTGACACTTCACACTTCAGGAGTATGACATGTCATACTCCGGGATATTTGGTACAAGGTACCAAGGTCATTCAAAACCAACCATTGGTTAAATGACATTGCATTTCTATAGGTAGCTGATAGTTTGTATTAACCTCAAACTTAACCTACCTATAAATATACTCAGTTTACAATCTACCATATTTAGGTCACTTCGCTCTCTTTAATTAAAGAGGGGACCTGTGAACTGCCGTTCACTGAGAGTTTGTATACTCTCGGAAGATAACTTCCTCTAGCGCAAGGTGCTGTGTGACCCCGTCACACTTGGTAGCACTTGTAGTCAATCCACGCCATCGCGGGTAGACTACCTGAACCTCCGAAGTTCGTTGCCATGGATAGGAACGACTTCTCCCATATGAACGACTCTCAGTTCGAGTCGGTTCGGAAGATGGCAGGCATCTTCGGGATGGAGGCCCTGCAGAGCCTGGTGGTATCAACACCGGCTGAGCAGCTCGAGCGCGTCAATGCATTCGACGCGTACGAGCAGGGCCTCATCGCGCATGTGCGGGAGAACCTGCAGGCTCCGGCGGCGGAAGCAAACCCGCCTCACCCGAAGCCAATACGGCTGAAGGTAAAGCCGTATGAAGGGAAGGAAGGCGAGAACCTTCACTTCTGGGTCCGAGAAGTAGAGCTCGCGATGGACGCGGCTCTGATCTCGACCGAGCAACTGCGTGTTGCTTTTGCACTCTCCAACCTTAGCGGTCGTGCTAAGAGTTGGGTGTACACTCGGGAAGCGACATCCCCTGGATGTTTCACATCCTGGGCTCAGCTGTGCGAACAGCTCCGAGCCGCGTTCCTCCCGGCGAACTACGAGTACCGCCAGCGTTCGCGCTTCCTCGCGTGTAAACAAGGAAGACGCGAACTGCACGAGTATGTGCAAGAGATACGGGAGCTCACGGCGTCCCTAGAGGGAAACCCACTCAATGAACACATCAAGATGACTGTGTTCATGGACGGCCTTCGAGTGGGCCCCGCACGCACTCAGCTGTTCCGGGTGCAGGCAAGCACCCTTGAAGAGGCGATTCAAGTGGCTCTTCAAGAAGAATACAGCCATCGCCAGGCGCGTACGCCGGCCTCAGCGTGGCCTGGGAGTTCCTTGTCGGCTCCCGGTCGAACAAGCCCCAACGGACCAGTTCCCATGGAACTCGGGTCCGCCGAACAGCGTGACATCCGCTGCTTCGGCTATGGGAAGATGGGCCACTTCAAGCGCGACTGTCCCGCGGAAAGACTCCGCAGACGGTCCTTCCCCAAGCCCGTCCTCAAGGGTCGCTGGCAGAAGCCAGGATCCCGGGGACAGGGGAACGCAGGGAACCAGTAGGGGCGGGGCGCCCTACTGGGGAAGAACTAAGTCTTCGTGATGGGTGCGCGGGTGGCGCGTACCACGGGGACTTAGCCCCTGAGAGTCTTCGCACTCTCGAATCGGCGAAGAGCAGCGGCGGGTTGCTCGTAGTACACGGATGTGTACGGGGGTACGATCACCCCTTTAGAATCTTGATTGACTCTGGGGCGTCGAAGAATTTCGCACGCCGCCAGACGGTTGCTCGTAACAGCAACAAGTTGTCCGAAGCTTTGCGAGAAAGCAAGGGCAACGGGACGGTGTCAGTGCGACTGGCCGACGGGAAGGTCGTCACTGTCCCCAACGTCCATGTGGATCTGGCTGTCAAGTTTGAAGACTTTGACAGCCTCGAACAGTTCACTGTTCTCGATATGGATCCATATGATATGATCCTGGGCATGCCCTGGCTTGAGAAGCACGAGCCCTGGATCGACTGGCGAGGCAAGGCAATCGGTGCCAGCCGCCCTGCGCAGTCCGACAGAGCATTGGTGAGTCATGTTCCCACCTCTGTCAGGACCCGGGGCGCCCGCGAGGGCTGCCAGGGTACCAAAGCATCCGGCAGATGCTTGGGAGTCGTCGACGTATATGACGACTCCGAGGATGTTTTGATGGTGGCCGCGCCCAGAAGAGGCGCCGGCCAAGTGGGTAACTTAGGTCCACAGGCGGGTAACTTAGATACGCAGACAGCTGCAGCTGTCATGAACACTGACAATAGTGTGTTCAAGGTGGGTAACAGGGTTCCCACACACGGTCGCCCAGACCTTAACTGAAGAGGAAGACGTCGGATACGCTTCCTGTGTGGGTAACATAGTGCCACACGCGGTCGCCCAGACCTTAACTGAAGAGGAAGGCGTTGAACACGCTTCCTGTGTGGGTACAACAGTATCACACGAGGCCACGAGTGCCTCGGATGTCGTAGCGACGACATCCCTAGACGTGGGCAGCAAAGCTCCCCGTCACAGACGCCGTCGGCAAAGACACCGCCGCCGCCTCAAGTCGGATCCGAACTTCGTTCCGATCGACGTCGCTTCAAGCGACTCGGAGTCCAGGGCCCGGGCTCCTCCGACAAGGCCGGTGGAAGAGTGTTATCACATCTTCGATAGCGAGACGGGTTTACCCGTCAAGGCATCTGGTGTCCACTTGGAGCCGTTGCCAGAGGTTGCGGAGATACTGAACCTCGAGGAAATGACGGCTGAGTCTTTCCTGGCCAACCTCAAGGCTGGAGAGATCGCTGAGATGGTACTCATGAGACCTGAGACCACTCAGGAGGAGCTGAACTCCTCCTCTGTCTTGGACGAGAACGTCCTGGAAGACATGAACAAGCAGCGTCAGGCGCGCTTGGGTTCTGAGATTCTCAAGAACCCCAAGGATCCGGTGTATCCTTTGGTGACGGAGTATGCGGACGTGGTGAATAAACACCCACCGACCCAACTCCCACCGGATCGAGGCGTACGGCACGAGATTGATCTCGTGCCCGGCACAAAGTATTGTGTCACGAGGCAATGGCCTCTCCCGCGCGAACAGTGCGAGGTCATTGATGCCTTCTTCGCCGCGAAAGCGAAGGCAGGCATGGTGCGGGAGTCGAAATCCCCGCACTCGACGCCGACTTTCTGCGTTCGTAAGCCGAACGGAAAGTGGCGTCTGGTTCACGCTTATAACAAGCTGAACAACGCAACGGTGCCGGCCCAAACACCGATCCCACGAAAGGATGTGTTGTTGAACAACATGGCCGGGAGCGTACTGTACAGTGCGCTGGATTTGGTAGACGGATACTACCAAATCCTGATGCGAGAGAGTGACATCCCGCTCACCGCGGTAAGCACTCCAAGCGGCATGCTTTGGGAGTGGCTCGTCATGCCGCAGGGCTTGTCTAACGCCCCGGCGACGTTCAATCGCCTGGTGACGCAATTGTTCCGCCCTTTGCGTACCTTCGTACAGACGTACTTCGACGACATTTTCGTCCATAGCCGTGCCGAGGGAGGCAAGACGGCCATGGAGGTGCATCTAGGACACCTCCGTCGAGTGTTGGACGTGATGCGAGCGAACAAGCTCTACGCCAACATCGACAAGTGCGTTTTCGCGTCACCAGAGATCAAAGTTCTCGGTTGCTTCGTAAGCAACGTGGGCGTTCGGGCTGACCCAGACAAGGTCAAGGCCATAGCAGCATGGCCGACGCCCCGATCCCAGAAGGATCTTCGAAAGTGGTTGGGTTTGGCCAACTACCTTCACAAGTACAGCGCTGGGTACGCGGGCTTCGCTAAGCCTTTGTCGAGCCTCCTTCAGAAGGACGTCGACTGGCGCTGGGAGCAAGAGCACCAGGATGCTTTTGACAGCATCAAGGCCAGTCTCCAAGAGGCCCCTGTCCTGGCTCTGCCGGACGAGACGAAGCCGTTTAGCGCCGTCTGCGATGCCTCCGATTACGCCATCGGGTGTGCATTGCTGCAGGACGACACGGCTGGACAGGAACGAGTCATCTCATTCCAGTCCAGGCAGCTCAAAGCCGCCGAGCGGAACTACCCTGTCCATGACAAGGAGCTCCTGGCAATGAAATATGCCCTTGTGAAGTTCCGTGTTCACCTTCTGGGCTCTACGCCCTTTGTGATCTACACAGACCACGCGTCCTTGAGGACGGCGACTAACTCGCCTCACCTCTCCCAACGGATGGCGAGGTGGCTGTCCTTCTTCGCGGAATATAACTTCCGCGTCGAGTACAAGCCGGGCAAGCTCAACGTGCTTGCGGACGCCCTCTCTAGGCGTCCCGACTATGAGTTGGCCCACATCACGCGGGTGACAACGGATCTATATGATCGGATACGCATGGCGTATCGGGACGATGAGGCTGTCGCGCCTATCGTCAAGTTCCTTAAGGCCGGAACGAGCGCGAAGTCCGACTGGCTCTCGTCGCGACAGCGCTCACGGCTCCACCGATATGAGTTGAAGGAGGGCCTCCTCTATTATCGGGTGGAGCCCACTGATCCTCCACGGGTGGTTGTACCCAACGACGAGGATCTGAAGTTCGACATCCTCGCGGAGGCGCATGACGCGCCCTCCAGCGGCCACTTGGGCCGCGAGAAGACCTTTCTGTCGGTCTCTCAGTCCTTCTGGTGGACCCACATGTACAAGTGGGTCGCCCGGTACGTCAAGACATGTGAAACATGTCAGCGGGTTAAACCCGCAGGGCACTCTTCGGCTCCACTACAGAGCCTGCCCGTACCGGCTGATTGTTGGAAGTCGATGAGTCTTGACTTCATCTTTGGGCTTCCCGCCGACGGACACGGCAACACCGGAATTTTGGTGTTCGTGTGTCGGCTGAGCAAGATGGTACATCTTGCTCCAGTTCCCGTCACTGTGACGGGCGAACAAACCGCAAGGTTGTTCGTCGATGGCGTGTTCCGCTATCACGGTCTCCCGGAGACGATTGTCTCGGACCGAGACCCGCGGTTCACTGCTGCGTTTTGGAAAACGCTGTTCCCTTTACTGGGAACTCGTCTGCAGATGTCCACTGCGGATCATCCGCAGACAGACGGCCAAACAGAGCGCGTCAATCGAGTGCTCGAGGACACTCTGCGCAGTGTGTGCGCGGCAGCGCCACGTACGTGGTCGACGCAGCTTCCAGTTGTTGAGTTTGCGCTCAACAACGCGGTGCACGCGTCCACGGGGTTCACGCCGTTCTACTTGAGCGGCTTCCGCCACCCCAGAGTGCCTCTCACTCTTCGAGGAAACACTGACTCCTCTATTCTAAGTGGGGGAGAGGCTCGGAAAGCCCTTTCCTCCCAGGTCTCGGATGTGAGGCCAGTTTCGCTGCGGAAACAGGTGGAATCCTTTATGGATACCAAGCTGAACATTGTCAGCAGGGCCCGCGATGCCATGGCAGCGGCCCAAGATAAACAAAAGGAGTACTCGGACAAACAAGGAAGAGGAAACTTAAGTATATTTGAGATTGGTTACTTAGTGTTACTAGACACGAGGAACCTACCTCTAGACACTGTTAGCTCTGTCGGCAGCAACAAGCTGAAGCACCGCTTCATCGGACCTTTTGCAGTCCTGGCCAGACATGGTGCGTCGTACACCATCGACCTTCCAAAGTCAATGACGACGCACCCGACGTTCTATGTCGGACGTCTTAAGCGGTACTTTGACCCGCAGGGGGTTGCTGACTCGCAGACCCCCCTTGACCCAGCTCCTCGAAGCGAGGGCCGGTCACAGTCGTCGACGAGGGCGTCGGAGCAGGCACCCAAGCCTCGGTCGGGACGGCAAGGCTGCGGTCAAGACCGTACGCCGGAGGGGCTCCATACGAACGGACCCCGGCGCCATACGCCGAGTACGCTGAGTACGCCGGGTACGCACCATACGCGTACGTCTGGGAGTGTGCCGCAGGCGGCTCCGGACGTGGCAACAAAGCCTCGATCCGTCGGATCATGCGAAAGGCCTCGTCCAGATCGGACGAAGAGGCCCGGCGATCCACCCGCAGGTGCAGGCTCGCGACCTCTCGCTCCACCAGGTCCAGGCGACCCGCAAGACGAGCGAGCTCGCCCTGATTCCCGGCCTGGGCGGCAGCATTACCGCCAGTCCCAAGGCCAAGTGCAATCTCAAGCACGAGGACACGTTGACGGAGGCGGTCAACCTCAGGGTCCTGTGTCGGAGCACTCGGACGAGAGTGGCTCTCGGGAGGCGCCGAGTACTCGTACTCGTACGAGGGCACCTCCGCCCCTGCTTGACCGGAATGGAGAAGTCCACTTCCACGTGGAGCGGATCCTCCAGGAGCAACGGTGTCGCGGGAAGCGACAGCTCCTCGTGAAGTGGAGGGGTTATGCCCACTCCGAGAACTCGTGGGAGCCGATTGAACGGCTCCTGATTGACTGCCCGAAGGCTGTCGCAATCTGGGAACAGAAGCGGCGGCAGCTTCATAAGTAGTCCGGGGCTTCTTGCCCGAACGGGGTACGGATGATGAATACATACCGTACCCGCGCTCATCGTGAGCGCTAGAAGCCGCGCGCTTCAGGATGTCCCTTGGCAGCATACGCTTGCTGATCAAGTGGGCAAACCTCACACGAAGATCACGCTGGTCCAGGATGTGGGACAGCTGCTGATCTTCATGGAGTTCCCATAACTCCGTGGGCGAGTACTTGAGAGTCTCCACCCACGCCCAGAACATGTCCTCACAAGAACTCCATGTGGGACAGTTCTCGGGCATAACCCAGGGGTATCCCCAAACAGGATAGAGACCACCCCGGGTCTCGGGCTTCTTACGACAAGTCGTGAAGTCCTTAAGGGGAATGCGGTGTTGCGCGAGAAGCACACACCGAGCAGCCTCCAAGTTGTCGACGAACAACTGTTCTTTCTGAACAAGGGCTCGTTCATAGATGCCCCTAGAAGTGTCGCCGCCCACAAGACCACGAGGAGCGACGAGAAGCTCTAAGAAGAGGTCAGCCCCAGAGCTCTCCTCGGGAGGCCAATACCCTCTTGAGTTGATGGCAGCTCCCTGGCTGACGGGTGCCGCCACCGAACCCCCACGCACACGCTGGGCAGCTTGGAAATCCTCCTGCTGCTGGTCGAGGTCATTCGAGACCTCCCGGGGCTCAACAGTGGCACCCTCCTCTTCCTCTTCTTCCTCCTTCTCCTCCTCTTCATCCGAGGAGCCGAAGAGACTCTGATAGGAGCGTCGAGTCTCCTTCTCCTCGCGGAGTGGAGACTTAGAGGCGGTACGCTTCTTTGAGGGCTTGGCGCCTTCGGCTTTAGAGGCCTTAGCGCGCGCAAGACCCTCGGCAAGCGAGAGACGTTTGCGAGGACTCCCTTCCTCATCGCCACCGGCTTTGGGAGTGCCCTTAGCCTTAACGGCCGGACTCTCAGAGCGCACAGAGGTCCTGGGACTGTGATCACCGTGATCACTAGCGGACGACTGCACGCTGTCTTCTTTGTGCTCACTGGGCACTGGGCTGTGCCCTCCCACAGAGCCCGCAGGAGCATCATGGGTGCTCTCGGACTCGGCATCGTCCTCACTGCCCGAGTTGAACTCATGTTCTACGAACCGAGGGTTCGGACGATTGTCTGAAGACGAGGGCGACGGACTGCGGCGCCTGCTTGCGCGCTTGTCCGCAGCCGCGTCACCCGAGGATCCGATCGCCTCGGAGGCCACCTGAGTAGCCTCCTTGAGTGCAGAGCCTTTGCCGTGAGGCTTAGTGCTCTTGGCCTGCGCCTTACCGGCTGCAGCCTTGGAGCGTGTCTTAGCACCGCTCTAAGCAGTGCCACGAGGCATGTTAACGGTCGAAGTGGAGACCTTGACGAAGAGCGCACAGGTTGCTGCTCGAGGCTCTAACTGTAAAGTGAGCCTCCGCCGCGCTCGCGCGGCCGAGTCGATGGTTTTCGACTTTGAGAATGAGAGTTTGTGACGAACATCTCTTCATTCTGATTGGTCGGTAAACCGAACCTAAGTGGGGGAGGATGTAACGGGGTACGTAGCACTAAGTGTACCCTGGTTACATGAAGTGTGACACTTCACACTTCAGGAGTATGACATGTCATACTCCGGGATATTTGGTACAAGGTACCAAGGTCATTCAAAACCAACCATTGGTTAAATGACATTGCATTTCTATAGGTAACTGATAGTTTGTATTAACCTCAAACTTAACCTACCTATAAATATACTCAGTTTACAATCTACCTTATTTAGGTCACTTCGCTCTCTTTAATTAAAGAGGGGACCTGTGAACTGCCGTTCACTGAGAGTTTGTATACTCTCGGAAGATAACTTCCTCTAGCGCAAGGTGCTGTGTGACCCCGTCACAGTGTCCGACTCTAAGCCACAAAGTGGCTTCATTGTCCGACGATTTTTTTCGTACATGTGATCATTTTCGTTCACTTCCCCTTTCAGCCAATTTTAACACGATGTCTGATCATTCGATTTAATTGGTTACTACTTAAAACCTTTATCAAATGATGTGAATGTTAAAATCCTGCTGCTAATGCAAAGCGGGGCTTTGAGAAGGGTAGCCTCTGCAAAAGAAATCCGCAGAGCGGTAGACTATCAATAAGCATGAAGTGACAAACTTCTAAACCGGAGCAATTTTTTCGCGAGAAAGGGGTGGAGAAGACCAGCCGGATACCCGGCAGACTGTTGAGATGTCCAACATGCATAAGCTATTAAGAGTTGATTCCCCATACAGCTTTATACACTAAACTACCTGTATTAGTTTCGGGGTTTCAGTTCTAAAATCCAGACACCGATTTTGAGATTTTCTTCTCTCTCAAAAAGCAAGTGAATAAGATGCACGAAACTGATTCGACAGCTTTAGCTTGAGGGATACAGCAGGGGCCGATTAAAATGCAGTAAATCACGATTGGACGGTCTAGATCATCCAAAACATAGAGTTCTCTTTGCGCATTGCAGTCATGTCTTTAATGCCTTAATTGGACACCTGCTGCCTTAAATATGGTTAAGTTCTTAGAAACATGAGCGAAACTGACATTTTTCATCACTTGTAGCGCTCAAACAACTATTTTATCACTAACATTTCTCTCTAGCCACCCACCAAACAGCTGAAACCACTGGTCAGCCTATCTATACCACCTAAATACATGACCTCATCCCTTAAACTGCCTACAGCCAATCCAATGCAAATATCTACTATCGTTTCAGTCAATTATTTCTTTCAGAATTGATTGTCGGTAGTAGTGCCGGACCGCCACTCGCTCATTTGACGATCCACCCAGCACTAAGAATCCCCCTTCCTCCAACATAACCTCCCAAGCAACCGCCCTCCAGGATCCTTGGGACTACCACCACCCCGGTCATAGTGCGGAAATGCTGCTGGAATCGCTGAAGGTGCTCAAGGTGACGAATATCCATCTTGTATCATGCGGACTATGCAGCCACGCATCGGCGATGCGTGTTCGTCTATTGGCCTGCAGCTGCCCGACATACGCTGCAGTCGTACCTCCCTACTCGTGTTCTTGGCGTGGAAAGACTGTCACCTGCCACCACCTTAATCTGATAAACTAGGATGGAGTAGGCGCGCACACATCACCAGCGCCCTCCCCAGCTCGAGCTCGCCTCACCGCTGCAATGAAGGAAGCCACGCGTTGCGTTTTTCTAGGCGATTTAACCTTGATGATGAATCCTTATCACCTCTCGCGGTGCCGAGGTTTGTCCATAACTACGCTGCGTCTCACTTGCGCAACAATGAGATTATGGTCTCTTTAAAGGCAAAGATACGCGAGGTCGCATTCGCCGGAGATGCAGAGGAAGTGCAGCCGTTCACGCTAGTGTATGAATGATTCTTAGACAGAATTCGGTGGACATTCGTCGGCCAGCTGGATTCTCTCTGACATATCATAGTTTATACGATTTATACTAAGAACGCCGTACAATATGTGTCTATTCGCAAGCATTTTTACGCATCGCCTTCTTCGTTTGTCAAAGGAGCTTACAAATGGTAGACCAGCTGAGATACCATCGACGCCTTTTACGGGATCGCTCGGTTGTGGACTCAACAGCAGCATTATCTACGCACACCAGGTAAACGCGAGTGGTATCTTTGATACTTTGACAGTGCTGGAGCGGATGTTTTGATGCGGCGCCGTGCTCCGGTTTCTTCATCACGAACCAAAGATCACTCAAGCGCCTCTGCTGCTTTCTGTCGGGCATATTTCGGTCGTCAAGTAGACGAAAAAGTGTTTTTGCTTCATACCATTTTTGCATCTCCGCAGAATCCCGTCTGACGTGTGGAGCAGTCCGGCAACTGAAAACCGGCATTGGCCACCCCAGAAATGGGTCACCATGCGCTCGTCGTATTGAATATCAGTAGTCACATCAGGTGGTTGTTGTACTGGAGCTGTAAGACGTTGTACGAAATCATGTACTCCAGTTTTTTACAGACAGCACCTGATAGCATCATTGAGGCCATCGTACCTCACCAATTGTTCTAGCTTCCAGTTCGTCTATAATATACTTTACGGCTGCAACTCGGGTATGTTCAATGTTCGATAACGCATCGACCAAGCTCTGCTTGAGCCATTTCATCTCAAACAATAGTGACACGCGTGGGGTATTCCGGTTAGGCGAATTCGAGATTTTCCGCTTCCATCACTGATTTTACTCGATTCAGCAGTTGATGTCGCAGGCCAGTGTATTGGAGCAGTGGAGTCTCAAATAGTTGGTGTCCAGGAGACAGTGTTTTCTTTAGATATGCGTAGTGATAGACGAGCGAAGCTAAGCAATACTCTGCGGTGACTTTATGCCTCTCTGGAATACCAGGGAACACCAGCTTAGCTCCTGTTTTCACCAATTTTTCGTGATACTCAAAGCGTGCGCATAGCCGGAGAGGGTGTAGTACATCTGCCACAACCAGAATTTCCCTGTCGTCCACATTGCTTTGAAATACTTCAAGAATGCTGCCAACCCCGGCCAGGAAGCCCACTCAGCAAGTAGGTCTTTCTCGCCCTTCCCTTACTCAGCGTCGCTGAGAGCGAAGTGAAGATCATGCATGTCCTACAGCACCATCGCAAACAGAGGAGGCTCGAGGCCTTTAGCCCTTATATATACCTTTGTAGCTACGTAAAAGTAGCACATTATGTGCACTAGCGAAATTCATCTGCAAAGCCTCACTGACTGCGTTTTGTTGTCCCTTGTCCGCATCAGACATCACAAAATGCACCGTGAGCGGCTATCCCACGACCTTCTCGTACACGCTGCGCACAGCAGATAGGGCCCTCACTAAATGAAGCCGCTGTTGCTGCGACATAATGACGATGGCAACTGGATAAAAACTTCGGGACTTGTCAGAGATGCCGACCACGAGATCCGGGTATGAACGCCTTAAAAGATACGGATGCTACGTCGTGTACTGCGTCGCATGCCAGCCAAGCAATCGGCGGTCGGTCGAACGAGCGTGGGCAACGGAAGGAGTCATCGACGAGCACACCGAGAAAGAAGAGAAAGACGCGCAGCAAGCGCCGGGAAGGGGGGTAGAACAAAAACAAGTCTGACAGCAAAGTGACATTGGTGCTGCCATTACTCTGAGAGGGAGGAGGGGGGCTCGGCACAGCGGCTTACCGAACGCCTAGGCAAAAGTCAAGACGGAGCCAGACATTGTCGTTATCTACGCATCCCGCCGCGCATGTGAATTCGAACAAGCTGTACGAAGACGGTGGTACCCACAAGAAGGCAGTCTCCCTGCGTTTTCGCCAGAGGCTATAAGAAATGAAACAAGATGGACGTCTGTGAGCCAAGACGCTGCATGATGAAATCATCCACGGAGGCTTGGTGAAAGATATGACGCATACATACGTGTACTATAACTCCAATAACTAAGCTACGACAGCGGTGGGCGTGTACGTTGACGACCAATTCGTTACTGAAACAAACGAAGATGATGTGGACGCGTTGTTCAGCCTGCTTGCGACTCTACAAATCAAGGATTTGGGTATGGTGAGTAAGTTCCTGGGCATGCGAGTAAGGTACGCAGCTGAGATCAAGTACATCCTGGACCAAGAGGCTGCAATCGACGAGCTTCTCGATAAGTTTGGTCTGAAGAACGCACATGCCGTCATGACGCCGAAGTCGCCAGAGAGCGAGAATTAGGCCCCGGGTGGCAATACACCACTGCCGAACAAAAGAACGGCGGGTGGTACATCTTTCAGGATGTTTCAGTCAATCGTGGGACCGCTAATCTGGTTGGCAAGGTGCACTCCCCCTGACTAGTAGTGTGAACGTTCAGTTGAACCTCTGATTACGACTGGTGCGTTCGCGGGCGGTAAAGTTCAGCTGAAGCACCTCGGAACCTCCGTGAACCTCCGCGGTAGTTTATACTTAAAAATTCTATGCCGTCTATTTTCAATAAAACTCTCAACAGGTTTAGCATGAAGACATGTACGAGCATTCCAGCATTCGCTGACGTCTCCAACAGCGACACGAGGTTGGACACCACCGACTTGTCCACTGTCACCATGTCGCTGATGGCTTGCCGTTCGACGCGTCCAACTCCTTCGCGTACATCGTGCTCCGTCAGGTCGCCGCCCGACGTGCTGCCTCCCACAGGACCTGCATACCACCATTACCAATGTACGCCAGATGAGGAGCGCACTCTTTCGTGTCCGTGCCGTAAATAGAATGATGTTCACGCTGGATGCGGCGTTCAAGGTAAAGTGGATCAGGTGCACCTTGGCGTTGTCGCCGTTTTTGTTGGTCTCCGTGGCCCAGTACTTCTTGCTCAACGCACTCGAGTCTAGCGCGATGTCCAGATTCGACGCCGCCACGACTGATGTGGAGGTTGCTGTCCGGCTTGCAGAGAGCTGTGGTGCTGGAGTAAGACGACTACGTGGCTATGGTGACTGAAGTTTCACCGAATGGAGACTTATTCGACCTTGTGGCTCCCGCGTCACTCATGGCGACGAGATGGAGATTTGTTCCTCGCACTGGAGCTTTTATCTGTTCGGAAGCAAGATACCGCTGAAGTACGTCTGAAACTGGAGATATACGTGACTCGAGTTTGTGAAGAGGAAAGTGGATACGCGCATCCGCTAGTCATAGTGGCTATTGCCCGATTGGCTTTTCGATCAAGTCGAGCGAAAACGTCGGATATTTAGCACAAATTGCTGGATATTTTCGCTAAACTTTACCCAGGAGCTGCTACTTAATGGCTGAATGAAGACGAAGCGCAGCATATCCAGTCAACGGCTAGTGTATTAACTGGATCCGGTTCGATTATCTCTGGGCCAGCGTCTGTGGAGGATAAATGGAGTCTTTGAAGATTCAATATGGCTGTCGCTCGGAATCTATGGAAAATCTACTGAAGTTGGTGGGCCTGAAGAAAGTGAAGCAAGCTGCTGTAAATTTATTTAAGAATGCAATGGCCTTACAGCAATTATCGGCCACGCAACGGAAGAAAAACTTGATGGGGTTCAACTACAGCGTTGTAGGGAAACCTGGTACTGGGAAGACGACAGTGACGCGATTGTTTGCTAATATCCTATATTAAATATCATAAGATTTTTACTCACTATACCCTCCACACTTAAGGCGATCGATACACTTCCAATTTTCTGCAATGAAAACAAGATCTCGGACCATGGTAGCCTTCAGCGAGCTTCTCTTCACCGTTATGACGTTTCCACTTGTCGAAAAAGCACGTTCTGACGGAACGCTTGTCGCCACGGTCCCCAGCCACTTCCTCGCTAGTCTGCGCAAGTTGGGGTAGTCATCTCCATTCGCCTTCCACCACGTGAAGGGATTCAGGTCATTTTCACGGTAACAATGCACTCTAAATAGCGAGTGAACTCCCTTTTGCACTCTGTTTCTAAATCTGTGGCTGCGATTCGAGAAATATTCGGCCCGAAGAGATGATGGATCATGTCATTCCGTTGCTGCTGCTCCGCTTCTTCGATGGGTGTTTGGTGACGGGGATCCGTTCGTTCAGGTGGTAGCGTTTCGTTTGCCAGCTGCACCATTGCCTGTACAAGTTCGTTGCTTGCATTTGGCTTGTCGATAGGACTTAAGTGAGACATCCACTTTCCTACACGCGGATCCAAGTACGCAACCCACCTAAGCTCGCTTTTCTCCAAGTCCTCGAATCTTTTAACGTACAATGTTAGCATTCCCTTTCTGCAGTCGTTCACCATTAACACCGTTTGAGCCACGTACGCTTCGTCACCGGCTTCTGCCGCAAGACTGGCAAAGAGATCCGTCTTCTCCAAATGCTTTCGAATACCGGATAACACAGGGAGAACCAGCGGCATCGTAGGATAAGTTTGTCCACCTAGTGTTTCTGAGGCAACGGCAAACGGCCCCAGCAGAGCTCGCAAGCACTTTATAGTGAGCCATTCCTCGGCAGTTGGACGATATAATTTTCTTGCCACATCTTTGAACTCTCGGATACCTTCAGGATTTTTCAGGTACGTGAAAAACTTCACTAGAGCTCCTTCCAACTCTATCATTCTTTGGAGCATTTGCCAGCAACTATTCCATCTTGTGGCGCAGTCGACAATAGGCTTCTTAACTTCGTGATCTTTGACGCTGAAATGTTCAATTTGAAGAGCATTTAATCGGTTACAGCCCTTTGCTGACTTTCTAAAGTACACAGCAAGCGTCCGGAAGCGCTGAACAATTTCACGTACCCTATCCATCTCATTACGGTGAACCAACTCAATTGTGTCGTTTAAGAACTGCTCCACGTCATCGATTGCAACTTCGCGGAACCCCTCGATTTGGTTCCTGTCATCCACAGTCAGTGAAGCTTCTTCCTCATGTTCCACAACTGGTTCACTGCTTTCGGCAGCAACTTCAGCAGCCCAATCTGGCTCATCGGCGACACCACTCGCCCGTTTCTTCTTAATCATTGCCCCTCCAACGACTAGGTGCAGGCAGTGTGCTAGGCATGACATGTGCTCGACATGTAATAGTTCACCAGCAGCAACCATGTTTGTGCCTCCATCTCTCAAAAACCGGACACAGTAGAGCTTAGACAACTGCCATTCCTCCATAATTTGTTCAATCGCGTCTGCAATGGCGTTTCCATCATGAATGCCGGCCAGCTCTTTAACTTCCAGAGTCCAATTCTGAGGGCAAAATTCATCGTCCACGTAATGTATAGTCAACGAAATGTAGCTTTTCGTGTTGCTGGAAATCCAAATATCACAGGTCATTGAAAAATACCAACATCCCTTCACAATGGCATGTCGTACTCGTTTTCGATACTCCACAGCCAAAGACACTATTTGTTGTGCGATCTTAGTTCGCTCAGGAAGCCTTATTTTGATTCCACAAATATCTTCGGTAATGTATCGAATAAATACGACAAATCCAGCATCTTCCACAATCTTCATCGGCCGAAAGTGCCGTGCGATCCACTCAGCAAGAAGAAGATTTACGCGTTTCTGTTGCTCCGCTGAAATGGTACGCAGCTGCCTTTTTCCATTATGAAGAGGAGCTTGGCCTGTGCTCTGATTTCGCTGCTCCGCTTTGGTGTTGTACACCTTTAGCTCTTCAGAATGGTAGATTTCCATATGCTGCGGCAACTTCGACTGACCAACACGAAACTTAACTTTTGCACTGCAAAGTAAACAATACGCGAGCTCGGCATGATCGTTATTCAAATCATTACGCTCAATTTGTCTGCACGCCTCGCTTCGAATGAGCCGAGCGAAATGCCAAACATCTCTCCTCTTCTGACGCTTCGTAGTAAAGAGCACTAATCCCGATTCACTTTCAGCACGCTGTTGCAGTACCTGGACGTCAATGACGGCACCTTCGTTTTCGAGAACAGGAGGGCGGATGCATGGGTGCTGGGGTTGCTGTGGCGACTGGTATTGCCAGAATTGTTCCTGTGTCTGATGCTGCCAGTGCTGCGTCTGTGACTGTCGGTCTTGCCAGAATTGCTGTGGATGCTGGGTGAGCCGCTCCTGCACCTGTGGCTGGTGTGCTTGCCAGAGATGGAGAGGTTGCGCTTGCCAGAGCTGCTGTGGCCGCGTTTGCAGCGAGAGTTGTTGCTGGGACTGGTGCGATTGTCGAGAGAACGACCTCGATGGTTGAGCCGAGACGGAAGCTGGCACTGCAGTAGGCACTTCGTCATCGTAAGAAAGCACACGCCGAGGCGCTGGCGTACGGAGAGGACGTGGCGTGTGATGGCCGCGCGACTCGCGCCGCGAGTGCTGCTGTGCCTCCATAGGTATCGGAAAATGATGATCGCCTTCTCAGATAACACACAGCTTGAACAAAACACTTGAATATAGTATGTGCATAGTTTAACGCCGATGTACCATTGAGGATGTAGAAGGTAGTTGAAGTAGGTTTGAAGGGATTCAGATACCTTTCAGGGGTACCTCCGGATGCAGAGGTAACGGGAGGTTCACAAAGGTTCAGCGCCTGAACCTTCACACCACTACCCCTGACATCGCGTAAGCAGCGCACAAGTCGATGCGACACACGCATGCGCCGGCCAAAAGCGAATGTATTATTTCCAATCGAATCACCTGATACGAAAAGTGCGCTGATGCGACTTGCCGGTGTACCGGATCAGCATACAATGCGCTGCTGCTGGATAGCTACAACAACGCCGACTGGGCTGGATCTGCAAGAAACAGCCGGCCGTGGCTCTTTCGGCCATGCAATCAGAGTTTGTTGCTGCGGCTCATGCTGCACGAGAACTACTTGGGCTGTTTAAGCTCTTTAATAAGCCTGACATCCTCGTCTTGGAACAAACCTGTTCAACCAAGCGGCTATTAAACAAGTCCAGATCCTGCAAAACAAATCACATTGATACTAAGTAGAGGTTTATCAAGGACTTGTCTCTGAAGGCCATTATTGTGCCGAAGTACGTGCCGACGGGCGAGATGGCAACGGACTTGCTGACCTAACTGTTTGCCGCAATGATGCTACGCGATCTGTACAAGAGGTATACTTTCGACACGGGTACGACCAAAGATCAGATCGGCGCGAGCGAAAACTAGAACAGCGGATCCACCACAACGTGTTGGGAGGAGTTTTAGAAGTCACGCTTGCTGCTACCGCTGATCCTGTTGGTGAATGACGCCGAACACAATGGGTACGATGGTTACAGCGAGAGCATTAAGTACGCTGTCCAGAGAGCTGCAAGTTCCACAGAGCTGGAGGACAAGAAGCGAATGATGCCATGGCGTGGTACATTTAATTTTAATCATGTCAAAACTAACTTCCTTGTGCTCAAGGCAGTCTTTCTACTTCCTCTGCACGCTCATTGCCTTCTAGCAGTATGATATGCGTTCCTATAATTTGCAGCGGCGCTACGCCCCGGCAGCATTCACATACAAAAAGTTTAGCTATCATTTATAAGAAAATAGTTTCAAAGATAATTTACTGACTTTTTATAATGTTTTTGAATCCCACATCTCACGGTATGCTTAAAAAATAAAAAGGTGGCGAAAGCTTATAAATCGCTGCTTAGAATTCTTGATTTATTTTAGGACGACCTTAGCGTCCAGGTTTTCCAGATTGAAAAAATACTCAGAAATCTGATTCTCCATGGATAGTCCAGCTAGGGGGCCAGGTTTCGCCCAGGTTTCCTTATAGAGAACGGAATTAGATTTGGTAATTTACATTCGGGAGCTTAAATGCCCAAATCAGGTATTTTCCAGGTATAGAACCTGGGATACTCATGTGTGCACGACTTAGGCTAAAGTGGAAATGATCGTAGGCAGTCGACGTCGGAGCTCACCGCAACCAATCGTTTTCTTCACCGTTTACCCAGGTATTTTACAGGTTTTAAAACCTGGGATACTCATGTGTGCGCTACTTCAAAAAATTCTAGAGTGATGGCCGCTGCGGTGTGTCGGCGTTCACGCTCATGGTGGCGTACCACGAATGCACCATTATCGACTTCTGCACCATACAGTCATTGTCCAGGTTTTGCCCAAGAATTGACCATGTATCAAAATCGTTAGTGTTTGCATGCATGTTGCACTGACGGATATGCACGAATACCTAGCGCGGCCTCAACTTCATGACTGCGTGCAGCATCTCCCACCTCAGCTTCGTAATACCAGCTGGGGACACATCGCTGGGGGATTCGCTGCTCACGCAAGTCCAGAAAAACCGGCACACAAACACACCGCAACTGTCACTGTCCGTTTGCATCGGCTCGGTTACTTCCAAAGCTTCGTAGGAATCGTCACGTA
This sequence comes from Phytophthora infestans T30-4, assembly GCF_000142945.1. NCBI lineage: Eukaryota > Oomycota > Peronosporomycetes > Peronosporales > Peronosporaceae > Phytophthora > Phytophthora infestans. Next base: position 637,603 of record NW_003303750.1, on the reverse strand, counting down.
GAGGCCCAGTACGGATTTCTTCAGCCATCTTCTGCAACCGTTTCTTGTTTCTCTTACCGCCCATGCTGTCGTACATCTTGATAACATTGGTGTCTCGGTCAACCACGAGGCATCCCCAATGCGTGCCACCAAAATTGATAGGAAGAAGCACGAATTGGTGCGAGGCAACACTTTCACCAACTTTGTCGAGCGTGCTTGTAGAGATACGACTTTTGGTGGCCTTTGGTTGGGTTACATTCTTGGCATCTTTGGCTTTTTTGGGAGGCGGAATGACGACTGTACAATTGTTCTTGTACCGTGCGAGACAAACCGCAAAAGCACGCATGGCATTATCGTTTAGCCAAGCGGAATCTTGAAAGCAAAAGAGATTGTTGTACGTCAGGTCGAATCCGAACCCAACCAGCGGTGTATACGGCCAACACTCCAGTATCTTTCCCATTATAATACCCGCTGAAGCGGGGTCACTGACCGCGGGTTTAACAGTGCTATTTAACCAGGTACAGCAAAGAACAGCATTGAGACAAGTATCTTGTAGCCCCCACAAGGATTTCATAGCTTCCAGTTGCTCTCTGGTGAACTGACCAACTTTTTCAATTGACACCACGTAACTCTCAATGCTGCCCATTCGCTCACCGTCACTGTCCAACTCAATTTCTTCATCTAGCGCCAATCCGCCCCTCAACTTATCCAACGCATCATCAACAAGCGATTCGACTAGCCGGAATCGCACTCAATCTGGCACGTAATCTCCGTCGACGCGCCACTGAATTGACCTTCCCTCACCATTCTTGTTGACTGGAAAGGTAGTAAGGAAAGACCCAACTTCGCGAACTCCAGGCAGGATCATCCATAGAGTAGACACCACGTGCACTTTCGTGCACCGAAGAAACATTTGCCGATGACTCTCTGTTGAAGTCCATAATCATCTCAGCCACGGCATCGTTATCAGACAACTCCACACCTGCGAATGCATCAAGTTAGAGGGGAACAAGAAGACAAGACATGTAATCAAACCAAACATTTACCTTGCTTACGCAGCCGGCGAAGTAGATTGTGCACATCATCCATGGAGACTCGGTGCTTTGAGTTCTCTCGAATGTAGTTGTACACGTTTGTTGTCCCGGCTTCAGATTCAACCAGCAGCTCAATACCTGACATCAAAGGTGAGTCCGCCGGAACCTGGCGAATACCTGGATAAGACCTGTAAATGTCTTCGGAGACACGATGATTATGGGCGTACACTTCACGCTTCATCACAACGCCCCATTGACCGTCACTACGCTTGGTAGCTTGAGCCAGCATCTGAAACGGACAATCGGTAGTACTCAGCTTGTGTGACGTCCGCTTTCCCGTTGATCTGTCACGCTCGGACCACCGATGCGTACAGATAAACTTGCGCTGATAAGGTTCCATCTCTGCAGGGACGAGAGGCAACTCTGAGTCAGGAAGCCCTTGGTACCTCACTTGGCGCCGAAGATCAGCATTCCTGCGGGCTACATTGATCACCTCTTTCACCACGTTTTTTTGGCGCGTCGCCTCCATGTATTCCTTGAGAGACTGCTCCAGCGAGGCCCACGAATCATGATGCGCCTTAAATACAGGGACCTGAACCAGCTCTTCTTCTTTGACATCGGAGACGGTTCTTTGCTTTCCTTGACGACGCTTTCTCGTTGGTTCCGTCTCCACTTCATCTTCTTCCAGTTCACCCTCTTCCCCTTCGCCCGAAGCGACCTTCTCCTCCTCTGCATCCTCTTCATCTTCCACCGAATCGTCCTCTTCATCGCCCGTAGTCTTCTTTGCTTCACTCGACGTGTCCACACCTCCCTGCCCTTCCTCACCATCTCCTCCTTCATCTGAGACGTCTTCTGTTGCCTCCTCCACTCGCTCTTGAGCATTGCTGTCCTCTGCTACTTCAGTTGGACTAGGGCGAGATGTCTCCATGATTTCTCTGGCGTGTGCTCTCTCTAAGCGCGTACGCGCCGCACGCAAGAGAGCGAGGTTAGCCTGATGAGCTTCCTCGGCCACACGCTCTTGCTCTGCCATCTTCGCCTTGATCTGGGCAGTCTTGTGCGTGCGTGCTATCCTCGGTGCGTGGGAGGGGGGGGGGGCTGCCACGTGTCTCCCTAACTGGTGGCTAGGAATCAAAAGAAGAAAATGAGAGTAATTTAACTCCCCAAGCCCGAGGCCATTTGGTGCTCACCATCTCACACATACCTACACACGTTAAGGTTTATCCGCAAGATGGTCACCTATATTATACTCCATATATATTTTAACGTGTCTGTACTAAAGCCGGTCCATACCCCCAACCCCAAACTTTGGTATCGTGTCTTCCCCGCCTAAAGTGTCTTCCTAATACATGGTATATCTATTATTGTGTCTTCTGTACGCAAAGACGATACAGTACAAGCCTGATTTATTTGTCGATATTTAGAAAAAACAAACCAGCTGGGAATACGTGAACTGTGCAGTATATTTAATGCAAGTCAAAAATCAGAGCCGGAGCCTGCCTAAACTACGTCATCACTTCTGCGGGATCGCTTCTGGCGTGATGATCCGTCACTTCCAGATTCACCGCCCGACTTCTCGGAGTTCTCAGCATCACCTGCAGTCTCATCGGTAGGTATCTTCGGCTTACGGGCACGAATCTTGCGTTTGTTCCGTGTCTGAGGGATCAATGTGCCGTTCTTCCAATGTTTATGCCAGATCTCGAAGCACGATGCTGGAACACCGTTCACGGAGTGCTTCACTTTGTTGCAAAGGAAGACCCGATCTGCTAGAGCATTTTTAGAAGACGGTTTCAGCCTGCATTCACCGCAAAAGAAGGTAGTCTCACCCCCACGCAACTCTCCATCGGCTTTGAGCACTGAGCACACTTTACAGGCGCGCTGACGGCGTTTTCGAGCTTGTGTGGCGCTCCCTTTACGCCACTCGTCGGTCTGAACAGGCACATGTCTGGCGACTTCTCGAGCTTTTGTCGGTGTCGCCTGGAGCCGTCGGCGGCGTAGCAGCTGCTGCCAGTCTTCAGGTTGAAGCTGGCACAACTCTAGGTGAAGCTGTTTGAGATATTGCACGTGTGATAGCTTTCGTTCACCATCTCTAACCCGCCGGCAATTGAAGACAATAAATGCATTGATAATTGCCAGATCAATAAGGCCTAGGAACAGCGATTTGTAATACTTTCTGTAGCGTCTTGCCAACTGCAACGAGTATCTACGGGGTGCATGTAACAGACACGATTAGCGGAAATGGTAAAGCTGTCTATACACGATAAGACAACTTACCTTTGAAGACGCAACTGGTCATGCACATCCACGCCGCCCATAAAGGTCTGGTAATCTTTTACCACTCTTGGTGCCATTACTTCCGCTTACGAAGCCGTAAAAGGGTCTCGTCGGACAATTCTGTCCTGTTGCGCACTTCCACCAGTTGCTAATACGTGCACCCCTTGCTTGTCGTACCACCGGATTGCTTTCATTGCAGGAACATGAACGGATGTCGCCACTTCGTACGTCCCTCTTTCGATATGTGCTGGCCGCTTGTTCGACGCTCGTCGGCCATTCTTCTGCTTTGCTGGTAGAATGGCCTCGCACAAGCCTTGCTTGTTCATCATAATCGTTCCAACGATGTAGAAAGACATCGTAAGCAGTTGCATTGCAAGCACCACGGAGGTGTAAAACCGATATGTTACAACCAGTCGAAAGTCGGAGGGTCCAGTGGGGCCAAATACATGCTGGAGATTTCGCACCACTGCAGCAGGGCCGGATTTCTCGTCAGGTGGAGTGCTGTCGTCTTGCATTTGGCGTTTACCACAGTAAACCTCGAAACTGTATCAGACACGGTAAAGAAATCGTTAGCATGTAGCAGACACGTTAAGACAACTTTATAGCCAAAAAAAAACGCGCCCGAAGGCGCGTCACAAACGTACCGGATGCAATAAGCCGTCTCAGAACAGCACAGCATGAAGAGCTTAGTCCCCCCATTTGTGAGGCTTATCTTTCATGTACACTCTCATGCGATTGAAAGCCGATCTTGAAGGAAGCATCGCTTCATCAAACGCCATGACCGGTGGCGGTGCAAAGCTGCGCTGGAAAGTATGTTGCAGTACGATGATTACTGGCCGCAGCTTCCACGCGCGGTCCGTCGCTGCCTCAGGAGCATCATTGCGACTGAAATGCATGTTGCGGGAAAGATGAGCAAACCGATCTCGCTTCATATAATGGCCGAAGCACCCACGCGGAATTGCGCCTTCGTCGGTAGTCTTCCAGTGGTGGTCAAATTTCTCCTTGTTCGGCGCAATTGTTCTGGCAATGAGTAGGCCAATAAAAATACAAAACTCTCTTCCAGATATGTCAGGTGTTGCCAATAAATTCTCCTTGATTTGTTCTTGCGATTTCACTTCAAAATTGTTGTCCTTCCGGTGGCGGGCTTGTTGCTTTGCACGCTGAGCGCCAACACGCTTATCCAAATTGTGAAGGAAATAGTCGTCACTAGCTCCGGCAATGTCTTCCCAAAGATGGGGAGGTGCAAACAAGAAGAATGACCCCAACGCGGTCGAAGCAGCGGAAAGGGCTTCTTCAGTAGGCCCGTGATCCCCGCTGTAAATATTGGGATAGTCCTCCGTAAGCCATGCATCAGTCCGAGTCTCGTACGGCTCGTCCATGTAGGGAAAAGGCATTGGGTATCAGGTCCATTCCATCCATTGAGCTTCATGTCTTTTAGAACATCCTTGTGTACACTACCGCGCGCAAGTGCTCCAACTCCGCCAACTGATTCAAGTAGAGATGGCTCGAAAAGTAAGTCAGGAGTAGCAGCTGAATCCTCCACGACGGCGTCGGCTTCTTCGAGGCCTAAGTCCTCATCATCATCGTAAATGGACATATTCTCATTGTCACCATCGGAATCCAGTGCTGCAAAATCTGCTGGATTATCTATAGGCGCGATAATGTTTGGGTCATCTACATCCACATACACTATAAGAATCCATAACGTGTACCCTTAACGTGTATATACACCATAAGCTTACCCATCATCGTTCTGATTCAATATGCAACGCTGACGCTTGGTTGCACTTCTTCAGGTGGTATGGCGGCCGGTTGCCCTTCTTCACCTGGCATCGTGCTTTCTCCGTCGCTATCAGGCTCAGAGCAGGCATACTCTGAGCCAGATGTAGCAGCAGCATCGAATTCAGCATGTAAACTACAATTGGGATACTCGTCTGTACCTATAAGGGAGTGGTGTGTTAGCGTTAGCAGTAGCTCACAGGTACAAGCAATGTATTCGACCTGCTTACCGTTTTCATCACCAACTGAATTGCCCAAATCACTCTCTGCCAGGTGTGGAGAGGTAGCCTGAATGTTCGGACAAACAGTCTTCGTCGTGTCTGGATCTGGACTGACAGTTCGGTCAGCAACTATATACACGGTAGCGTTAGAGTCATAACATGTACATACACAATAAGATCAAACGCACCATCTTGTCTATCAGGCACATCGGTTTCAGGCTGTCCACTTTCCGGAGTAGGCTGAGTCGCTGCTGCTTTTGCTTGTTGCTTCGCCGCGGTAGCTTTCTTCATCTCCTCTAGCAAAGCACACGTGTTAAAGTCCACACAAAGACCTTGAAAGGCGATACTACTTACCCAAGGCGATACGGTCCAAATATGCCATCAACGCAGCCTCTCCAACGAAAAAGTCCACGCCACGTACGTCCTTCTTCGTCTTCCCCGGCATAAAGTACGTGTAGTCGTTTGACAGGCCCGTAGGGGCCTTTGATTTCCATCCTTCCTTCAGAAGCTCTCGCCATCGGCCTCTGAACCCGGACATCTGAGCGGCAGCGGTGAAAATTTTCGAATGACCGAGATATGGGTGGCGCAGAATTCCACCTGCAATCCTCTATGCTGATTTGTGTGACACCCATCAAACCTGTGTCTTCTAATTTTCTAGAAAAACCAAGTTCAAGGCACACGCATAGCTATGTACTGCTGTGCGGGAAGATGGGAAATATGCCTACCCCTTCTTGACCGACAATTTGTATGGTCCTATACCAACGTCATGTATAAAAGCTTAACGTGTCTTAGACACGTTAAGCTTTTCGCGGAATCGTGTCTCATACAGGCTCTCGGGTTTGGGGGGTTAAACCGTAAAAACTCTATCTGGACAATACCTGCCGGTATACCTGGACAATACCTGAGTGATAAAACCTGGTGCCGTTTATTTTAAGGTGTTTAGGATCGAGTAGACGAGGATCTTATTAGCTCATATCGATAGGATAGAGACGTTCTCTCAGCACCAACAGAAGCTCATTGAGGAGCACGAATCAATGCGTCTAGCTGTGAAGGCGTTGCATCGCCATGCCCACTTCGAGCAAGCTTTTGAAGAGGTGAGTTTGAACACAACCAAATGGGCTGATTAAATTTGATTCTTGGTTGCTGACATCACCCTGTGGGTAATGCTGCAGGAGTGCGCATTGCGCAACGTCGACCAAAGGGGATGCTCGGTTCTCCGATTGCCAAGATGCAGAAAAATGCCAGCGCAGACTCCATGTTTTACGTCGATCCTGTTTACTGAAAATCAACAAAAAGTTGTCAAACTTGGCTTCCGCTCGCCGTTGCTCGCGGACCTTGTCAAACTCAAAAGACAGCCGATCTACGTCTAAGAGAATAGACGCTTCAGCTAACCCAGATAGCTGGCATCAGACCTTGCAACGAGATACGCACCGTTGCATTGCTCGACTGTTTTGCCTCTACTCTGGGCAATATTGGCAAGTACCACGGGTACTTCTGTTGATTGGCTAGCTGGCTCCAAGGGCACGACTGCTACCTTTTCAATAAGTTGCGCAGCGTGTGTTCGGACGCGGTTAACGTAGCTCTCTTGATAAAAAAATTGTTGGATCTTGTCCAGCTTGGCTGGGCCGTTCTTCAGATAGTTGAAGGTGCTTAACGAAGCTTCGATAAGGCACCTTAGCATCATCTGATCGTCAAACTCAGTTACCAACGCACGCGCTAGTCTTTCATCAAGCCCAAAGTTGGGTGTTTGCAACCCTTCGACAAGTTGCTTGCAAGTGATGAATCCGGATCCTCCCGGATCCCGCGAATTTAGCGCTGCTAGTAGCACGGATCTCCTGGATCCGAACCCAATCGGACTGGAATACCAATGTTCATTTTTGTAACATTTAGATGTGAATTCAAAAGAGTCAATTGAAGCCGCGAGTTTGTGCTTACCAGCGTCGACGGACAGCACTTAAGTCAGTCGACGTCTTCTTCTCAAGAGCAAATCGAGCAGCTTACCTTTGCCTGTTCGTGTTCATCGAGCTGAGCCACTCGTGGCGAGAGTTTGCGTTTGGTTCTGCACTGTCCCGTTACTGTAGAATTGCCGTTCCATCGGTTGCGCTCGAAGATATCGAAGGCAACTTGAACTTCTCGCGTTTGAGGTGGCGTCTGTCCATCGCATCATTGTCAACTCGCCCAACCACTTTCGTGTTCTGACTTGCCATGGTTTGTGTGTCTCTTTGGATCGGATGTCGAGACAGATGATTTACATCGACGCGAGCGTTCGAATTGTGGCTGAGCGCTGGCAGGTTTGTGCTGCCCAAAACCCCGCGCCGCTGCCTCACCATGGTCCTCCCAGGTGACACTCCACGTGGTATCTCGGAGCTGACGCGGTTGCGGTCGAGCTCACTTGGAAGTAACACGCCACGTGGAGTGAGTATGTGGAGTTGGAGACTTTGCTATTCTTGTGAGGATCGAGGTGAGTCAATCTTGACACCTGTTGAACCTGTTCCTGAAGTTAAAAGAACTTAATCGAAATGGCTACATAAGGTAATCAGAAGTGAGGATGTTTTTTTTTGGTCCAATACCACTATTATATTTTGAGTTAAAAATAATTGTGAAATATTCCGAAAGGGAAATAAAATGGGTGTGGCACGTCAATACAAAATGTAAATGAACGAACAACTTGCAACGAACGCTGTTGCAAGTCATGTGTAGACATGTAGGAAGATGTTCGGATGGCTACAGTCGAAGCGTTTTGCTACTTACGCGCAGCATTTCATTCCACCAGGCGATGTAACCTCCAAGAATCGCCAATCCAGGTCCGTTCCCAACGGTTGGGCCAACCGGAGAGGGCGTGACCGATCCCAGTCTGTAGGAGAGTCTCCTCTCCCTACAGACTGGGACCGATCGTCTCCTAAGGAGACGATCGGTCCACGCCTATGGTCTCTGCGCAGGAAGTCCGTCCTCACGCGTCCGACTCTCTTTTACTGTGCACGGGACTTTTTACTGTGTTTGATTAACCCCAGAGAAATCGCCATCGCGAGGACTTCCCGACCCAGGGAAAATACGCCGAGTGCGTCGACTCGTTACTCGCGCCTACGTGCTTTGTATAGGGCCGTTCTTCCCGAGTGACATCGGCTGTCCCAGCTGGATGCACCAAAGGCAGCAGCACTTTGGGCAGTGAGCGCCGACACGGTGGTTTGTGCTGGTAACGATGGCACCGACCCAGCGTCGATGGCCAACTCCCCTGCAGACGGTGGCCACGAACCAGCCGTAGTTACGCGATCCGAATCACAAATTTGTGGGTTCAGTGTCGCAAGCCCAAGACCAGAAGCAGCAAACAACGCCACCAGACAGACGAAGCAAGTTTGCTTGTTGCCGTTGCTTGAATTGCTCGAGACCAAAAGCCCAAGCAGAGACTTTGCCATACTTTTGTGAAACAAAACGCTCGGGCTCCGATTGGCGAACACCCTTTTTTTAACTAGTTTCGCGGTGCGCAAATTGCAAAAACTGGTGGCAAGAGAGCAGGCCAAAGCCAGTTGGTGAACTGACTTCTACGGCAAGTGGAGCAGCATCCGACGATTGCACAGTTTGGCAGAGGCCGCGGAGCGCACAAGAAGTCGAGGAACGCTCAGCGAATTGCTCAGTCGGAAGAAACCGCTTCGAGCATTTGCAGTAACACAGGTACTACTACACTCACAGGCTCCCCAACGCGGCCGATACCAGATCGAGTCGAGACAGTGACATGAATCACCGCAGCAATTCGTCCCGCCGCGCAGGTGGACGCAGCGGCAGCGGCTTAAACATTTCGGGACTCAACGTGGACATTGAGATGCTGGTTCAGAGTACGCAGGGCTCGGCCATGCATTTCGGCCGTAAGACGGCGGGCGAGAAGTTCCACGGATGGCTCTGGAAGAAATCCGGTCGCTTCTCCAAGTGGCGCAACCAACACTTTGTGCTTGACGGCGCTCTACTCACGTATTACGACACGTTCCCCACGGACCAGTTCGTGTCGGAATCGTCCTTAATGCCGATCCAAGGTGACAATCTTTTCACGACGAAAAGCGAGTCCACCCCCGCCGGTGCCGTGCGTGTTGCACACGTAGAAACTTCGCAGAAATCCAAGATTGCCTTCAAAGTGTATGCCGTGAGTGGCAAGATCATTGACGTCCGCGCCAAAAACGAGACGTTGTGTCGACAGTGGGTGGACCGATTGAACGAGGCGGCGGCTCTGGCTAAACGTCAGGAGTCGCTGAACACCAGCACCACTAGCACCGCGTCGTCGACGCTTTCAGTGGGCTATTCGGATTCCGAGCTGGACTTGCAATGCAACATCGTGGACAAGAGCGGATGGCTCGAAGTGGGCGACCGCAAGTCCAAGCGAGCGCGTTTCTGCGTCATGCAGGGCAACATGTTTACGGTTTACGATACGGAGGACGCGTGGGCTGTGCCCCTCAGTCGCGCGTATGTGACCCACGCAGAGAAGATCAGTGAAATCACTTGCGAGTTTTCCGTCTCGACGTGCGCTGGTAAAATTACCAAGACGCTCATGTGCAAGGCAAGGTCGCAGGACGAAATGCATCTGTGGATGGAGGCGCTGAGCGGTGCGTTCGAGTAATTTGGCAACTGTTGCCATTCAACCCACCGTGACTCGCGGTACCTAGCGTAGTAGATGTGTGACGACGGTCACGCCCAGCGCCCGATTTTTTCGACTGTTCTCGTTGCCACCCTCTACATCAGCGCTTGTGTTCAAATTGTCGCGAAGGGTGGCGAGCGTATGCGGCGTATTTAAATTATTCACCGACCCAGACGGAGGCCGGCAGTTAGTAGTAAGCGTTTTGTCGAGACCACGTAATTGGCGTGCAACCAATTGGTAGTTGCATGCAGTTTTAAGCAAACAAACACGCAAATTCCATTCATGCAAGTTTGAATCCAAGTAGAAAAAGTTGCCGCTTAAAAAGCTGCCCACAGATTCCGAGCCAGATTCCGGAACATACTACGAATTTCATTACACTGCAGCCAAGTTAGCTAAGAGATACACGATCGTAGCCTTCATTAAGTGTAGCTTGCAATTGAGCAACCTTATCATTTCTCAGCGAAGCAACGAGCTCCATGGAGTAACCGTAATGCCGACGCTACAATACTGTACATGTAGCAACGACACGTTGCAGCAACATCGAGTCGGACCATCGTCAGGAAGAGCAGGAAGAGCCCAGTTTGGACAGGCCAATGCTGTGTCTTCACTGTACAGTAAAAAAACCTCGCAATTCGACACGTTGTGTTCAACTTGGAAGCGTCAAATGCATTCAGGTTACAGTTCTACCACAAAGCTACTTATCACTGATAAGTTATCAGAGTAAGGATTCTAGGTATCGTTATGAGTCCGCAAGAGATCTTGAAGTCCTCGACGATTGAGCCGTTGGTGTTGCTGCATGAGAACCATGCGGCGCTTATCGGTAATGACGTCCGTAGAATTCTGGTCCAGCAGCTCTTGGCGCACCTCATGTTGCAGCGCGTAGAGGATCTCCGTCATCTTAGGACGGCGTTTCGGATCAGCATCCAAACAGCGCACAATAAGTTCACGTCTACATGGTGAACACGATGGAGGGACGATAGGGCGCAAGTCACCACGTGATACTCCCATCATAATGTCAATTGTCGTATAGTCCTTTGGAAGGTCATGGTAGGGCTCACGTCGCGTCTCGAGCTCCACCAGGATCACTCCAAAACTATAGCAGTCCACTTGTGTATCATACCGTTCCTCACGGAGAATCTCGGGCGCTAACCAGTAGGGTGTTCCTACAATCGTACTGAACAGTTTTCCAGGCAACATTTGCCTCTTTGACTCGCCAAAATCCGAGACTTTGCATGAATACGTGCGTGTACACAACAAGTTGGAAGACTTGAGGTCACGATGCACCAATGGCGGGTCACAGTTGTGCAGGTAGGACACACCTTGGGCCACATCCGTAGCGATCTTCAGTAGCGGATCACTCCACGCCAAGGCGATGGGGCTACGCAGCAACGACAACACATCGCCACGTTCAAGGTATTCCATCACGAGCCCAACATTTGACAAATTGTCGAATGTAGCGCCGATGAACAGCACAATATTCGGATGTCGGAGACATGCCAGCAACTCCACTTTGCTCTTAAATGCAGCCAGACCCCCAGCGGTTAAACACGACTGTGCCAACCGCTTGACCACGACGTCCGTCTGATGATATTCACCCACTAGCACCTCTCCATTGGGTGTTTTAGCCAGTATTTCCTTCAATTTCAAGTCTGCAAATGGAATAGAAACTGTCATAAACAGTTCCATGTCACCTGATGCACCCAATGCTCTCTCCAACACCTCCTTTTCGTCTCGGGTCATCGCGTTACGGTTCTCCAACCCAATCTGTTTTACCGATAAATCCAGCTTCAACGTCGTGTTGATACGTTCCGCACGCACTTTCGAGGCATACGCCATACGAGCCGCACGATCTTCCGAATATGTTGCCGTCAGAGTAAAACAGGTAGGTAGAAACACGCATAGGAAGAACAAGAACGCCTCGTTGCTCATGACACGTCTGCTGGATGAAATCAACGGCGTGGCACCCAAAAAACACAACATCAACGTCGTTATCCACTCGGCTACGGCTAGTAGTAAGACGTGGGTGAAATCCAGCTTCATGGCCACGGCGACGATACCGGTAAACGCGGCCAGTACCGCTAATAGACCCATGAGTAAGGAATACGCCAGTTTACTATCATACAGCTGCAGCCACGACAGCAACGTCATCTGGCCGTCCACTCCTGATATTTTCCCCCATTCGGACGTGTCGTACCATGACGTAGGCATCACTGTATCGGATGCACAAACCATCCCATTTGCTAGACTTTGCTCCAAGTTTTTCCTCATCCCAACGAGTTCGTGATGCACAAATACTGCCAGACCCACTGACCAACTCAAAATTATCAAAGAGGCAATAACTTTCCAATGCCGTCGGATATAATACACTCCGATCCGAAGCCTCATACTTCCTTCAAAGTATTTCAAAGGCAACATGCCATAAATCACTGCAAAAGGAGCAAAAATCCACAATAGCCACGTGAGGCCTTCGTCCTTAGACATGGGTTCAATAAATGACACACAGCTTGTCTCCGTATGGTTAAAGGCCGATACAGGGTCTTCATTTAGCAAAGAGCTGAGGAGATCCACCCAGGCGTAGTCGTTGCCTGAGGGCGCGATACACGTGTCTTTGAACCTGCGAAAGAGGAAATACGCCGCTCCTTCGAAGGCCACAAGAGCCAACATGAGTCTCCGCGCCACTGGGAAGTCTACTGTGGAAGAATAAAGCTGATAAGAGATTTCCATCCTCTCGTCTCGAAAATGGTTACTCAGCAGCTTTAAGTCCACACGAGGGTCCATATGAGCTTGCCATGAAGCTGACCCTTGAGCAGAAAGTAATTGAACCCCACTGGGTGATCGTGAAGCTTGATTCTCATCTCTAGAAGACGTGGAAGAACTGTGCGAAGAAGATTCCGAAGAAGAAGACGACGATCGAAGCCGTTGCGACGCGTTTGGTCCGTCCAAACGGCCGTCAGGAGTTGATACGCGACTATATACACCAGCGTTGTCATCCTGGTCTACATCCGAACCATCCAGCACGTCCAGACGCCGCTCCGACGAGACGTGGTGCATACTTGTTTAATTGTTTCTTCTTTTATTAGATTTGGTAGCATTTTTCTCATGCAAATTTAAATTTGATGACACACAGAATGACTAATGACTAAATAGCAAAAACCGGTATTTTAACAACCTTATTGTAAGGCATACAAACACCAAGCCAAAATGAGTCAATCCAATTGCCTCAACACCGAGGGGGTACGACACTTAGCTCCCAGCTCTACGTGCAACACAAGCAGCTATGTCCTCAACGCGGCCCATTCCTATCGGGAGCAGCGGAAGCCAGCGCGGCTCTCCTGTGACTCGTAGCCCCAACGGCGCCGCGATGGTGTCGCACTCGCTTCCCGCCGACATGCACCACGTCCACTTATCTCGCTTTATGACGAACACAAGCGGCACAAGATCCGGCGAGCTTCAGCCGCCCAGAGCGCCGCGAGTAGGCTCCATGCCCGAGCCAAACTTCCTTCAGCTGGATAATATGCCAGATCTGGCGTTGGGACCGCCTGCCGAGACCATAGAGGAAGACTCGCCGCCCGCTCGGGTGCCAGCCGTCATTCAGGTACAGGCAGCACAATTTTCGTTGGGTTTTATAAATTATTCTAATGGTTTTATCGTAGTTTGCTAGTTCGTGTCCAGGAGATATTGGATTTTTAAGGAGAAATCCCGCAAGAGGCTCCTGGACACCCACACTGGATCCGTATCTGGCTGAACATGACGACTTTGATCTATCCAAGAGTCCAGCGCTCGCTGCAATGTCAGCACTAAGAGAGAGGATGCAGACGGATGCATCTGGCCAAGGAACTTCACAGCAAGCAGGTAATGACTCGTCGTACAGGTCTTTTAACGCGCGTGGCGCGGCAGAAACACAACCGTCAAGGCAATACTACGCGTCCGACGAGTCGTCAAGCAATGCGGTGAGTGCTGAACTGTTGGAAAGACTCAGCATTACGTCAGAGGAAGGAGAGGAGCCAGCGAACCGGGACGAACGCTATCGGATGCCGGGATACGACATGCAAATGCCAGTAGATCAGAGACGACGGTCGGAGCGTCGTGGATCGTATGGCAATGTGTCGGATACAGGTGACACGGGTATCTTTGAATTCGACGACCAATAGACTCGGCGGGCAGTGCGATAAAAAACGCAAAAAATACAAAACAAGCGAAAGATTGGAGCGAGGGGTGACGTCACAGGCGACGGTGTATAGCTGGCAGTGTTTGTTATGCATACGTGTATAATTGCAATTGTTCTTGAACAAAAGAAAAACAAAACATTCTCATCCTATTTGTAGCCAGATGCACAACTTGTACTACAAGCCCGGCTTTCGCCGTCATCTTAATCGCAAATGGCGTTTACCGGTATTGAAGCTGTCACAGCAAAGGTAAGAAACGTTTCTTTGAATTTGCTCGGAGGTGCTGATGTGACCACTTCGATAACGTCTTTCCTGGTCTTACGACCAGCGAGAACAGCGAATACCGCGTGCAGGATTTATTTTCTTTTAAGAAATCCAACATTGTGAGCGTTGTGGCAGCACCAGATATTGTGCGTTCTATTCGAAATTTCCGCGGGCGTCTGAGAGACACGACCAGCCCAATAATCGTGTAGCCTAGCATACAGAATGCGTTTTGGCGCTAATACAGAATAATCCTCTGACTCGCCATCTTCATTCACGACAAGTGCGCGGAGTCTTCAGTGCGAGATGCGCTGTCACTTTAACTTCAACGTGTTTCTGGTATCTTATTAGATAATAAAAAAGGTTTTCTTAATTTTGACCTCTAACAACGCAGCGTCGATTCGCCGTTCGCTTCGCGCCTTTCTCCGAATCGTCCCGCTTCGGCAAATTGGGGCGGAATTGACAATACATGTACATGCACTGTGCATTGTGCGTTGCACACGCATCGACCGACATCGACGGTGATGCATGACGAGTCAACGACCGCTGGCCAGGCCGCATTGAGCTGACACCTTCGCATACTCCGGATGGTGACAGTTTCCGCGGCCTCGTCTGGAGTGCGAACAGCGTGCTCGCTGCTCTGGCGCTGAACAATGCATTGTGTGCATTATTGGCAGCAATATGCTGGTGCAATTTGCCTTTGAACCGTTTCCTCGGCGTCGTCGACGAGCGCTAAAAGGCACGTTTTGCGGCGTCTACAATCAGGGTGGGTGGTTTTAGTGCTAGATCCGCCGGATCCAGCAGGATCTTGGCCTCTCCACCAATCAGCGCCGCGGATTTGTCCTGCCGTCCGGCGGGAACTGGAGTGGGACATCCTGTTAAAACAGGTGGGATGCCGGAACATTCGGCATCCTGCAGACTGCACATCTCCCCGCAGGCAGGACGAGGGCCTCGTCGAGGCGGCTCGATTTTCGCAGTCTCCAAACTGACTTCCAAGAGTTCAAGCGGATGGACAAGGTCATTATCGATCTCGTCAATGTGTTCCCTGCAGACGGCGAGGATGGGGCTTTGCGTGCACTTCTCGAGCCATACCTCTCGAAGCAGTTGCGCTCCGCGTGTGTTAAGCTGAAGCTTAACCCGCAACGCCGCTCGTCCGCCGTGGACAACAAGGCCGGCTACATCGACCTACTGTGCAAGTATCGTTCGAATAAAGCGGAAGGGGAGTTCTCCGCGCTCATAGGGCCTAGCAAGGAAGGAGAAACTAAGGCAGATAACCCGGAGACGTCGCAGCGTGAGCCTCGCGTGGAGCGGCATGATGCTTTTCGATTGATAAATGTTTTGTTTAGCCCCCAATTTGTTGATCGCATGTTTGAGGCGGACCGAAACCAAGACAGAGCGAACGTCGACAAGCACTCCATCAACGAAAACAGCCAGTATTGGTTGGATGTAGCTCGGGCTTACAACGAGGACAGGGAGAATTACAATGGTTTGGAGCAGAAGGAGCGGCCACAATATCAGGGTATCCAGCCCTCACAAGCCGTCAACCACTCAAGCGCTAAGCTGTTGGATATGTGGAAGAAGCTTACTGCACGCTACACGGTAGCTCGTGGTAAGTCGAAACTTTCGGGACATAACGAGCAGGATTTCTTCAGTTATTGCCAGGGTCGCATCGACCTTCTCTATCTGCACGATTGGCTTCAACTGCGGCCGAATCAATTGGAAGGGGTGAGAGGTCGAATTGCAAAGAGGGCTCAAATGTCCACGTTGCCTGGATCCGTGGAGAGTGACGTCGATTCATCGTCAAGCAGCGGAAGTTCCAGTGGAAAGAAGCGCCGTCTTCTTAGCCCAGTCGATCGCATCGTAAACATGCTGGAGTCCGAGCATAAAGAAGAGCTGGAGGAGCGAGCGTCAGGCTACAATTCAGTAACCAGGGCATCTACTGCGGTTCAAAGTGCTTTAGCAACATTGAAAATGCTCAAGGAGAGCAATGCCAGTGACGAAATGTTGCAAACGCTCGAGCAAAAGGTCAATGGACTCGTTCAACGTTGGATGGCGGAGATGGATAAAAACTAAGTTAGTGATGGGAACATGCAAATGTTCTAGTTTGCTCGTAGCAAGTGTCGTCTACGGAGTTTTTCAACTAATCCATCTCGAACGAAGCTAGTTGTCGGTCTTTCAATAGTGTCGTCGTGGTCAAATGTAAGCAAAGACCTAAGAGAGCATCGTTGATCGCGTTGCATCTTGCGAAGCTCCTCAAAAACTGGGTCTCGCGTACCTTCCAGACGCTCGTTAATGCAGAAATTGTGTAGAGTTGCTGCACATTTGATCACTAGCGTAGCCGTAGCCAAACGAAGTTGCAGTGGGCGATGAAATATGCCCCATTTGCGAGCTAACAACCCGAATGCCATTTCGATGCGAATGCGGATCTGGGATAGATGATAGTTAAAGGAGTCCTTGTATATCTCATCCGGTTGAAGCGCTGTAAATGGTGTCAAGAGGTGGTTCGTGGCTGTATACGCAGCATCAGCAACAACGTACAAGCCCCGCTCCAAGGTTTCAATCACGCGAGGAAGCCCGCTGTCATCGTAAGCTCTCGAGTCGTTCACTCCACCGGGATGTGATGCTTCCACAAAGACGAAGCGGCTGAAGGCATCACAGCATGCCTGTACGTTAATTCCGGGACGCATGTAGTGGCCACTGAAATACCGGCGCGCCCCCGCTGCGCTGCCAGCATCATTATCGGATGGTGCCTGAATATTACAAAGCCATCCGTCCATAGCGGCCACGCAGCCATTCATGACTTGTTCGTTGCTCCTAGCCGAAAAAGCAGCCGCTGCAGATTCTCGATCGGTTGGAGCCGTGGGAAATGATATTTGCAGCGCTGGAACCCCGATAATTGCGCGCATCACATCCTTGATTATTCGATAGCAGTAGGATCGATCAACACCGCCAGCCCTCCGTAAATCGTCAACCATGCCTCCACAGAGGAAGCGGATCGTCATCTGAAGCTTGTTCTCCACGCTTACAGGACTTCGATTCGTCCAAGCGCGTGCAGGGCGATCTAACTCAACGAGCAAGCCACACAGTCGCTCAAAAGAGGCAGACGACATTCGGTACGTACGTTTAAACTCTCCCTCGTACAAGAGCCGTTCCATCTCCAGATTCCAGTCCAGTCTTAAGCGAGACTGCTGCGTTCGACGGTTTCTTTCCTCCTCCTCCTGCAACACTAAGGCAATTGCGAGCCATCGCCGGCGCCGTCGGTTGCGATCGCTACGTCTATCAGCCCTGAGCATGCCCCCTCGTTCTTCAAATTCTTCAGAAGTGAGACAAGTGGGAGCTCGGTCTTACTTGGAATATAAACGAGGCTTTTCCATCGTCCTGCATGTCCTGCATCCGGCGAATTTTGCTCTAAAACCACCCACCCTCACTGGATATTCTGTCCACCTGTCTCAGTTGAAGTTGCTGCCACACCATTCCTACATCTTAAGAACCCTTCAAGTTTCAGCTGGGGCGACATCTATTTTACTGCGCAGATGTATCAGCACATGGCAAAAAACTAGTGGATCTTCCCTCCTGTCGTTGTTTGCGAAGAATGCACCTACGGAGGTCAATCAAACTATCGCCAACTTTCACTTTCCATTTTCCATTTCAACCACAACCTTACCAATTCTAACCATGATAATCGAAGTGGACCGAGGCGTGCACTTAATACCTGACGCCACAGCGGACGCGATCGAGCTCGTGCAGTGCATGAAGAAGACGTGCGCGAGCACTCCACCCCACGCAGCTGCCCGCTGGCAACAACTGCGCTCTCGCATGGGCCAAGTGACGCATGGCATGAAGCGCTGCAGACTGCGCAACATGAGCGGAGAGAGCGAACACCTCTCATGCCGCCCCTCCATGCTACACAAGGATTTCTGGCTCGAGGCGCTAGACGAACAGCACCGCTACGGCTTCCACTTGCGAGCCTTCCACAAAGCCTGGAAACTCGAGACGGCAGAGGAGGAAGACAGCAGCTCAGACGCATCATTTTTCCACTGGCTCGATCACGGGAACGGCAAAAACGTGGATCTTCCCGAATGCACTCAGCAGCAATTGCGTACGACAAAAGTGGAATACTGCAATGCCGAGCAGCGCAAGAGCTACGAACTCAAGTTCGTATCAAACAAAGAGGACGAAATCGTGCGAGTACAATACGCAACATCAGAAAGAATCGTGAACACTGACGAGCTCAGCAAGTGGATTTTCGTTATTGACCTCTCAGGCCGCATGTACCTCGGCCGTAAGCGCAAAGGTCGCTTCCACCACTCGAGCTTCGTGTCAGGTGCGCCAATCCTGGCAGCTGGCAAGATTATCATCAAGAATGGTATCATTATTGCCGTTGAGCCCCATAGTGGCCACTTCAAGCCTCGATTAGAAAACGTATTGGCACTATGCTCCATATTAGCCAATCACGGCGTTGATATCGACCATATCGCCTTCGTTAAACCCAAGAAATGGGTCTGCACGTGGCCATTTCCCCCGCAACCAGACGTCGAACTTGAGGACTTCATTGCCTCAGATACGGATTACAGTGCCGATAAATCCGACTCAGAAGAGTCACAGACACTGCTACAAGAACTGGCACAGTAGAATTAGCTGTATCGTTTCTATTTATCACGAACTTGAAGAAATGTTTCTATCGCCGTTTATACTCGCACGCCTTGAATTCGATCGGCGCCACGTTTTGAGGCTTGCGTGTGGATTTGACAAGCTCGAACAGCACGAACATCTTGTTGCGTTCGTCCTTGTGTTTGCAGTCAAAGCCCATTTTACGCAAAGTCTGCACGAAGCCGTCAATCCCTCCGAGTGATTCGCTCTCGAAGCGGCTCTTCACTTCAGCAACTTTCAGCACGCCACCAGGCTTCAGCACACGGTACACTTCACGCACGTATTCGCGAACACTCGTTCCCATCAGTGCCAAGCAGTAGACGGCAATATCAACGCTGCTATCCTTCAGCGGAACCTGTAAAGAGAAATTATCAGTCCTGTATCCATCAACAAGCAACTCAATACCCTAGTTGCACTTACATCGGCGATGTTACACGCCGTCACAATTGGTTTCCTGGACACCAAGTCGAACGAGTGCACTTTATTCGGCACACTTTCAGCCAATCTGGCATCTCCACAGCCGAAATCAGCAACCACAGCCTTCGGATGGCGTCTACAGCATCCATATAAGCGTCAGGAACTCCATGAATTAAGCTCTTCAAAGCTGGCATGTAACTTACTTCACATAATCGATGAAGGTGTCCAGTGGATTGGTGGGCCACTTGTCCGCCATCTCGCGGAAGCCCTGATGATACACGTCGAAGAGCTCCGGGTCGTCCTGGAACGTGGAGTAGGCGTCATCTCCCGTGGTTGTATAGAGCTGCTCGTTGAGCATGCGGAATTTGCCGCCATCGATCTTGCGACGCATCTCAGCCAGTCGCTCAGCCGGCGTCAGAGCTTTAGGCTTGCCTTTGTTCTTGCCTTTTCCATGGTTTTGCTGCTGCTTCTGTTGAGATTTTGGCAGAGCTGCAACCTTTTGCGTCTTGTTCTTCTGATTCACCTTCTTGCTGCCGCCGGATGAGGATGGTTTGCCCTCGGCGGCTCCTTTCTTACTCTTCTTGCCCATTGCTTTGATTTACTGTCAGTGGTGCTTGCAATTTTTGTAAATTAGAGAGAAATTGCTCTATGATAGGTCATATTCTCTATGATAAGATTTATGTGTGACTTGTGAAAATGGCAAGTTGAAGTGAGCCTGGCTCTAGTGGCATCGCTGCAGCTTCGAGGTGGTTCGCTAGATCAATCGGCGTCGGCAGTTGAGAGCGTTTCCATCATGGTGTGAGTCCCACACAGAGAGCGCGTCCTCGTGCCGGCGTGTGCCATGAACCACCGAAAGCCTGTGATTGGCGGCGTGCGTGCTGCCCAGCGGTCACCACCACAATTAGCACGATTTTACTGGCTGTTATTCGGTCAGAAAGGAAAGACTTGGGCAGATTTGTTGACCGGTGCGCGTGGTTGCACCATCGGGATCAACGCGATCCAGGAGAGGCGCGTGCCAATGTGGCTTGACACCTTTCGGCCTCTCTAACAATGACGCCTTTGACGCCTTTATCATAACTCAATTGGCACTCTCGAGCTCAAGTGAAATTCCTCGTTGCAACTATGAGCGTTAAGTCCGACATCTCGTTCCTGCTGAACCCGCGGTCATCGGAGGACATGAAGCAACAAACGCTGACGCCACCTACGTCTCCTCCATCGTTCCAGCGCTTAATGGCGCTAGCTCAGAGCCCCGAAGCCACCACGACGTCGTCTTCACTTCTACTTTTGAGCTCGTGCATTGCGCCGTTGGAGAAGATGAAAGTCAATATGAAGACGGTAGTACCGAAGCTATCGTTAGCAGCCCTGTGCGAGGCTAGCAGTGCCAGTAGCTGTAGTAGTGGCGACTCCAGTGACGAAGAACCTGCTAATCAGCCAGAAGCTGCGGTTGAAAAGACTTTGGCGGATGACAAGGCCAAACCCAATGCGAAAACGACTCGGAAACGCGTCCGAAAGAACCGCAACCCACCGTGTCAAGTGGAAGGATGCAAGAACATTGCGGTGTCTCGAGGCTGTTGCGTACGTCACGGCGGAGGCTCGCGCTGCAAGATCGAGGGCTGTCCGAACCGTGCCAAACTGTACAAGCTCTGCTTCCAGCACGGAGGCTTCAAGACGTGCGCGACGGAGGGGTGCACACGCAAGTCTAAGCGCTACGGCCACTGCTGGTCGCACGGTGGCGGTCGTATCTGCGTGATACCCAACTGCGAGAAGGTATCGACGCAAGGAGGACTGTGCTGGGCTCATGGCGGTGGCAACAGATGCAAATTGGAGGGGTGTACCCGCCGCTCCTATCAGAAATATGGCTACTACTGCGTCGATCACGTGTCGTTGAATGCAAACAAGTAAAGAGTGAAGAGTAGTAAGGTTGTACATTAGGCAGAGTGTGCATCCGTGTAGTAAAGTAACTCGAGTGATTAAAATATAGTATTATTAATAATACCTATGAAAGACGTAGTTTAATGTTGTGAAAGCACTTCGTAGCTCTCTGAAAATAGCTCGGTGGCCGGAGCAAAATCAATTGTCAGCTCACTATTGTTTTTTTGGCACTACAGCGTCAAGATGATGATCTTAGATAATGTGTCCGAGAAGCTGCGCTCGAAGCATGTGCGAACGCTCGAACTACTGCAGAAGACACTCGATGAGAATGTCGAGTTGCGTGAGCAAGTGTCACAGTTGCAAAAGGTTCGATTTTAGTGCCAAATTTGTTGCCGACATCTGCTCAAATTGTCATTTTTTGCCAAAGGGTACACTACACCTTGGCCAAGGATTGCCACGATCAAACCTTTCTTCTGAGCTAGAAGATGAAATTGAACGCCTTAAGGAAGAGCATATACGCAAACTAAGAGAAGTTGAAGAAGCTGCCAGAGCGAAGATGGCAGAACAAGCCCTTGCTGTAGAGACACTCAACGCTACAACCAGCAAACTGAAAAATGACATGATAACGATGGATGTGGCTTTACGTGAAGCACGAGATCGACTCAAATACGAGCGGCAAACGTGGAATGAGGAACGTGTCCAGCTTGAGGCCACTATCACGGAGGCGACAAAGACTCTGCCACCTGCTAGTCCGA
This sequence comes from Phytophthora infestans T30-4, assembly GCF_000142945.1. Classification (NCBI taxonomy): domain Eukaryota; phylum Oomycota; class Peronosporomycetes; order Peronosporales; family Peronosporaceae; genus Phytophthora; species Phytophthora infestans. The sequence continues at coordinate 615,577 of NW_003303750.1, read as the reverse complement.
TTCGAGCCAAACAGAACCAGCCACATACTGAAGCGTTCATTGAAGAAGAGAAATCAAATCAACACCTTGAAGCCGAGCTAGAACTAAGTCGCCAGACTTGTGTCAATGCTGATACTGCGCGCCGGTTAACAGAGACGCAACTCAACGAGGTACGAATGGACTTTGCCCGCGTAACGAGTGAAGCTGCGTCCCAACGAGACCAGATTAGAGCTCTACAAGCGCAACTTGCTGCAACTCAAACACAACAGCAGTCGATGTCTGAGGAGTTAACTACTGCACGTCAGAGCTTGGAGACGAAATCACCCAAAGAACGACCGTTGTCTTCATCGACGAAGTTACAGCTGCAACAGAAAACCTTACTTGCGCAATTGCAGGACACAGAGGAGCGCTTTGCTAAGCTAGAATCGGAAAATCGAACTTTGCAATCCCATACCGCTAGGTTGCAACAACAGCTGGCAAATGAAGTGGCACAACGCAAGGCAGACGCCTCAGAAGCAGGGATTTTCGCCATCCACGTCGAGTTGAAGCGCGAGAATTTTCAGTTACGTGCACAAGTAGAAGAACTCAAGGCCCTGCAAAAGCGCTTTTTGACATCTGCAAAGAAGAAAACCATGAGCTTTCCCTCACTATAACTATACGTATTCAAGACACTACCGGGTGCACACTGATGCAATCATCTCGTTTTGTTTGCCTCGAAGACAGAACACTGTGAAAGTTTTTTTAGAACCATTCAATGTTCTTTCTCAAGCAGTAAAAAATAAGACTCCCAGCAAAAATTACGCATTTAAAAATGCGATGGAGTTGTAGCTTTTTATTTAAAGCTTATCTGTTGCCATACATATTCTGCCAGTGTGCATCGCTTCGTTAAACAACAATCAATACACCATGCGAGCCTAACTAGAATACTTTTTCTTTATCTGAATAAGCAGAGCTTATGCTGCCTGATCCCGCCTTCGATTTTTATTTTACATGTTAAGTGCTCAAATCGAACATGTGATACAAAGCAAAGCTAGAAAAAATTGGATTACAATTATAGAATAATAGTCAGCAGAAGACTACTGCCAAATGTTTTTCTTATAGATCATTTAAACTTGCTCCTTGCTTCTCGTATGGACTAATGATTAAAATTAGACCTTCAAAGCGAACGAGGACGTGAGTGTTGCTGATTTTTTTTCGTGACCCCCCCCCGTTACAGGACCTACCACGCTCCATCATTAAATACAGGTACAACGCAAGGTTTAATATCTCCTAGTGTAGCTCTCACATACTCCAGATATCCAGCATTACGGAGAAAAAAGTAGTGTGCAACATTCTTGACAACACTGAGGCAAAATATAGTACTTCGAGGTATAAACTTGCCCGAACATATAAACCGACAAGTATTTCTCTTCTTACGCGCTCTTTTAAAAAAAACTATTAAATGTATCATGTTGCTTTTCTCCGAGGAGCCGCAAAAAATAGCTACCACAAAAAAGTGGTACTATTTTCGATCGCTCCACCATCGTCTCCACTATTTTTGCCAGCATCGAATTGTCATCAAAGCCGAAAAACGCTGCTCTCCTCGCTGGTGTGGTCAAATTCAGGACCAGGACTTGGCTTATATGCGTAAAGCCGGTCTCAACAGGAACCTCAAACTCCTCAAATGCTTGGCTTCTCACGTCGTCGGGCGTTTCATCGGTGAACGCAGTTGCACAAATTACGAGTATGCTCGTTACCGAATCGGCTGATACCTCCATGTCGTCAAATTTCGCCAAAAGATTCTCGAACTTTTCGCATTCCTTGATAATGGTAGAATATCCAACGGGAGTTGCAACGGCCAGGCCCAATCTCAACATCCGGACTTTCGGAGATAATTCCTGCTCAGAAGGACTCGTACGCGCCAGCACTATCACATCAGGGACAATAGTAAGTTTTAGCCCTCTGAACCAGGACCAGCGTTGTTCGTCAGCATCCTCAAGTCTGCACTCTAAATGCCGCACCAATGCCGGCCAGTCCTTTGGGCCGAAATGATTCGCTATAAAATGGCCTCGAGTTGTCCACGTAGTAGCTGCCCAGCCAGAGATTAGGCAACGTCTTCACTTGGGACGAAACTTGTACTCCCACAAACTCGTCAAAAACCGTAGCCTCTCCGAAAAACTGCGGTAATTCCTGTCTTGGGGTGGTTTCTTTGGTAAATAACTGGCTCATTCTCTTAAGACACATCCACTGGACCACTTCCGGACGAGAAGTCACAAACACCCGCACAGTATCAAGTCCTATGAGATATTCGCGTAGTGGACGAAGCACACCAACCACAATGTTCATAACCACACGGTGTGCGCTAATATGCGCGTCCTCTACTGTTCCCTCCCATAATAGATGACACTCAAACACAACAGTTCTCGCAGACACTTGATCTCCGTTGGGGTCCGTGACAGAGTGAGTAAGATTGATGCGCGATTTCTTAGACGAGCTCCATCCAAACCATTTCTTCAGTGTCGATTGCCACCAGAGCACACGCTCGTACAGGTGGTCAAAGTCGATTGCCTTCGTGTTGAAGTCGCCTCCACTATCCACGAAATTACAAAAAGAGGCAAACGTTGGGTAGCCCGAGATAAATTTGATAATCTTTTGAAGATGACCTGATGAGGCTGCAAACAAGCGCGTGGCTGCGTCCTCCAAATCTTCATCAGTCGATAATTTCCAGCGAGCACTGAGTGTTCGGGTATCGGCACTTGAAACTCGTGTCTTGCACAAGATTTCTTTGATTGCATTCACAGTCATCCACTGCATCGGCAATCGCACGATCATGTAGGAGTTCAAACTGGCATCGGGAACAACGTCATGGAGAAAATCTGCATAACCGAGCACCAGAAGATGCAGCTGAGGGACCTGCGTCCACGACACCAGCACATTCTTGCAAGCGTCCATGAAACGCTCTCGTGATACCACATCTCCACGTGGGTCTTCGAATGCCTCACCGACGTTATCCAGCACAACAAACAAAGGCCCCAGCACACGCACCAACTCCGTCGCAAAATCATACGCCGCATCGCTCGCGTTCGTAGCAGGCATCGTCCCTGGTTGGAGCAGTTCACTAATTGCCGTAGCCAGAGCTTCATTCATTTTTGCCTTTAGTAAATCGGGTGGCACTACAAACTGCCGCGGTGTCCCTCGAACAAGAACCGTTCGACACGAACACAGTTGCTTTAGAAACTCATGCTGACTGGGTTGACGGTGCTGCGTTGGCTCCCGGCTGGTGAGCTCCTGCTGATTTTCAGGATCTTGAGGCTTCTCGTTACTCAGGGCTTGCCTGCATTGGTCGATATACTTCCTTCCCAGCTCTGTTTTACCTGTTCCATACACGTTGTCTACCAGTGGAATTTGCCACGTCGTTCTTCCCGATCTGTCGCGAGCCCCGGTGAAGTTAGAATAGTGAATACTCTGTAGCTTCTTAGCAGCACGACCTCGTCCGACAAAAGGCAATGTACCAGTTTCAAGTGAAGACCCCCACATGGTCTCAGGCTTCCACTCAGGAGCAACGGAGACGTATCCGGGCTTCGCTACTAAAATGTGAACGCTATCTTGCATTGCGTCGAGGCTTGGGAAGTGATAATCAACCAGTGGCCAGCGTGGGTCCATCTCGTTCTCATCTACTAGAAGTTCCTTCACAAACGGCACAGGCTCCTTCTTTCTCATTCGTTGCGCATCACGCATGGTTAAAGTTTGCCATGACTTGTCTGATTTTTGTGCCACGAAAAGTCTTAGAGTGTCCTTGTAGTCGATGTCTTCCTGGATCGCCTTCAGCAAATCCCGTCCAGACATGTCTTCCATGATTCGCAGCACCGACAGGGTGCCGTCATTGACTACAAGAAGCGCTAGCTCCAGCTCTCTCGACATCGGTGTTCTCGACTTGGATCTTTGCTTATTTGGTTTTTGGGTAACCCACCCACCCATCATTTTAAAGCCAAGGGTTTATTGGACTTTTTTTATTTTAAAATGTTTTTTTTTTAATTTTAAAATGACTTTTTAATTTTAAAATGAAAAGAAGCCTCTAAATTTGTACCCATTTAATGGGTTTCCGACCGTAGCGGTGTCGCATTCAACGTTAAGACCTTGATCAGAACTTAAGGGTAAAAACTTAAGCGTGCTTGACAAACTATTCAGGTGACACGACTGGATAAAAAAAGTGTAGCACACAGGGGTACGGAGTACCCAGAGAGACTCTCAGTACACAAGTTGGAGAGCTAACAAGGTTTCTCAGTACGGTGGCTGAAAGCCACACGCTATGCATTTGATTATGTTTAACTATGCTAGAAAGTTAAACAGATACATTGGCTTGGCCGCAATAATAGTAAAAAAAGACTTCTGGGTTTGAAGCATGAAAGTTTAGGTATTAACTTTGAGCCCTGGTCGTGGGCTGAAAGTTTCTTTGGATAAGGAACTTAGTATTAGTGACTCTTGAAGTCGAACGTCTTCCTCTGATGCTAAAGCTATGGCAGCCCTTCAATTCAATCCTGCTCCTGAGTCGTTTGACAATATCCTCTGCGAGGATGGAGCACCCCGTGTTCGCGAATTTGCCCCCGGCGCGGCAGGACGCGCTTAATAAGCTTATGTCCTTGCTTGGCCCGGAGGGCGTGGCCCAACTTGCATCGCAAGGTCCAGAGGCGGTCACCGCCAGGCTGGAATCGTTCTCACGCTACGAGAACGCGCTCTTGGAGCACGTCCAAGAGAGGATGAGCGCCACAACGGCAGCGGCGTCGATGACGCGTGAAGGGTCTATGAGACTAACACCGCTCATGGTGAGCGTAAAAACGGGGAAGGATGGAGAGAATCTCCTTCTCTGGACCCGTGAGGTCAAGATGACCGTGGGATCGACCCTGCTCCAGTCTGAGCATCAGCGCGTAGCGCTGACTATCTCCAGGCTTGGAGACTGCGCTCGCAAATGGGCACTAACGTGCAGCACGTCTGTTAACGCTGGGAAACCCACTTGGGATCAGCTTAGGCAACAGCTGTCGCGCGTGTTCGCACCGCCTATTCAGGCGTACCGTATCCGGTCGAAGTTCCTTGCTACCCGACAGATAAGACGGAGTTATTGGACTATGTCCAAGAGTTGAGAGCTCTTATCGTCGGAATGGCGGCAGACCCGCTTCCGGAACTGATCAGCGTGACTGTGTTCTTGGTACGACTTCGTGTGAGCGCAGCTCGAACGGAAGTATTCCGTGTACACCCTAACTCTTTCAAAGAGGCGGTGGATGACGCATTGAATGTCGAGCACAACCTCAGCTCGGCTCGACCTGCTTGGAGCGCTGGTAGCGCGAGCTCTTTGAGCGGCCCGGAGCCTATGAGCCTCAGTTATGCTGAAGACGAAGAAGCGGAGCTTCTTGCTGTGGAGCAGCGCGGCAGCCGCCGATGCTCTGTGTGCAATCGCAGAAGCACTTGAGGGCCTATTGTCCTCTGCGCAAGAAGCGCGAGGCTCCGGCGAGCCAACCCTCCGGGCCATCGCCGGGAAACGACAGCTCCCAGTAGGTGCGAGGCGGCCTACTGGGGAAGAACTGAGGTCTGAAGTGCCTCGAGGAGGTAGAGGGCAACGTGGCGCAGCCCCGAAGAGAGCTGAGCTCTCTTACGAGAAGAGTGTGTGCAAGCCGGGCTTGCTGGTCTTTCAAGCGAGCGTGAAGGGCTTTGAAAAGCCATGGAGAGTTCTGATCGACTCGGGAGCCTCAGGCAGCTATGCCCGTTGCTCCACCCTGGAAGGGAGTCAGCTGTATGCTGAGGCACTGGAAGTGTCAACGAGAGATACGATCTCTGTCCGTGTCGCGACGGGGACACTGATAACTGTGTCAAAGGCCTCTGTCGACCTTGGAGTGAAGTTTGAGAACTTCGATAGCGTGTAACGCTGTTTGGTCTTAGATCTAGATGCGAGATATGGCCTCATCCTTGGCATGGCATGGTAGAAAGCCATGAGCCATGGATCGACTGGAAGTCGAAAACGCTGGGTGTGTCGCACCCTGCTCCTAATGGAGCTTTGGTGAGTCATGAACCCACCTCTACTAGGAAGAAGAAGCGCTTTTGGCGCGAGCACGAGGTCGAGGCGGCCGTAGTGCTGGACATTGGTATGTCAGAAATTGTTAGCAACGAGGTTGCTGTTCGCCCTGAGGGCGTACGTGGTGCGGCACGTTATCCACTGAGCGGTGCAGGTCATGTCAGTGACCAGCTGCTGGGTCATGGTGAGGCCGAACGCGGAGTGGCACGTGATCCACTCAGTGGTACGGATCTGGGCGATGGTCTATCGCTGCATGACCCGAGGGCCGCGGTCGACTGCGAGTCGAGGCATCGTGGGCGCGGCCCAGGAGATGCAGATGAAGTGACACCTAGCTCACTGTGCGAGGGTCAAGGACCTCTTGTATCTCAGTCGAGTGTCTTGCCAGACACTGTCTTCTCTTCGAGGAGTGATGGTGCTGCTGCACCCGGTGGTGGTGATGGAGATGTCGCCACACCGCCCTCATCCGGCCGGGCTCGGTCGCGGAGCGAGAGAAGAAGAAGAAGCAGGGCGTCTGTGACGTCTTCGACGTCGGACGAGGTGTCTTACGTGACGAGCTCCATGTGGTTGCTGTGAACAGCTAACCACACTCTTCAATGGAGTGACGGGGGGGGGGTCGAAGGCGACATCAGCCTTGACACTCTGCCCGCTGTAGATGCTCTGCTAGGGCTGCCTTAACAACTGCGTCACAAGACGATTGAACGTTGCTGGTGCGTTCGACAGCCTCTGGGGCATGATCAGCCACTCCCAGAGCATACCGCTTGGAGTACTCACCGCTGTCAGCAGAATGTCGCTCTCTCTCATGAGAAATTGGTAGTCACCATCGACCAAGCTGAGTGCGCTGTACAACGTACAGCCTACCATAGAACGTCCTTGCGAGAAATCGACGTTTGCGCCGGGATGGTCGCCGCATTTAGCTTGTTAAGACATGAACAATGCGCCACTTGCAGTTCGGCTTTCTGACACAGAACGTGTGTGTCGAGTGCGGAGACTCACTCTCACGCACCATCCCTGCCGCGTGTTTTACACGGAAGAATGCGTCAATGACGCCACACTGCTCTCTTGGCAAAGGCCATTGCCTCGTTACGCAGTATTTGGTTCCAGGAACCAGGTCAATCTCATACAGGGTAGAAATGATCCCAAGGACCTTTTAGGCTCGCCGATCCACTTCTTGCGCTCAGCGCCTTCTTGGTGTCATCTAGGACGGTCTCATCTACGACGGATGGGGAGTTCAACTCATCCTCAGGTCCCAGCAGGACCACCTCGGCTAGCTCGCCTGCCTTCAAGGCTTCGCCAAACTCGGCAAAGGACACCTCGTCCGTGCTTACATCGGCAAGTCAGACGTGGAGAACCACATTGACCACTTGCGAGCGGTGCTGGAGTGCTTGCGCACTAATAAATTGTATGCCAACTTGGACAAGTGCGTCTTTGGAGAGGAGGAGGTACCTTTCCTCGGGTGCCTTTTTGGGAAGCGTGGCTTACGGGCGGATCCTGCCAAAGTCAAGGCCATCGTGGCCTGGTCGGTTCCCAAGAGCCAATAAGACTTACGCAAGTGGTTAGGCTTAGCCAACTACTTGCACAAGTACAGCGCGAGCTACGCAGAGATGGTCCGATCATTATCCGATTCCTTAAGCCGGATGCACCATGGTGCTGGAACGTCGAGCACGACGGAGCCTTTCAGGCTGTGAAGGAGGGCCTCCTCCAGGCTCCGATCCTTGCGCTACCGGACCCGGATCGTTCGTTTAGCGTCGTCTGTGACACCTCCGATTTTGAAATCGGCTGCGCTTTACTTCAAGCAGATGTCGAAGGGCGTGAGCGCGTGATTTCGGTTAAGTCTCACCAGCTCAAAGCTGCAGAGAAGAACTATCCCGTTCATGACAAAGAGCTACCTACAATGAAGTATGCTCTAGTCAAATTCACGGTACATCTAAGCCTTTTGTTATCTTTACTGATCATGCTTTGCAACGCACTGCGACACATGCGCCTCATCTCTCTCAGAGAATGGCAAGATAACTTTCCTTCTTTGTCGAGTACAACTTAAATTCGAGGTGAAGTACAAGGCGGCTTAATGTAGTGGCCGATGCGCTATCGCGCAGGCCGGACCACGAATTAGCCCATGTCACGACTTTGACATCGTCAGTGCCTGACTTGATACGCAGAGCGTATGCACAGTACAACATGTACGTAGCGCTGCAATGAGCTCTTGGGAGCGAAGCGTTTAAAGACGCTGACAAGGAATTGTCTGGGCGATTACGCGCGAGGCTGCATCGATACTCGCTCGATGGCGGCCTGCTCTACTACAGCACCGACTCTGAGGATAACCCTCGTGTAGTCGTTCCTCAGGATGAAAACCTGAAGTATCGAATCCTCTTTAAGGTTCCTGATACGCTCGTAGGCGGGCACTTAGGTCGGGAGAAGACCTATGGCTCGGTGAGCTCGATGTACTGGTGGCCCAAGATGTAAACGTGGGTTGGCACCTATGTACACACGTGTGTGGTACGTGTCAACGAACGAAGTCCGCGCCGAGCACGGCAGCGCCGTTGGCGAGTTTGCCTGTCCCCAAGGAATGCTGGCAGTCCATGAGTATGGACTTTGAGTTTGGCCTTCCTGAGGATAAGGCGGAAAACACGCGTATTGTGGTCTTTGTAGACCGATTGAGCAAGATTGCTCATTTAGCGGCGGTGCCGGACACCATTGATGGTGAGGGTACAGCTTTAAGCACTACGCCCGCATCGGCTTCGTGCTCGCTTCAAAAGCGCTTCTCCTTACTCAATAAACGTGTGGGCATCGCCCTTATAGCTGAATGGTAGAGCTCCGGCCTGGAAAGCCAAAGACCAGTGGCTCGATCCCCATCCGGGACACATGTTACAGCGCATCCACATTTGGATCATTCTGATCGAGCATGTTGTTTTAAAACAACAATGCATCTATCGGGACGCCTGTGACTGAACCTTGTTCAGCACAACATGAAGCACCTGCTTCCTTCGGGATATGTCCCCAACAGCACGACGTCTCTCCACCTCCTTCTCCCGCTGCGGGCACCGCTCATACGTACGAGCTGGCTGCTGCAGCCACTGGTCAGAGCCTGAGCTCAACTACTGACCTGTTCGCTCTCTACTCTAGTGGGAGGCACCCAGCGCCTGGCGACGCTGTCTCACGCCATGGTGGCGCTTCGGCACAGGATGTGCCCGGTCGTAAGCGTCCACGACGTCAGGGCAATCTTGCCGGAGGATAATCTCAAACTCCCACGAGTTCTGTGAGTGAGGGTAGCCCCTCCACTTTACAAAGTACCGGGTACGACCCTGGCATCTACGCCGCGCCACAAGGTATTCCAGGTGATAGTGGAGCTCACCATGCTCGAGCGGGAGGAGGACCTGCCCCAGCTGGGCTCTCGCGGGGAGGGTCAGCACCTGCCAGAACGGCGTCTGTGTCCATACGACGCCGGAGTCCACGACGCGAACATTCACATTCACCGCCCATCGGTCGATCTCGACGAGATGCTCCACCTTGTTGATAGGTTACAGCCACCACTGTCGACTTACAGCCAGGTATCGGACCTTGAGCGTCCAGGCGCTCGGCTGAACGTTCAGCTTGCCTTGCTCCTGTATCATGAGCACTTCGCTCCGCGGCCTGTTTCTCTGCCACATGCTGTTGATCAGCCTGATGTGGGTCCACCACTTGCTGTCATTCAGCCTCCCGTGGCTCTACCACCTGTTGCCCTGCAGCTGTCCGTGGCCCAGCCAAACAGAAGCGCTTTTGAAGCGAGCACGAAGCCGATGCGGTCGTAGTGCTGAACTTTGGTATGCCCGAAATTGTTAGCAACGAGGTTGCTGTTTGCCCTGAGAGCGTACGCGGTGCGGCATGGGATCCGCTGAGCGGTGCAGGTCATGTCAGTGACCAGCTGCTGGGTCCTGGTGAGGACGAACGCGGAGTGGCGCGAAATCCACTGAGTGGTACGGATCTGTACCGCTGCGTGGCCCGAGGGCCGCGGTCGACTGCGAGTCGAGGCATCGTGGACGCGGCCCAGGAGATGGAGGTGAAGTGACACTTAGTTCAATGTGTGAGGACCAAGGACCTCTTGGCTCTCAGCCGAGTGTCTTGCGAGACACTGTCTCCTCTTCAAGGAGTGATGGCGCTGCTGCATTCGGTGGTGGTGATGGAGATGTCGCCACATTGCCCTTATCCGGCTGGGCTCGGTCGCGGAGGGAGAGAAGAAGAAGACGCAGGGCGTCTGTGACGTCTTCGACGTCAGACGGGGTACGAGCGGTGAGGCTTCACGTGATTGCTGTGAACAGCTGTACACACTCGTCAATGGAGTGACGGGGGAGGTCGAAGGAAACATTAGCCTTCACACACTGCCCGCTGTAGATGCTCTGCTAGGGCTGAACGAGATGTCCATTGCCGAGTTTGGCGAAGCCTTGAGGGCAGGCGGGTTAGCCGAGGTGGATCTGCCGGAACCTGAGGAGAAGTTGAACTCCTCATCCGTCGTGGACGACGCGGCCCTAGAGGACACCAAGAAGGCGCTGGGCGCAAGAAGTGGATAGGCGATCCTAAAAGATCCTACGCGGATCCCTTCTACCCTGTGGTAAAGGAATATGGAGACGTTGTCTCGAAAGACTCACTGATGGGCCTGACTCCGGATCGAGGCGTGTGTCATGCGATTGACCCGGTTCCTGGAACCAAATACTGCGTAGCAAGGCAATGGTCTTTGCCAAGAGAGCAGTGTAACGTCATTGACGCATTCTTCCGTGCGAAGCACGAGGCAGGGACGGTAAGTATCGAATCCTCTATGAGGTTCATGATACGCCCGTGGGCGGGCACTTAGGTCGGGAGAAGACCTATGGCTCGGTGAGCTCGAAGTACTGATGGCCCAAGATGTATAAGTGGACTGGAACCTATGTACGCACGTGTGAGACGTGTCAACGGACAAAGTCCGCGCCGAGCACGGCAGCGCCATTGGCGAGTTTGCCTGTCCCCAAGGGATGTTGGCAGTCCATGAGTATGAGCTTTGTGTTTGGCCTTCCCAAGGATAAGGCGAGAAACACGGGTATTGTGATCTTTGTAGACCTATTGAGCGAGATGGCTTATTTAGCGGCGGTGCCGGACACCATTGATGGTGAGGGTACAGATTTGCTGTTTTTAGACCGCGCCTTTTGCCAACATAGCTTGCCCGAGGCAATTGTCTCGGATCGAGACCCGCGCGTCACCGCAAAGCTCTAGACGTCCCTGTTACGAGTGCTCGGCACTCGTTTGGACATGTCCACAGCGGACCATCAGCAGACCGATGGTCAAACCGAACGCGTGAATCGCGTTGTGGAGGATATCCTTCGAAGCGTATGCGCTGAGACGCCAAATCGCTGGAGCCAGATGCTTCCCACTCGTTGCGTTCGCTTTATATAATGCAGTGCACGCCTCGACAGGCTACACTCCGTTCTATGTGAACGGCTCGGTGAACCCTCGCGTCCCACTGACGCCGCCACGCAGTGGCTCAGGTCTTTATAGGGGAGGGAAAGCCGAGCGGCTAGCTGATGTCAGCTCTGTTGCGGTTCGCAAGCAAGTCGATTACTCTGTCTCTTTGAGACTGAGCGTAATGCGTCAAGTACGCGACACTATGACTGAAACCAAGACATGCAGAAGGAACATGCAGATGCCAAGGGCAGAAGCAATGTTGAGAGGTTTGAGGTCGGTGACCAAGTTTTATTAAACGCGAAAAACCTACCAACTCATGCAGTGTCTAGTCTTCAAGACGAAGTTGAGAACTCGGCTCATAGGACCGCTCAAGGTCGTGGCCAGAAAGCGTCTAGCGTATACGCTCAACCTTCCGAAGAAGATGCGCACGCATCCGGTCTTCTATGTTGGCTTGCTTAAGCCGTTTCAAGACCCTGCTCAGGTGAGCGCGGAGGCGTTTGCGCCAACGGTGGCTGGGCCACGGACAGCTGCAGGGCAACAGGTGGTAGATCCACGGGAGGCTGAATGACAGCAAGTGGTGGACCCACATCAGGCTGATCAACAGCATGTGGCAGAGAAACAGGCCGCGGAGCGAAGTGCTCATGATACAAGAGCAAGGCAAGCTGAACGTTCAGCCGAGCGCCTGGACGCTCAAGGTCCGATACCTGGCTGTAAGTCGACAGTGGTGGCTGTAACCTATCAACAAGGTGGAGCATCTCGTCGAGATCGACCGATGGGCGGTGAATGTGAATGTTCGCGTCGTGGACTCCGGCGTCGTATGGACACAGACGCCGTTCTGGCAGGTGCTGACTCTCCCCGCGAGAGCCCAGCTGGGGCAGGTCCTCCTCCCGCTCGAGCATGGTGAGCTCCACTATCACCTGGAATACCTTGTGGCGCGGCGTAGATGCCAGGGTCGTACCCGGTACTTTGTAAAGTGGAGGGGCTACCCTCACTCACAGAACTCGTGGGAGTTTGAGATTATCCTCCGGCAAGATTGCCCTGACGTCGTGGACGCTTACGACCGGGCACATCCTGTGCCGAAGCGCCACCATGGCGTGAGACAGCGTCGCCAGGCGCTGGGTGCCTCCCACTAGAGTAGAGAGCGAACAGGTCAGTAGTTGAGCTCAGGCTCTGACCAGTGGCTGCAGCAGCCAGCTCGTACGTATGAGCGGTGCCCGCAGCGGGAGAAGGAGGTGGAGAGACGTCGTGCTGTTGGGGACATACCGAAGGAAGCAGGTGCTTCATGTTGTGCTGAACAAGGTTCAGTCACAGGCGTCCCGATAGATGCATTGTTGTTTTAAAACAACATGCTCGATCAGAATGATCCAAATGTGGATGCGCTGTAACATGTGTCCCGGACGGGGATCGAGCCACTGGCCTTTGGCTTTCCAGGCCGGAGCTCTACCATTCAGCTATAAGGGCGATGCCCACACGTTTATTGAGTAAGGACTAATCATGGTATAAGAGGTCTGCGCCCGGGTGGAATAAAACCACCGACCGGTGGCTTCCAAAGCCAACGTTCGACCACTGAGTTAAAAGGGTGTTGCCCTTACGCTTGTCCATTATAGGACAACAGCTCATGGAACGAGAGGGCTGTACCATGGTGGGCTCGAACCACTTGTGGTTGTGGCTCTCAAAGCCAACGCTCAACCATTGAGCTAAAAGGGAGTTGCCACTTAAGCCTGTCCAAGCGTGGACAATCGTTCATAGATCGAGAGGGCGATTCCCTGGTGGGATCGAACCACCGACCAATCACTTGTTAAGAGAGTGTTCAGCCGTTGAGCTGTTGTCGACGACTCGGATGAGTCAAGAACATAGCTCTAAGCACTTTGCAGTTCTTCGAGAGGGCGCGGAGCATCGGTTAGGTCTGAGACCGCTTGAAAACAAGACGCGCGGTGCGCTTCGAACATTGAGCCGTGGGCCGACGCCGAAACGGGGGGCATCAGCGATGCGTAGGCGTTTGAGAGCTCGCGGAGCTGTGCACGCTGGTGTGAGGTGTATAAACCTCCGCCGCCTTGACAAGACGTGTCCTGGCTGCGGAAGGTTCGAGAACGGAATGTTCTCAACTTAGTGGGGGGGGGGGCGTGTAACGGGGTCACATGGTATGGAACACACTGGGGTACGGAGTACTCGGAAACTTAACAAGGTCTCTCAGGACGGTGGCTGAAAGCCACACGTTATGCATTTGATTAGGTTTAACTATGCTATATAGTTAAACAGATACATTGGCTTGACCGCAATTATAGTAAATAAAAGACTTCTGGTCTTGAAGCATAAAAGTTAAGGTATTTACCTTGAGCCCTGGTCGTGGGATGAAAGTTCCTTTGGATAAGGAGCTTAGTATTAGTGACTCTTTGAGTCGAATGTCTTCCTCTGACGCTAAAGCTACGGCAGCTCCGCTGCAAAAAGTCTCGACATAAATGTCATTTAACTGCGGCACGTATCAGCAAAAACAAAAGGAACATGTCTAAGAGGGGGAGAGGGGAGGGGGTCAGAGCAGCACATTTATTGCTGCTCTTAAAGGGACAAAGCCAATTGGAATTTGACGATATTGCTTTTAAGGACAAAATTTGTTGGGGCATACAAGAAGCTTGTATATTTGTACTATGACGTCATCGTTGTAATAGCCCTGGTGGTTTTTGCACCCACCCACTTCTTCACTTTCACATGATTCTTAGACGGCATTCATCAATTTTCATACAGTCTAGTAGGTTTTCCCAGAGAACGTCATACAGCCCGTGTTGAGTTTGGCATGTATTGCTGGCATAAACGGCGAGTATGTGCCCAACTCAAGCGTTCTGCTGGTCTTTTATTTTGTGTTATACCTTGTTAGACAGTTTGTTACTTGCAGCGGGCTTTAGCGTCAGAGGAATACATTTGACTCAAAAAGCCACTAATACTAAGTTCCTTATACGTAGGACACTTACAGCCCACAACGAGGGCTCAAAGTTAATACTTTAGCTTTATGCTTCAAAACCATATTTGTTTTATTTACTATTATTGCGGCCAAGCCAATGTATCTGTTTAATATCAAGCATAGCTAAAACTAATCAAATGCATGACGTGTGGCTTTCAGCCAACGCACTTAGAGACCTTGCTAGCTCTCCGGGTACTCCGTGCCCCAGTGTGTAACACTCCATGTAGCCCCGTTACATATATCATCATTCGGTCTTTCTTGTTTTTGTGTGGGTACGGGTGGTCGTATTAGTGGTCGCAACGACCAAAACGGTCACTTGTATACTAGCCCATCTCTAAACGGCGATATCACACGTTAAAATATGTCCCAAACTGCGTTTGGCGATAGAAACAATTCTAAACAGCATCAACCAACTCGTAAAACTGACTGAGCTACAGATCAAAACGTAGGTGCTCAAAATAACCTGGCGTGTATTGAGTGACAGAAAGATTTCTTTCTGTCGCGGGCGTGCTCGCTTGCGCGGACACTGACGTGTTCGTGCCTGCAGGTGCAGGCACATACGTAGCAGACTCTTGTGCAGGCATCTTCCTCGGTGAGCTCATTGCGAAATGATCTCAGGGTTTTCAAACGTTTTGACGCCCTCGTCAATAGTCTTTGAATGATCTGTTAGGACTAGAGAGTCTTGGCTTAACGGGGGGGGGGGTGATGGGGTTACACGCAAGCGACAAAACATAGCCACTTGGTCACGAAAGAGGTTTTCCACGTTGGTGTGAGATACACCAATGGTTACCTGCTGGTCTGCATACACTTAGGGCATTCATTGGTTGAAAGTCAATATCTTCAACCAATTGGAATAGTAGGATTATGTGAACCATTCGTTTAGAGAATTAGATTAGAAAAAAAACATAAACAGTTCTCATTTTTACCGGAAATCGGGTTTTCTCTCCTATTTAAGTAAATAAATACTTTTGAAAAAGTAGTTAATCTAAGTGACCGCAACTTACGCTTCCTCATTCAGGTGCGCTAACGTGTAAGCCAAAGAAGTGGGCTTAAAGTAGACCCATTACAGGGTCGGCCATTAGGGGGGGCAGTCAAGACCGAGCTCAAGCCGGCGGCCTCGTTTCCACGCCTCCCTCGATCCTATTGGACGGCCGGATCGTCGCAGAATTCAAGCTACCTTTAACTCCCTCGATGGTTGGACCTGAAAGCTCTAAAGGCGTCGACCGCATGCCGCTTGGCCCCTCAGGGGCCGCAATGCTGCAAGCCAGATTGATCGTGTGTCGAGCGAGGAGCCAAATCATGTATACTCTCAATAATCAGCAAATCGGGCGACAATGCGGATTAATTGGAGGTGTTCTTCGACGCGGCGACGAAATGTCTCTTGAATTAGCAACGCACTGCGTAGGAGACGCTAATCACGGCACCAGCCCCAACGACCAAGCGGCAGGATGTCGATCTGGAATCGATTGTCTCAGATCACACCGGGCACGATCCAGACAATCGGGATCTCGCAATTCCCATCAACGATGGCTAGAGCTGCCACAGCAGCGGGAACGTTGGTAATCGCTCCGCGCGTTCTTGACTCTGGCTTATCTGAGCTCTGAGAGATACCAAGGAAGGCCGGCGACGAAGATCGCACGTAATCTTGGATAAGCAATGTAAAGCTAGCCTTCGTACGCTATCAGACCCTGGTCGGCGAGAAGTGCTTGGTTCTGGGAGGCCTGTTCGCAGGATCGGCCGCAACCGGTACCGAGAGCTTCGTCAGACAGGTTCGGTGACTGGACAATACTTCAGCGCGAATCCCAGGTATACTGTTTTGGGATCGGCATATCTGTCGCAAAACCGTAGTGCCATGCGGAGAAGCGGGCCGGTGCGACGGGAAAACCGGTACTGCAGACGAGAGTCAACGGCACGAATGTGCTGGTATTACAGAAAGCGTGTATGTGACAAAAGGACATACCACGACTTTGGATGGATCGCTTATGTACCTCTTCGATGTGTGCGTTTGTGAAATGACGGATCAGGACGTGGTCCTCAGCATAGCCTTCATGGAGCCATCTATTGGGCTGGACTTGGCCGATGCAGCGCAATTGTCGGCCGGATGCGATATGCATTTAGCTGTCAGGTCGGCGATCACTGTACGGAGAGCACGTACGGTGGATCAATCGAAAACGGAACTCGACCGTGGAAGCCGCCGAGTTTGTAAAACGCCTTCTGAGGTCAAAACCGTCGAAGACGCTCTGGATCCATTGTGTGATCTCGGGCCCTGGTAAAAGACGATTTCTGCGGATGGCGAACGTCAGTGATCGTACGATGTGTACCCGCTCACACCCATCTAGAAGCATGGTTAATGGGAGACCATGTACCTAGGCGTCAGGGCTTTGTCACAGTTGGGTTGCGGCAATACTGGAATGGGTCCAACTTCAATTACATAAGTAGGTAGATATTTTTGGAGTAATTACCGAAGTAGGTGAAGTGGCACACGGGTAGCGTGTGTCAAGCTGTCATCATCTGATTGATTGATATTGAGGAGTTAGACTCACTTATTGACCAATCAGGTGTAGACATGTATTTGAGTGGCTCACACAAGGCCAGGGGTAGCCGCCCTGGTCCTAAATATATCAGAGTTAAATTTGACACAAACCTAAGACTTGGTTTTACTATTGCGAGCTTCCTCCACACTACAGTGTAAGCTAGTGACGGTAACTCTCACCACGTTACACCTACTAGCACTTAGTTGTCCTTCCAACGACCAAGGCTACGATGAGCCAGGTCCAGATATCCAGGGCGACCCTGGAGCACGCTGCATTTCCCCATCTTACTCGCGTGGAGTGGGAAGCGCCTAACCGCCTCGTGGCGGTGTCCGGCGATGTCGCTGTCGCATCGTTGCCGAGCCCAGCGACGCCCGACCAGCAGCGTCTTGTAGCACAAGAGTTCATGAAACGCGAGCTCGCCGATGCGAATCGGCGGGTGTCAACTCCCTCGCCTCCATCCTAGAATGACGTCATCAAGTTACAGACGTCGACGTATTCTGACGCCTGCGGAAACCGACTCCCACTAAACGGTGGTTCCGCGAGACCATCATCGCTATCACCTCGCGACTCATCGAGGTGTCGTCCGCCAAGCCGAACTTCCTCCTCTCCCGGTTAGACGGGAAGGCCAAATAATAGACCCTTGGCAACCTGTCTGTTGACCTTGAAGATTCCCAACTCTGGAAACTCACCAGAGTGACTTGCACCTCGCGTTCGTGCAGCGTTCTTCGCTCTTCGGTAAGGAAAGATGTCCATGCGTGATTATGTTCAGAAGACGTGACATCTGGTCCCATGCATCGTGACCAAGCCAATCGAAAAGGCCTCGCAAGGCCACGTACTCGTGTTAGGCATACGCGAGGGTATGACCCGTTATTGTCTTACCAGAGCTGAACCCTCCTATCTCGAGGAGGTGTTTGCACTCGCGATTCGCGAGGATTACATAGTCGCTGCGTCGCCACAGCCATACCTGCATAAGCCCGAGAGTCTACCCCGCCGAGTCCAGGGAGATCGACCCATTCAACGTGTCGAGTGATCGACGTCGCGGGATTTATTGCTGTAGCGGTGGGCGATGCAATCGTTCCCTCATTTGCTTTCGCTGTGGGAAGAAAGGTCATCGCGCGCCAGCGCCCGTCGTCGTACACGCCGATGCGAAATATTTCTCGATCGCTCATTAAAAAAAAAAAACCAGGACCAGTAGGTGCGGGGCGTCCTACTGGCTTTAACGAAGGACCAGGCCCTTCGGTGGCAGCCTAACCTTCAAGCCCCCCCCCCCCCCGTGCTCCAAGCACACACTAATGCCACCAGGTGGCGCCCAGAGACTGACCCCACGTCACAGTCGTGGACAAAACAGCACCGACGCAGGCAGTGCACAGAGCGGGCGATGGCCCTCTCTGTATGGCTTGTGCAACGTTGTTGGACAAAGGGCCCTCGCGGTGTCGCGAGGAAGATGATAAAGAGGTTGAGCATAGACTCCCACAATACGAGAATGCGGTCGGGCAGAGGTTCCCGCCGAACGATTCGTCGGTCGAGTAGGTTAGGCTCCCGTCAAACGATGCTGCGGCTAAGCAGGGTCCCCCGCGTGTCCCCGGCTCGGTCGAGTACGGTGTCCCGCGCATAGAGGACGGGGTGATGAATCGTCGAATAGCTGTAATTCAGACTCGAGCGTGAGCTCAAGGAAGACGAAGAAAAGTCGAGGAGACGGCGCCTGAAGCCTCGTCGAGACTCCACGTCCAGCGATAGCCTACCGATGGAATCGGTCTGCGCGCTCGAGTAGTGGAAGGTGGTTCGAGTCGGTCGCGCAAGATCAAAGTCGCGATCCGCCGCGCGAAGCGGTGGCGATCACACGCATTCCAGGCTTGTCCTGGAAGAGCTTTCTTCGGGACCTCAAAGCTGGAGACGTCGATCAAGTGTGCTTGATCACCGAGGCAATCTCGGTAAATGAGTCAGCAAACGCAGTCGCAACGGATAATGAGCGTTCACGTCCGCAACGTGCTGAACCTAAATCTTCTCGTGAAGAACGATTCCAAATGCAGTCCTGGGGGGGGGGGCCTTGCGGGAGTCAGAGAATCCCGTATACGACACCGCGTGCGAGTACGCCGACGTCTTCCCGGATATGATCCCCGCCCAAATACCGGCGGATCGTGGGTCCCAGCACGATATCGACCTTGCACCAGGTACGAAGTACTGCGTCACCAGACAATGGCCACATCCCCATGATCATAGATGACTTTTTCGAGGGCCACCGGAAGGCAGGTCATGTGCGCGAGAGTACCTCGCCCCATTCAAGTCCAACATTCGGCGTAAAGAAAACTATTAGGGGATGGCGCATTGTTCACGCATTAAACAAATTGAATGATGCCATCATCCCCGCGCAGACTCCGATCCCTCGGAAGGACATGAAACTGGACTCCATGGCTGGCAACGTTATGTACAGCGCCATCGACCTGACCAATTGATTCAATCAGATCCTGATGGGAGCATGTGATGTGCCTCTCACCGCCGTAAGTACACTGAGCGGGAGTGTCTCGTGATGCCACAGGGTCTGAAGAACGCGCTCCCACCTTTAATCGCATGGTCTCCCATGTGCTTCGTCCGCTCCGAGACTTCGCGCCGAATTACTTTGACGCCATCATGTGCACAGCCGCGCTGAAGGCAACCTCAGTGCCGTAGAAGTACATTTGAACCCCCTGAGGCAAGTCTTCCAGGTGATGTGAGAGAACAAGTTCTACGCAAACCTGAAGAAATTTGTCCTCTCTGCACCGGCGATTCCGGTGTTGAATGGTACGTGAACAAGATTGATGTGCGCGCGGATCCCGGGAAGGTCTTGTCTATCTGTTCTTGATCAGCTCCGACAAGCCCCACAGAGTTGCGTCAGTGGCTTGGCATGGCCAATTACTTGCACAAGCTCACGAAGAATTATGCTGGGTTGATCCAACTGCTGTTCTCACTGCTAAAGAAAACCTTGATCTGGGAGTGGAAATTGGACCACCAAAGCTGCGTTCGACTCAGTGAAAGGTGTTTGGCGTCTACGCCAATCTTGAAGCTTTCCAGGGTGTAAGCGTCACCCACCGCCTTGATTACTCAAAGAGGGCCGACCAAGCGAGGAGCAAGTTTGTTGGCACCGAGGCTGGTTACGGCAGAGACGCGGACTCCCTCGGTCGACAGAAGAACGCGATCTCCTATCTTGAATCTATTCACGTTATTTCGACCGTGCTTATCTGCGCATTCCTTTTGCTTGCTCACTGCGCTCTGCAGTGCGCGGACGAACCTTAACATGGGTTTTCTCTGCATGACAAATTCCGCAACTGCCGAGCGATCGGTTGGAAGCACCGAGATTTTCGGTGTGGTAACGTCCTACTCTCGATCCTAGCTGCCTGGATCGATCAAGTTCTGCGATGTCCATCTCGTTATCTGAGTTGTGGTACGTCGAGGAGGCTCGATGATATGCTTGGACGGGGAGTGCGTCAAGACGTTCACACTGGCTACACCCAAAGCTAACGCTAAAGTTGAGTGCACTGGCAGGCTTGTTGACACCGGTGAGGTTACTGGTGCACGTTGAGACACTGGTTCGCGTACCGGTGGGGACCACGACACGGGCTCGTTGTCTGCAGGACTGACCGCAGTATCAGCATTCATGTCAATCAAAGGTGATCCTCCCACACCAAGGGTGGAGCCGCCAGCATCCGTGGGATGTCCCGCGGCGAGAAGTGTCAGGATACGTGTGGCGATGATTGTTCACGAAGAACGGTGTCAGGCCCGTCGAGGCGTGCTCGGCGTTGTTGTGTGCGAATTTGGCTAGCGGAAGGAACGAACCCCAGCTCGTGCACGAGGTCACGTAGCTGCGGAGAACGTCTTCTAGGTTTCGGCTGACGCGTTCTGTTTGTCAATCTGTCTCCGGATGTGCCGCAGTCGACATCAGTAGTTTATCTCTAAAGAGCTCAAAGAGGCGTGACCAGAACGCGGGTATAAATTGCGGGTCGCGGTCGGATACGATAGACTCCAGCAGACCGTGGTGATGAAAAATCACGTCGACGAAGTGGGCCGCGAACGCTTCCGCGGTGATCGATGCTGTCACAGAAACGAAATGGACCATTTCGCTGAAACGATCGTCGAACTTAAGTACACCCGTGTGCCCGGCTATATCGGGCGGAAGCCCGAAGATGAAGTCCATCGAAAAAGAGCGCCAGGCTATCCTGGCGACCAAGAGAGGGTGCAACGACGGGGGGGGGTCTGAGATGTCGAAGACAGTTTGACCCGTTGACATGTTTAACATGTGCGGACCTACTTGCGTACTCACTTGTACAAGTGGGGCTAATAGAAGTATCTCGACAGTGCCGCGTACGTCTTCTTGCCACCGAGATGGCCTCCAGTGGGGGCGTCATGGTACTCGTGGATAATAAGCGCACGTAGATCAGCGTCGTTTGGGACGACGACCCGAGGTCCATCGAACCTGTCGATGCTGTACGTCAGCAGATTGCCGTCTAGTCGATATCGATCGATCTGATTACGCGTAGTCTTTACCAGGGAGCTTGGTGTCTCACTACTACGAGCGCGTAGGTGTTTCAAGATGACACTGTATATAGGGCCATCATTGTACGATGTTGCAATCTCGTCGCCGAGCGGAAGCGTGGGCGTGGCCAGCGTAAAGGTTGATGCCTGACGACACGCAGACTGCACATTCGCCATCGTCCTCATCAGCCACCAAATGGCCTAGCGCTTCAAGGAGACCTCTTTCTGGGTACGTCGTAACCGTGCTGCATCAAATGTTACACCTTGTAACCAATTCTATACTACAGGGGATAAAAGCTTGCCAGAAGACGAGACAGCACGTCGGTGAGAATGTTATTCTTGCCCAGCTTGTATTGAACAACGAAGCTGTACTCGTAGAAGAAGGATAGGCTACGGGCCATCCGCTGCGACAAGTGAGGACGCTTCATCGCTGTCCGCAGCGATGCGTGATCAGTATAAGCCGCAACCGACTGCTCACCGAGCAAGTACACTCTGAATTTAATTATAGCATATCGCATTACCAGGGGCGCCTTGTCGTGGTCTGAGTAGCTCTTCTCGGCTGGATTCAGTTGTCGCGACGGATAGCTGATAGCGCGCTCATGTACGTCAGTATCGAGGTGCATCAGCGTACAGCCGATGGCAAAATCGCTCCCATCGCAGCCGACGTGAAATTGCTTCATTTCATCATGGATCTGCTGCTCAAAGGTTCGTGTAGTATACAGCGCACAGTATATGTGCAGGAGAATGTCCTCATCTTAGCGGAGTCCCCCCTGAACGCAAGAAGTGCCCGACGTGCAGCTGTGTCGCTACCCCAAGCGAGGAATGTCGCGTGCCTGTCAAGGCAAACTTGCAGCTATACATCAGGGAACTTGTGCTCTACTTCTCACACAACGAGAAGGCTACGCAACAACACTCGACACGTGAGAAAAAGTAAGGGAAGCAAAATCAAGGTCGGACCAAAGCCTAACACGGAGCCATAGGCGCCTTCAAGAGTCACCATAATAGTAGCAAGAAGTACAGTGATGCCAAAAGTGACAAGTGATGCTCCTTCCACAAGACGAGCTCGCACAATACCTGCGATTTCCATGCCGTCAAGAAGATAGAAAAAGACGAGGAACGGTGCTCTAAAATGAAGATAACTTCCTCAAGTAAGCAAAAGACTCAATATCGTCGCGTCCACAGAGACACTGATTCCGATTCAGACTCAGATGGTAGTGAGGACCAAGAGGGCAAGTAAGGCGACCTAGTAATGAAAACGAGCGACCTACAAGCGACGCATCCCGGTGAAGATCAAGGTAGTGGGCAGACCTTTGACTCCTTACTCGAAAGTGGTGCCTTGAAGATCATCATTAACGGCGCGACGCTCGCAGCCAATGTGAACCTGAGCCGAAAGCTCTTCCCCGCTTCACCGACCATCTTTGAGACGATGAATGGGTCGGAAACTAGCAGTAGTACGACCATGTTGCCGTCCATTTTTTCACCGCTGATCACAGGCTCTGTTATCACTCACCGCTTTGATTTTCAAGGTTCTCCACACTCAGGAGCCACAGCCTCTATGATCATGCTCAACGCAGTCGATCTCCATTTCAGTGTGCATTGCTGCTGGTATTTAACAAACGGGTTGACTTGGTGAGCCGCCTGTTGCTTTTTAATAATAATGTTTGGTGTATTGTGTTACTGGTAAGCCTGTTGCAGTTCGCTGTTTTCGAGCTACGTTAACGCTACAGCACGGCTCAATCAAGCTCAAGCATCTGTCTAGCTGGCATCGGAAGAGCTAGCGATGTCAAATCGCAGTGTCGTCCTACTTAGATCGTTCAGGAAAGACACACCAAACGGGTAGCGCTCCGTGATGCAACAGCTTCCTTGATCTCAGTTGCAGTGTATGGTGGTCTTCGGTGATAGATCAGGGGACTTCCAGTGCTCTCGCCAACTCTCTTCGAGCATCGTTGCGAATCTAGAGGCAACAGGACAACTTACTTCAGCTTCACAAGCAGCTGACCTAACAGGATTCTTGGCGCCGCCCTCCAAATGTGCAACGACTTAGTTAGTCACGTCAGTGCGCCGCTTCTCTGTGAGTGTATCCTTCTTACCCATGGGACTTTGGTTTTGATAATTGTCATTGAATCCATTATGGCGGGAGGAATTGGCCGCCAATGTTTCGGAAGGTCATGCTCATACTATTAATAACTTAAGTCTAAGTAGCGTCTGAGCAAAATCTGCAGTAGTCGCATCAAGGACAGACTACAGGGCTTCGAATCCACGACTTCGAAATAGATGAGCGCTAGAATTTGTTGCAATCGATTTTCTAACAAGGTAATCGTCTATTTACTGGGTTTGGAATTAGAGAAACGGTGTCTTTTACTTATAATGATCTACCTAAAATAGCTTCCAAGCTGCGAACCCAGTGAATCTTAAGTCGGCAAACCAGTTGACTTGATAGGTGCCAAATGGGTTTGAGATCTAGTGAGGCAATTGCAGTGGCTGCTGTGTTTGTTCTAGCTCCATTATTGAATGTCCCAAACTCTCTGTAATTGCTTACTGCATAGACATATTGTACACGCTAACTGCATTTGGTATTAAGTCGTATTTTCGCCACTATAGTTAGTCGATACAGTGTCAGTACAGACATATCAACAAGCTGTAATGAGATACTGTACTGATCCACTGTACCATTTTAAAAGTACAGTGCATCAGTACAGTTTAAAAAATGTTGTACAATTGCGGACTGAGGTTTCGCTCACAAGTACCGAGACATTAATTTGTTGTTCCATCCCTCATTCTTCGGCATTCCCGGTATAACCTATATTGTCTAATCAGTGGATGCAAACTCTATGGGCGAAGGAGAACCGTGGTTTGACTTGGGTTGGTGTTGCATTGTGGTGAATCACAGGTATCAAGCCGGATTCCACTGCCATCAAGCTGCCGACTAGACAGTGAGCAACCTGGTGCATCCAGGTTTATCACAGACGGAGAGGTGCCTGACTCTGGCGCGTCCAAGTTAGTATCCTCTACCTGGCTAAATATTCATGGATCTTGTAGGACAGACCGCCAGTGATCCAAGTGGAATCTCTGGCTGTCTTGCATGTTACCTTTGATGCTGTCACCAGCATCAGAGCTGTACAGTTCATTGGAGATGGAGGGTTGGTGACGACTAACTTATCCTCTCACTCTACAATCTGCTAGCAATAGCCTACATCAATACACTAGGCTACAAGTTTCCCGCAGGCTTGCCACCTGCCCTGCTTGGTGTTTGGTGTTGCTTCAACTTCCGGAAAACACCACAAAGAATTCTTTAGTGGGTCGTACTACTCCAACAACGTAGTACTCGACTTGCTAGCCAAATTGCAATCTTCACTACGGTTATCGGTCGTCTTCTCTGATCAAGTGTCGACGCCTACTGTGAAAGACCAAGCGTACCACTCGCTCGTCATGTCGAAGAGGCGTGTGGTTAGTGCTGATTTGAATGATGATGAGGAGTCCTACCAACACTCTTCAGTGGTACCAGTACCCATTTTTGCACCCATTCTACCACCAAAACTGAGCTCTATTTCCCACGAGGCATTGGTCAAGTGGAAGAAGCGGCGCGTCGAGTACGAAGCCAAGATGAGAGCCCGCTGTCGGAGCTCTGGGGAAGATTATAACCTGGTGACGCAGGGAGTAAAGGAGTCGTTTGATTTAAACCTCCTGTCGACGTTCTGTTCGCTGCGCCTCCGCAAAGACGTCGCAGACGTTACTGAAGACCAACTCATCGCTGAGGTTACGGCGCTGTTAGGCAAGGTCAAAAATGATGATCTACCTGACATTAAGGCGCTGTTTGCGAGGGAACTACAGATGGATCTCAAAGAGACTGATGTAGACGCCCGCGTGTTATCCTACTTCCAGCGTTTTGCTGAAATCGTCCTCGAACATGGGCTTGAAGAGGTTTTTTCTGGCATTGATGGTGAGACTGAAAAGTGCAAACGCCTCATGTCAAGCCTTGCCCCTCCCGTTCTGAAGGAGGACGTTAAGAATGCCGTTCGGTGGACTCATAAAGAGGCTGGTAGGAGCATGCAGGAGCTATACACGCTGGTTTACGAGAAGGCTGTTCAACATGAACGCCATTTCCAGCAAAATAAGCGAATGCGGCTGATGGTGAGGGACAAATCCACTCAATCCAAATCTGCGAAGGACACTGGGAAGGCTGCCGTCCAGTCGAAGAAGGCTGCTAATACTGAGCCTGAGAAGAAGAAGTTCAAGCAGACGAATGCTGAAAGGAAGGTCGAAAAGAAGACTGACAAGAAGAAAGAGAAACAACCTGCTTCGCGTAAAGAGCCACCTTCTCCATGCCCAAAATGCCAAGAAATGCACTGGCTCAGCGATTGTACGAAAGCGACTGAAGCAGAGAAGGTCGTACTACGTGGGAAGCTTCGTGAGGCGTCCAAAGCAAGAAAATCTCGCACGAAGAGATTAAAAAGGCTGATGCCGTCCACTTCCCGTACTGTGACGATTAATGGCGTTTTGGATTTGCCCTGTTGCCCAGATACTGGCTCAGATCATACCGTGATTAGCCGTTCGCAGTGGAAATCATTGCTTGAAGTTGACCCAACGGCGCCGGAAATTCCTTTGGACACACCGGTACGCAGCCTAGCGTATGGTTCTCACCCGGTCGCGGCTACGAAAAAGGCACTGCTACATGTTTTGATTCACACGGCTGCTGGACCGGTACAACTAGCGGAAACTGTGCCGTGCCTCATCATGGATGTGGATGATGATGAATTTATCATTGGACGAGATCTGTTAACGTCTTTAGGTATTGATGTGGATCGTCAATTGGAACAACTTGCCTCTCACGTGGATGATGAAACTAGTGGAGACCCTTTCAAGTTGGAAGCTGACGAACTCCCTGCAAATCCGATTCATGTGGCCAGTGACGAAGAAGTTCGTGCTGCAGTTGAGGTTCTAATAGAAAGGGCCTTGAAGAATGGATTTCCACCGGACAAAGTGGATAAGTTGCGAGTGATTGTACACATGTACGATGTGTGGCGTTTGGAACTCCGTGACGATCCACCTGCGCGTGTCCCGCCGCTCGAAGTGCGTTTGAAGGAGGGGGCTAAGCCATGCAAATGTAAGCCCCGCAAATATCCTCCGCATGTTCGCCAATTTTTACGGGAGTTTAACACTATGCTTGTTGAACTAGGATGGATCTACGAGAACCCTACAAGCCGGTGGGCAAGCCCCGTACTACCCGTCAAAAAGTCTCAAGAGCTAATGGACATGCGTCAGACTACGGATTACCGCGAATTTAATTCAAGAACGGACATTATGGCTGCCGTGATGCCGATACTTTCTTTGGTAATGGAAAATCCACGTGGAAACAAACACTTTGGACTTTTCAAATTCATTAAGGGTTTCTGGCAGCTACCTCTTGCTGAGTTCTGCCAGGAATGGCTTTCGTATATGACTGATGAGAAGATCTACACTCCTCGACGTGTCCCCCAAGGCTGCGGTGATGCTGCGATCTACTTCCAGAAGACAATGGAGAAGTGCTTTGCTACACTGCTCTACAAACATCTTCTTGTATGGATTGACGATCTGTTACTTTATGCAGAAGACATCGACACGTACTTGGAGAAACTGAAGGAGTTGTTTTCACTATTGGATGAGTTTGGCCTGAAGCTCAGCGTGAAGAAGTCCAGTCTATACCAACAGGACGTGAAGTGGTGCGGCAAGTTTATTGATGCCAACGGTGTACGTCACGACCCTGCCCGGATTGAAACACTCTGTGCAATGCCATATCCAAGTACGGCTGGGGAGCTGCAGCAATTTCTTTGCGCCACAAACTGGATGCGCGAGAGTCTCATTGACTATGCCCGTCAAGTTTCTCCTCTTCAACACAAACTGGACGAAGCTTTGGCGAAAACCCGCCGTACGAAGCGAGCGGCAGCTGGAATTTTGATCGAGTTAAGCGCTAATGAGAAGGCTACATTTGACAGAGTGAAGGCAATGCTGGCTTCATCTGCTACGCTCGCTTTCCCTGATGATTCAGCAACTACGTGCCTGCTAACAGACGCATCGGATATTGGCTGGGCGCTAATCGTGACTCAAATTAAGGGCTACAACCCTAACGTCCCTGTCCAGGACCAGCAGCACCAGCTTGTTGAATGTTTGAGCGGGACGTTCACTGGGAGCCAACTCAATTGGACAGTGATCGAGAAAGAAGCGTTTCCAATCGCTTTCGCCTGTGACAAACTAGATTACTTGCTGCTGAGACCCCAGGGCTTTCGATTGTTTTGTGACCATCGTAATTTGATCCATGTCTTCGCGCCGGACGAACATGTCAAGAAGCATGTGAAAGGAAAACTGTTACGGTGGGCTCTAAAACTGATGAACTACAACTACGTGATTGAACATATCGCTGGACCCCAGAACGTTTGGGCCGACATGATCAGCAGGTGGGCCGGAAATCACGCTACTGGCACCGCCACGATCATGAGGATTCGATCGCCTTCAACTGCACCTCAACAAGAGTCAACTACGGAGGCGACGGAGCTGAGCATTTTCGGCGTTTCGCCCTCTGGATGATGCCAATTTTGTGTGGCCTACGTTTTCAGAGATTTCGCTGGTTCAGTCCCGATACGAACCCCCACAAGGCGTCGAGCGTACTGAGGCTGGTGTTCTTGCGCTCAATAATCGGGTCTGGATTCCTGTAGAGGCGAAGGACCTCATCACGCGGTTGTTCATCATTGCACATTGTGGCGCACAAGGCCACCGCGGAATTGCCGCCATGGTGGAACATATTCGACGTTTGTTTGCGCTGGAGAACCTGCGCCCCCTAGCGTCCACTTTCGTCCGCCAGTGTCGTCTGTGCCTGCATTCAAAAGGGGGGGAATATCATCCCCAGACCTTGGGGTGAAACGTTTGAATGCAGTGAACGCAATGGTTTGCTACATTTTGATTTCCTTTCGATGGGTGATGGCTTTGGAGACTCCAAGTACATCTTGGTGCTTAAAGATCATGCCTCCCATTTCTGTGAGCTGGTCACGGCAGACACAGCCGACAGTGCAGTGACAGTCGAAGCGTTCCTTGATTGGCATTCTCGGTTTGGACTGCCACCGAACTGGATTTCAGATCAAGGCTCCCACTTCAAAAACGAAGTGGTGAGTGAGCTTTCACGCCGCCTGCGAACGCAGCAGGAGTTCACGCCTGCCTATTGCCCGTGGATCAACGGGTCGGTAGAGCGCGTAAACAGAGACATCCTCCAAGTGATCCGAACAATGATCCTGGAGTACAAGATTGCTCACCGCGACTGGGTCTACTTGATACCAATGGTACAATCGAGCCTCAACCACACAGCAGTGCCATCGCTGGGTAATAGAGCCCCCGTTGAGTTATTTACTGGATTACCGTGTCCGACACCTCTCCGAGAATTTTACCTGCCTAGTACTGGGGAGTTCAAGGAGGTGCCCACAAGTGACAAGATCAATGGTTTTCTCGATGACCTGCGCAACAGCATACAAGCCATGCATAAGGTGGTTGAGGATCAACGCATGAAGCAAAGGATGCTGAACAAGAAACGAGAACGTGGTGAGAATATTGTGAATTTTACGGAAGGCGACTATGTTCTACGCTCGAGGGTGGACGAGAAGAGGAGTAATAAGTTGCTTGTGACGTGGGTGGGACCATATCGCGTTGAACGTGCTGACGCACATTCATTCCCAATCAAACACCTCATCACCGGGGCTGTGTTGGATGTCCATGCCTCAAGACTGAAGTTCTATGCAGACTCCAGTCTGGACGTCACCGAGGAGCTCCTGGAACACATCTCGTCGCAGGGAATCGTCTTGGCGATCGAGAAGTTCAAGAGCCACAGGTGGAACACTGCAATTAGTGATTTTGAAATCTTGGTTCAATGGAAAGGACTCGAGGCCATTGAGGACTCCTATGAACCACTGGCCAGTTTGGCTAGGGACGTTCCCATCCTAGTGAACCAGTACGTGGCTGCTGCTGATCAAGAGCTCAAGGCACACTGGCAGCGCGCGACCACGGCTGGAGAAACAGCTCAACAAGGACGGACAGTAGCGACAGAGACGGTAAGGCCGACGGACAAGAGTCGCCGGAGGTCCAGGCGTCGACGACCGCTGCGTTTAACAACAAATGTTCAGATACCCGATAGAAGTCTCCCCGCTGCAGTTGTGCCACAGATGACAGGGGTTGAACTTGGATCTGACAACAACCAACCGACTACAAACACTGGTGAAAGTGTGAGTAGACGTACTCGCTCACGAACTGCTGGAGTCAACAGACAGGTGACCCTCACCAGCACGGGAGAGTAAACATCCAAGGCTGAAGCGAAGAGCTGCTCTATGATCGACCAGGGCCAGACATAGATCTGACTGCCAAGGCTATAATAGGGGTAGTCGAAGTTCGGCCGCGGAATCAAGCTTTGGGGGCTGTGTGGTGAATCACAGGTATCAAGCCGGATTCCACTGCCATCAAGCTGCCGACTAGACAGTGAGCAACCTGGTGCATCCAGGTTTATCACAGACGGAGAGGTGCCTGACTCTGGCGCGTCCAAGTTAGTATCCTCTACCTGGCTAAATATTCATGGATCTTGTAGGACAGACCGCCAGTGATCCAAGTGGAATCTCTGGCTGTCTTGCATGTTACCTTTGATGCTGTCACCAGCATCAGAGCTGTACAGTTCATTGGAGATGGAGGGTTGGTGACGACTAACTTATCCTCTCACTCTACAATCTGCTAGCAATAGCCTACATCAATACACTAGGCTACAAGTTTCCCGCAGGCTTGCTACCTGCCCTGCTTGGTGTTTGGTGTTGCTTCAACTTCCGGAAAACACCACATGCATGCAGCTGATTGACGTGAGCTGTAGAATAAAATATTT
This sequence comes from Phytophthora infestans T30-4, assembly GCF_000142945.1. Taxonomy (NCBI): domain Eukaryota; phylum Oomycota; class Peronosporomycetes; order Peronosporales; family Peronosporaceae; genus Phytophthora; species Phytophthora infestans. The sequence goes on along the minus strand of NW_003303750.1, from coordinate 585,272 downwards.
ATCCATTCCAAGCTCTGCCCCAACCTTTCTAGCGAGCCAATTAGTAGTCTTCCACGAGTTTCTGTCTGAGCTTGTGCTTATAAATACCAATGCTTTTTTTTCTACCACATTTATCGTTACATAATTTTTTGTGGACGGAAGTTATTAGACGGTTATCAAGCTTTACTGGAAAAGATGGGTACGTAATCTGACACTTCGGTGCATGCTTCCCAGTGGTATCAATTTGTCTTTTTCACAGCACTTTGTAAGTGTAACCGGGGCTAGCGCTCGAAACTCTGTTCAAAATACTGAAGTTCAGATCGGCTGGTTCAGTATCCTTCGCCAGTACGTCTGTACTGACATTACTGACCGATGTAGGGTGATAGAGGCCCTCCGAATATTGAAATTATATTGATGGGAAGCAAGAATGACCGATAAAGTTTTCGATGTCGCTCCTGCTTCTGTAGCAAAAAATAATGACATTCATGTGTCAGCCACAATTAGTAATCCCATAATGAAAACATATGCTCATTTGAGCGACCAATTACAGACCTACAAATTACTGCAAACTGTCTACGGTGCTTGCATCCTAGTAGGCCCGGTTCCGCGGAAGAACATAATGGTTTCGAGGGTGCGTGGCAAAAGCCCATGCCGTTGATACCCAATCGTCACCCGGGCGACGCTGAAGAAGCGTTCCGCGGCAATAGATGTCGGTGGGATGCTTTTCAGCTGCTCATACTTAGCTTGCTCCTCCTGGAGTCGACGTCGTTTTTGCAGGCGCTCCACAAAGGACTCTTGGCCCTCGTCTGAGTCTACGAGTGCATCATCTTGCGTAGCTGCTGCAAACGGTAGCAGTGCCGCCTTTTCAGCCCGCGTCAGACGATCAGCCTTGCCTTGTAGCACGCGAACACACCCAGACTCGAAGTGTGGGCTGTGTACAATATTCGATCGTGAACCTGCAGTAAAAAATATCACATGCGTCATATAGATAAAATAATAAAGTGACAAATAAACTTTTTTATGAGGCGTGTGTACTGTGGATTGACGCTGATTAGCTCGCAAACCACTCTCGTACGTCCAGCACGTGAACCTCACGGCCTTCCAGTGCCTTCGACACTGATTCGATGTCCTGCAATTCTTGGTAGAGACCGCGGAGGCGCTTGTTTGCTGCAGGGGCTGGAAGCGGCTCCATGATGTTATCGTCATCAATGTCGATGAACTCCAGTAGATCGAAGTAACGCTTGACCATCGCAAAGGTCGAGCCCCACCTCGAATTACCGGTAGCAAACTGGTTTTTAGCCAACATAAAAGATAGTGGACAAAAATTTAAGTAGAAACTCAAATTGTTTCTTCTTTTGGACACATGAATTCACAAAAACTGTACGTACCGTAGTTTGGTCGATGGGGTTAAGGTGCGCAACTTGATCATTGTCGCATTGCACAGCTGCCAAATTTGGTTTATGCACTGCCAGATTGTCTGGAACAGCGAGGTTGAGCTGGTGGCTCGCGCAGCCCACTAGAGGTACGAACGAACCGACACTGTCCTAGCTGTGCGCCGAGGTCACAAGGCAGCATAGCAGCTAGAAAGGTGTGATAGCTTTCCGCGGAGAGGTCGTCATCGGCCTCGTTGAGTACCGGAGCCATACTCAATAGTTTTTTTTCCTTAGAATATCGTCTACTTCGTAGCAGGCAAACACGGCGACGTAGTGAGGCATAAATCCAGCCATCGAGCATTAGTTCAAAATGTCCGGGGAGCTCCAATACAGTTGAACACTCGACTTCCACCACCACCCCGTCCATGCCAGCGCGTAATGTCTCCTCTGAGATGGGATCCAGGTTGGAGTAACTGACAAACATGCAAATATTATATTAACAAAGGAAATTGTAAGATAGCTTGCATTGTAAGAAAATAATAATACAATAAAATATAACATTATCGTCTTGCTTCGCGGCTCTCACAGAACGAAAGTGGTAGGTTGCACTGGATAATCCAGACCATCCAGCCAAAGAGATTCTAAGAAAGAATGGCGGAGGAAGTTGAGGATCGAACCAAGTTTGCGCGGCCGTTGTCTCCAGCATCACCACGTCGTAGTTATGTTGCGTGTGGTTTGTGTGTGTAGCCGTTCCGATGCGTATACTTGCGCACCATGCCACAGCGGTAGCGGAAATATTCGAGGATCACCTCGTCGTGTTGATCACGGCAGGGGGCGGAAGTAGAAGACCACTTCTTGGGCATTGGGGTAGGTTAGGCAGGGAGGGTGGGTTACACGAGCCATGGTCGAACAGGAATCGCTGTGTCTGCTTGTTTGAATGTACTAGATGGAATAGTGAGAGGCAGGTTGCATATCGACAGAGTCCCCGGCAAAACAGAGCTTTTGAAATGGTTGACTGGGAGTAAAGTAACTTTGTAGAGTACCTAAGCTAAGTAATGCAGCTAAATCTTTTCCGGAAAATAAAAGTTTATACATTTAAGTTTTTTTGCTGTCGAAATAAATTATTTAATATTATTCATGTAAATAATGTAATTGATCATGCTATTTTCGGAGACCGTGGTGTAATGACAATGTAATGTGAGTACAGTGCGCTCGTAGCGTTTACCAGTACAGTGATTTTGGCAGAAAAAATCCCGCAATAGAATGCAAGTTCACCCAACTTGCGTCGTCGCATATTGTTGCCAACAGGTGTAGCGAGGCGGGAGTACTTCGTGAAGTATTGAGTTTTACCGCGGGGTCGGCTGAACCCAATGGGCACGAATAAGAGAGGGGTAGCTTCTAACCTTATCACTTTGTACCAGGTTTTGTCAGTAGGCATAAGCGGGCAACATGATACTTTTTGTCAAATCGCACATTAACGTGATAATCAAAACAAAACAAACAGCACCAATACTTTGTACAATCAATCGATTTCTAAAAGTCCTTTTAGATCGCCTATGACTATCATCATGCGCTGCGATTTGACAATGCATTGCTTCTACATGGCGACTCGTAGAGAATATTATGAGAATACTAATAAAAGGCGCGAAATCGTGAGCTCTTTTCTTTTTGTTAGGTATTAGAATATTGCTACTTGAATGAAGACATTTCGTCGCTGCTTGTCAGACTTGATATTAAAAATAACATGCTTTGAAGATACAAGAATGAATCGCAGAATTATGTAAAGCGCAACAGTGTTCACGATTATCACGAGTGAATTGATTTGATATGTCACTAAAGTGCGATTGTTTAAAGCTTTATATTATCAGCCCGAAAAAAATATTTATTTATATTAAACCTATTGTATTTTCCGTTGACTACAAAGCCGTGTTTCACACAGGGAAGCGCTATTTTTACGACTGTGTAGGGAGGTTGCATCACCATTGGCTTTACAGTAATATGCGTCAGCAATCAGTCTCTGGTATGAATAGAGAATATCGTTATTTTACTAAAAGTACCAGGAAAAGGTTATTGTCAATTTGTTCTGTACAAATTGAACTTCAAATGCTCCTTAAGAGCACATTTCTGCATACAATTACTGCGGTCCTTATTCCTTTGGATTCTATGTTCTAACAGTGTATACGCGATCATACTGTGTGAGTCACATTGCAATCACAAGAATGGTATTGGCGGTGTGGTAGCATCTGATGCACCTACGTCACAGCCGCATCATCTGTGCTAAGTGCAACAGTTCGGGCGACATGCATGACAATTTTATTGTTTCGGCTAATCGTGCTTTACAGTGATGATACGGTTGGTCACCAAAAGCAACAATCACCAGGGTAGTATCACTGGTACAGAGAATTTCAAATTTACGAGACCAAGCCACTTGATTAAAGTAAGAATGCTGTTTCTGGTACAGGCAGAAATGATACTCAGAGAGAAGGTCCGTGAGTATGGTAATCCGCAGTGGATCTTTTATAAAAGGTGTATCAAGAGCTCAAGTCAAATTATTTAAGTTTTGAGCTAAAAAATTAAGTTTCATATGTGTTGAAACTTTTGTATTTTTCGTAGACTGCTTTGGTTTTTCGTGCTCTTGAAAAGAAATTTGCCGTTTCTGCTGAGCCTTCTCGCTATCGTATATGGAGTCCATTTCACTTATGGATAGTATTATACTTGTAAATTTAGCTAATTCTGAGTTTTGTGTCTGCACTACTCACGAAGATCCTCTTCGAGCTTTACTAGTTCGGAAAATTCTAATATAACTACGAACTCTACAAGAATCGCGATGGGTTTTGAGCTCTCAAGTAAACGTTTCGCGCTTCCTAAATTTCAGAGTCGGGCAAAGCACGACTGTCGCCGTGCTATGAGTGCAGCCTTCAGAGCACTGGTGTAACGGGGTACGTAGCCCTAAGTGTACCCTGGTTACATGAAGTGTGACACTTCACACTTCAGGAGTATGACACGTCATACTCCGGGATATTTGGTACAAGGTACCAAGGTCATTCAAAACCAACCATTGGTTAAATGACATTGCATTTCTATAGGTAACTAATAGTTTGTATTAACCTCAAACTTAACCTACCTATAAATATACTCAGTTTACAATCTACCTTATTTAGGTCACTTCGCTCTCTTTAATTAAAGAGGGGACCTGTGAACTGCCGTTCACTGAGAGTTTGTATACTCTCGGAAGATAACTTCCTCTAGCGCAAGGTGCCGTGTGACCCCGTCACACTTGGTAGCACTTGTAGTCAATCCACGCCATCGCGGGTAGACTACCTGAACCTCCGAAGTTCGTTGCCATGGATAGGAACGACTTCTCCCATATGAACGACTCTCAGTTCGAGTCGGTTCGGAAGATGGCAGGCATCTTCGGGATGGAGGCCCTGCAGAGCCTGGTGGTATCAACACCGGCTGAGCAGCTCGAGCGCGTCAATGCATTCGACGCGTACGAGCAGGGCCTCATCGCGCATGTGCGGGAGAACCTGCAGGCTCCGGCGGCGGAAGCAAATCCGCCTCACCCGAAGCCAATACGGCTGAAGGTAAAGCCGTATGAAGGGAAGGAAGGCGAAAACCTTCACTTCTGGGTCCGAGAAGTAGAGCTCGCGATGGACGCGGCTCTGATCTCGACCGAGCAACTGCGTGTTGCTTTTGCACTCTCCAACCTTAGCGGTCGTGCTAAGAGTTGGGTGTACACTCGGGAAGCAACATCCCCTGGATGTTTCACATCCTGGGCTCAGCTGTGCGAACAGCTCCGAGCCGCGTTCCTCCCGGCGAACTACGAGTACCGCCAGCGTTCGCGCTTCCTCGCGTGTAAACAAGGAAGGCGCGAACTGCACGAGTATGTGCAAGAGATACGGGAGCTCACGGCGTCCCTAGTGGGGAACCCACTCAATGAACACATCAAGATGACTGTGTTCATGGACGGCCTTCGAGTGGGTCCCGCACGCACTCAGCTGTTCCGGGTGCAGTCAAGCACCCTTGAAGAGGCGATTCAAGTGGCTCTTCAAGAAGAGTACAGCCATCGCCAGGCGCGTACGCCGGCCTCAGCGTGGCCTGGGAGTTCCTTGTCGACCCCCGGTCGAACAAGCCCCAACGGACCAGTTCCCATGGAACTCGGGTCCGCCGAACAGCGTGACATCCGCTGCTTCGGCTGTGAGAAGATGGGCCACTTCAAGCGCGACTGTCCCGCGGAAAGACTCCGCAGACGGTCCTTCCCCAAGCCCGTCCTCAAGGATCGCTGGCAGAAGCCAGGATCCCGAGGACAGGGGAACGCAGGGAGCCAGTAGGGGCGGGGCGCCCTACTGGGGAAGAACTAAGTCTTCGTGATGGGTGCGCGGGTGGCGCGTACCACGGGGACTTAGCCCCTGAGAGTCTTCGCACTCTCGAATCGGCGAAGAGCAGCGGCGGGTTGCTCGTAGTACACGGATGTGTACGGGGGTACGATCACCCCTTTAGAATCTTGATTGACTCTGGGGCGTCGAAGAATTTCGCACGCCGCCAGACGGTTGCTCGTAACAGCAACAAGTTGTCCGAAGCTTTGAGAGAAAGCAAGGGCAACGGGACGGTGTCAGTGCGACTGGCCGACGGGAAGGTCGTCACTGTCCCCAACGTCCAAGTGGATCTGGCTGTCAAGTTTGAAGACTTTGACAGCCTCGAACAGTTCACTGTTCTCGATATGGATCCATATGATATGATCCTGGGCATGCCCTGGCTTGAGAAGCACGAGCCCTGGATCGACTGGCGAGGCAAGGCAATCGGTGCCAGCCGCTCTGCGCAGTCCGACAGAGCATTGGTGAGTCATGTTCCCACCTCTGTCAGGACCCGGGGCGCCCGCGAGGGCTGCCAGGGTACCAAAGCATCCGGCAGATGCTTGGGAGTCGTCGACGTATATGACGACTCCGAGGATGTTTTGATGGTGGCCGCGCCCAGAAGAGGCGCCGGCCAAGTGGGTAACTTAGGTCCACAGGCGGGTAACTTAGTTCCGCAGACAGCTGCAGCTGTCATGAACACTGAGAACGACGTGTTTAGGGTGGGTAACAGAGTTCCACTCACGGTCGCCCATACCATAACTGAAGAGGAAGACGTCGGATACGCTTCCTGTGTGGGTAACACAGTGCCACACGCGGTCGCCCAGACCTTAACTGAAGAGGAAGGCGTTGAACACGCTTCCTGTGTGGGTAACACAGTGCCACACGCGGTCGCCCAGACCTTAACTGAAGAGGAAGGCGTTGAACACGCTTCCTGTGTGGGTACAACAGTACCACACGAGGCCACGAGTGCCTCGGATGTCGTAGCGACGACATCCCTAGACGTGGGCAGCAAAGCTCCCCGTCACAAAAGCCGTCGGCAAAGACGCCGCCGCCGCCTCAAGTCGGATCCGAACTTCGTTCCGATCGACGTCGCTTCAAGCGACTCGGAGTCCAGGGCCCGGCTCCTCCGACAAGGCCGGTGGAAGAGTGTTATCACATCTTCGATAGCGAGACGGGTTTACCCGTCAAGGCATCTGGTGTCCACTTGGAACCGTTGCCCGAGGTTGCAGAGATACTGAACCTCGAGGAAATGACGGCTGAGTCTTTCCTGGCCAACCTCAAGGCTGGAGAGATCGCTGAGATGGTGCTCATGAGACCTGAGACCACTCAGGAGGAGCTGAACTCCTCGTCTGTCCTGGACGAGAACGTCCTGGAAGACATGAACAAGCAGCGTCAGGCGCGCTTGGGTTCTGAGATTCTCAAGAACCCCAAGGATCCGGTGTGTCCTTTGGTGACGGAGTATGCGGACGTGGTGAATAAACACCCCCCCGACCCAACTCCCACCGGATCGAGGCGTACGGCACGAGATTGATCTCGTGCCCGGCACAAAGTATTGTGTCACGAGGCAATGGCCTCTCCCGCGCGAACAGTGCGAGGTCATTGATGCCTTCTTCGCCGCGAAAGCGAAGGCAGGCACGGTGCGGGAGTCGAAATCCCCGCACTCGACGCCGACTTTCTGCGTTCGTAAGCCGAACGGAAAGTGGCGTCTGGTTCACGCTTATAACAAGCTGAACAACGCAACGGTGCCGGCCCAAACACCGATCCCACGAAAGGATGTGTTGTTGAACAACATGGCCGGGAGCGTACTGTACAGTGCGCTGGATTTGGTAGACGGATACTACCAAATCCTGATGCGAGAGAGTGACATCCCGCTCACCGCGGTAAGCACTCCAAGCGGCATGCTTTGGGAGTGGCTCGTCATGCCGCAGGGCTTGTCTAACGCCCCGGCGACGTTCAATCGCCTGGTGACGCAATTGTTCCGCCCTTTGCGTACCTTCGTACAGACGTACTTCGACGACATTTTCGTCCATAGCCGTGCCGAGGGAGGCAAGACGGCCATGGAGGTGCATCTAGGACACCTCCGTCGAGTGTTGGACGTGATGCGAGCGAGCAAGCTCTACGCCAACATCGACAAGTGCGTTTTCGCGTCACCAGAGATCAAAGTTCTCGGTTGCTTCGTAAGCAACGTGGGCGTTCGGGCTGACCCAGACAAGGTCAAGGCCATAGCAGCATGGCCGACGCCCCGATCCCAGAAGGATCTTCGAAAGTGGTTGGGCTTGGCCAACTACCTTCACAAGTACAGCGCTGGGTACGCGGGCTTCGCTAAGCCCTTGTCGAGCCTCCTTCAGAAGGACGTCGACTGGCGCTGGGAGCAAGAGCACCAGGATGCTTTTGACAGCATCAAGGCCAGTCTCCAAGAGGCCCCTGTCCTGGCTCTGCCGGACGAGACGAAGCCGTTTAGCGTCGTCTGCGATGCCTCCGATTACGCCATCGGGTGTGCATTGCTGCAGGACGACACGGCTGGACAGGAACGAGTCATCTCGTTCAAGTCCCGGCAGCTCAAAGCCGCCGAGCGGAACTACCCTGTCCATGACAAGGAGCTCCTGGCAATGAAATATGCCCTTGTGAAGTTCCGTGTTCACCTTCTGTGCTCTAGGCCCTTTGTGATCTACACAGACCACGCGTCCTTGAGGACGGCGACTAACTCGCCTCACCTCTCCCAAAGGATGGCGAGGTGGCTGTCCTTCTTCGCGGAATACAACTTCCGCGTCGAGTACAAGCCGGGCAAGCTCAACGTGCTTGCGGACGCCCTCTCTCGGCGTCCCGACTATGCGTTGGCCCACATCACGCGGGTGACAACGGATCTATATGATCGGATACGCACGGCGTATCGGGACGATGAGGCTGTCGCGCCTATCGTCAAGTTCCTTAAGGCCGGAACGAGCGCGAAGTCCGACTGGCTCTCGTCGCGACAGCGCTCACGGCTCCACCGATATGAGTTGACGGAGGGCCTCCTCTATTATCGGGTGGAGCCCACTGATCCTCCACGGGTGGTTGTACCCAACGACGAGGATCTGAAGTTCGACATCCTCGCGGAGGCGCACGACGCGCCCTCCAGCGGCCACTTGGGCCGCGAGAAGACCTTTCTGTCGGTCTCTCAGTCCTTCTGGTGGACCCACATGTACAAGTGGGTCGCCCGGTACGTCAAGACATGTGAAACATGTCAGCGGGTCAAACCCGCAGGGCATTCTTCGGCTCCACTACAGAGCCTGCCCGTACCGGCTGACTGTTGGAAGTCGATGAGTCTTGACTTCATCTTTGGGCTTCCCGCCGACGGACACGGCAACACCGGAATTTTGGTGTTCGTGTGTCGGCTGAGCAAGATGGTACATCTTGCTCCAGTCCCCGTCACTGCAACGGGCGAGCAAACCGCAAGGTTGTTCGTCGATGGCGTGTTCCGCTATCACGGTCTCCCGGAGACGATTGTCTCGGACCGAGATCCGCGGTTCACTGCTGCGTTTTGGAAAACGCTGTCCCCTTTACTGTGAACTCGTCTGCAGATGTCCACTGCGGATCATCCGCAGACAGACGGCCAAACAGAGCGCGTCAATCGAGTGCTCGAGGACACTCTGCGCAGTGTGTGCGCGGCAGCGCCACGTACGTGGTCGACGCAGCTTCCAGTTGTTGAGTTTGCGCTCAACAACGCGGTGCACGCGTCCACGGGGTTCACGCCGTTCTACTTGAACGGCTTCCGCCACCCCAGAGTGCCTCTCACTCTTCGAGGAGACACTGACTCCTCTATTCTAAGTGGGGGAGAGGCTCGGATAACCCTTTCCTCCCAGGTCTCGGATGTGAGACCAGTTTCGCTGCGGAAACAGGTGGAATCCTTTATGGATACCAAGCTGAACATTGTCAGCAGGGTCCGCGATGTTATGGCAGCGGCCCAAGATAAACAAAAGGAGTACTCGGACAAACAAGGAAGAGGAAACTTAAGTAGATTTGAGATTGGTGACTTAGTGTTACTAGACACGAGGAACCTACCTCTAGACACTGTTAGCTCTGTCGGCAGCAACAAACTGAAGCACCGCTTCATCGGACCTTTTGCAGTCCTGGCCAGACATGGTGCGTCGTACACCATCGACCTTCCAAAGTCAATGACGACGCACCCGACGTTCTATGTCGGACGTCTTAAGCGGTACTTTGACCCGCAGGGGGTTGCTGACTCGCAGACCCCCCTTGACCCAGCTCCTCGAAGCGAGGGCCGGTCACAGTCGTCGACGAGGGCGTCGGAGCAGGCACCCAAGCCTCGGTCGGGACGGCAAGGCTGCGGTCAAGACCGTACGCCGGAGGGGCCCCATACGAACGGACCCCGGCGCCATACGCCGAGTACGCTGAGTACGCCGGGTACGCACCATACGCGTACGTCTGGGAGTGTGCCGCAGGCGGCTCCGGACGTGGCAACAAAGCCTCGATCCGTCGGATCATGCGAAAGGCCTCGTCCAGATCGGACGAAGAGGCCCGGCGGTCCATCCGCAGGTGCAGGCTCGCGACCTCTCGCTCCACCAGGTCCAGGCGACCCGCAAGACGAGCGAGCTTGCCCTGATTCCCGGCCTGGGCGGCAGCATTACCGCCACTCCCAAGGCCAAGTGCAATCTCAAGCACGAGGACGCGTTGACGGAGGCGGTCCACCTCAGGGTCCCGTGTCGGACCCGCAGTCGGAGCACTCGAACGAGAGTGGCTCTCGGGAGGCGCCGAGTACTCGTACTCGTACGAGGGCACCTCCGCCCCTGCTTGACCGGAATGGAGAAGTCCACTTCCATGTGGAGCGGATCCTCCAGGAGCAACGGTGTCGCGGCAAGCGACAGCTCCTCGTGAAATGGAGGGGTTATGCCCACTCCGAGAACTCGTGGGAGCCGATTGAACGGCTCCTGATTGACTGCCCGAAGGCTGTCGCAATCTGGGAACAGAAGCGGCGGCAGCTTCATAAGTAGTCCGGGGCTTCTTGCCCGAACGGGGTACGGATGATGAATACATACCGTACCCGCGCTCATCGTGAGCGCTAGAGGCCGCGCGCTTCAGGATGTCCCTTGGCAGCATACGCTTGCTGATCAAGTGGGCAAACCTCACACGAAGATCACGCTGGTCCAGGATGTGGGACAGCTGCTGATCTTCATGGAGTTCCCATAACTCCGTGGGCGAGTACTTGAGAGTCTCCACCCACGCCCAGAACATGTCCTCACACGAACTCCAAGTGGGACAGTTCTCGGGCATAACCCAGGGGTATCCCCAAACAGGATAGAGACCACCCCGGGTCTCGGGCTTCTTACGACAAGTCGTGAAGTCCTTAAGGGGAATGCGGTGTGGCGCGAGAAGCACACACCGAGCAGCCTCCACGTTGTCGACGAACAACTGTTCTTTCTGAACAAGGGCTCGTTCATAGATGCCCCTAGAAGTGTGGCCGCCCACAAGGCCACGAGGAGCGACGAGAAGCTCTAAGAAGAGGTCAGCCCCAGAGCTCTCCTCGGGAGGCCAATACCCTCTTGAGTTGATGGCAGCTCCCTGGCTGACGGGTGCCACCACCGAACCCCCACGCACACGCTGGGCGGCTTGGAATTCCTCCTGCTGCTGGTCGAGGTCATTCGAGACCTCCCGGGGCTCAACAATGGCACCCTCCTCTTCCTCTTCTTCCTCCTTCTCCTCCTCTTCATCCGAGGAGCCGAAGAGACTCTGATAGGAGCGTCGAGTCTCCTTCTCCTCGCGGAGTGGAGACTTAGAGGCGGTACGCTTCTTTGAGGGCTTGGCGCCTTCGGCTTTAGAGGCCTTAGCGCGCGCAAGACCCTCGGCAAGCGAGAGACGTTTGCGAGGACTCCCTTCCTCATCACCACCGGCTTTGGGAGTGCCCTTAGCCTTAACGGCCGGACTCTCAGAGCGCACAGAGGTCCTGGGACTGTGATCACCGTGATCACTAGCGGGCGACTGCACGCTGTCTTCTTTGTGCTTACTGGGCACTGGGCTGTGCCCTCCCACAGAGCCCGCAGGAGCATCATGAGTGCTCTCGGACTCGGCATCGTCTTCACTGCCCGAGTTGAACTCACGTTCCACGAACCGGGGGTTCGGACGATTGTCTGAAGACGAGGGCGACGGACTGCGGCGCCTGCTTGCGCGCTTGTCCGCAGCCGCGTCACCCGAGGATCCGATCGCCTCGGAGGCCACCTGAGTAGCCTCCTTGAGTGCAGAGCCTTTGCCGTGAGGCTTAGTGCTCTTGGCCTGCGCCTTACCGGCTGCAGCCTTGGAGCGTGTCTTAGCACCGCTCTTAGCAGTGCCACGAGGCATGTTAACGGTCGAAGTGGAGACCTTGACGAAGAGCGCACAGGTTGCTGCTCGAGGCTCTAACTGTGAAGTGAGCCTCCGCCGCGCTGCGCGGCCAAGTCGATGGTTTTCGACTTTGAGAATGAGAGTTTGTGATGAACACCTCTTCAATCTGATTGGTCGGTAAACCGAACCTAAGTGGGGGAGGATGTAACGGGGTACGTAGCCCTAAGTGTACCCTGGTTACATGAAGTGTGACACTTCACACTTCAGGAGTATGACACGTCATACCCCGGGATATTTGGTACAAGGTACCAAGGTCATTCAAAACCAACCATTGGTTAAATGACATTGCATTTCTATAGGTAACCAATAGTTTGTATTAACCTCAAACTTAACCTACCTATAAATATACTCAGTTTACAATCTACCTTATTTAGGTCACTTCGCTCTCTTTAATTAAAGAGGGGACCTGTGAACTGCCGTTCACTGAGAGTTTGTATACTCTCGGAAGATAACTTCCTCTAGCGCAAGGTGCCGTGTGACCCCGTCACAACTGGAGTGTACTATCCCACGCAGCCCACAGGAGCATTGTGAGTGCTTCCGGCCTCGACCTCATCCTCACTACCCGAGCTGAACTCATGTTCAACGAACGGCGGGTTTGGTCGGTTGTCTGGGGAGATCGAAGGTGACGGACTGCGGCGCTTGCTCGCGGCATCTATCTCCAGCATGTGTGCTGCACGACGCGCCTTGGGGTACCCGACTTCTGGCCGGAGACGACTGCGGAGCGACGCAGCCAAACAGGCGCCTTCCTCCATTTCCAAAGCCGGTCTGGTCAGTGGAAGGGAGGTTTGTTTAGAAAATAAAAAACGGCTAGTTCATTTTAAATGGAAGCAGGTCGTTGTCAAAAATGTGAGCGTGATCCGAAGGAATTTTGAGCACGTTTTTTGCAATGTTCGACCCCCCCCCTAATAGAAGCGCCTAAAATGGATCTGTGATCATTATATAACTTTGTTGCATCAGACAGAAAATGCAATGCCCCCCCCTCCCGTCCTAATGAAAAACAACTTAGGGCAACACAGACACGAATGTCCCATAATCGATCAGGAGACTACCAGGTCAATTCTAAGACGAATAGCGCTAAACATCGCCTTAAACATTTCTGCTTTCCTTTTTTGGCTTCCGATGATGATATCCTAGCCCAGACGCCAAAACGATGGCATAGTGCGCGGAATCGCCGTTTCTATAAGTACACCACTGACGGCTCGAGGCTAACACGAATTAGAATCCTGACTGAACAATCGGAAGAAATCACGCGCAAGACAGCCACTCTCCGCCAAAAACAGTTTCTTCTTCTCTTCACTGAAGCTGGAAATCCGATCGATTTAAGAAACAACTTTCGTCGGACGGACGAACACATGCTGGGACTTCTATGCGCTCTATCGTGTATATTAAGACCAGCTGAAGAATAGCAAGGAACCCACGGGTGGATCTCAAATAGAAGTGATAGGGCGTGCCCTCTGCGACATGCTGGCATTGTCCGATGTCTTGCCGATACCAACAAGAACATCTCTACGTAGTATCACAATTGTTATGATACAAGCACCCCGAAATGAGAGTGTTGTACCAGCGTGCAATGTGAAGGTTCGCCATCTTCTGCGTGAAATGACCTTCAAAACGCTTGTTATTTGGCTCGGCAATCGGGTGCTTGTCCGGGCAGTAGATACGAAAGATGCTAGTTCGTGAACGATTGCCAAGGGCCCTTACTGCTGCGTCGGGTAGGCGAGCTCCACCGATTTTATCTTCCGGGTGGCATACGCAATTGAGCGTTCGATACCATCGCGATCTGGAACAGTACACCGCCAGCATCAATCTTGCTGGCATCTGTACGAAGTCGCATGGGCTGGCTGAAGTCACGTAGTCTCTGGACGGGTGGGTACGCTGCCGTCGCTTCAGTTCCGTATAAGGCTTCAGCTGCTCATCGTTGAAGTAAATCTTTGAGCTACGCTTAATATTCTGCTGGAGGACAGCGAGCATGGTAACCGACAGCGAAGCATACTCCTGACAGAAGCGCTAATCGTAGCCAGTTAGACCTAGTGAGCTACGAGCCTTTTCTTGGGTACTTGGTTCCGGCCAGTCCTTTATCATCTGAGGCTCACCGGAAAGAGGGGAGAGGACGTACGGCAATGACTGTTCCATATCGAGAGCGTACAGGGCGGGTGTGTTGAGACGGCTGTCATCAAGGTCATAGGGTGTCGTTAGGTACTTCCAGTAGCTAAGTGACAACCATGTTCCACAAAAAAAAGCAATATCGAGAGCGCCTGTCGCATCATCAACATTATGATAACGGACGGCAGCTCACGCCTCGCCGAGTTGGCGATGGAGAAGCCGGCCTTGGGATGATTCCTATATGTGGCATCCGCGCCTTAAACAACCTTACCGGTAATTACCGACGGTTACTCAACTCGCAAGCTTCAAGCTGTGGATATTAGCCGAGTCTTTTCAGTATCCGGGGTTCATGCGTCGTTTCATACTTTTTTGTGAACCCAAAAGTGAAACGTATGATCTCAGGCTCATATTTTCGTGCGTGACAGTACTTTCCTAGACGAACCTCGCTTTCTTATTGGCCAGCAAAAAGTAACCGCTGCTAGCGACTGTCTTCGGAGAGAGCCGCGCTACTTTAAACGATGTCAGCGCGCGACACTTAGTGAATGTAGAAGGAAAGCTGGCATACGACACACTTTGCTGCTTCTCGACATCCCTTCAGCTCTTTTCTCTTTCTTGTTGATGAGAAGCAATTAAACACTAGATATTTCATCTCACTTTCCAAATTGCTCCTGACTTTTAACACTTCGCCACGGACAAGGCCTTTAATCAGTGATTCATCAGCATGCGATCCTGGTTCACACGTCCATATAGAGACAGTGAGCATGGCCAGACCCGTCGCAGATGGCTTCAGCCTGCGTCAACTACACCAACGGGCAAAATCCAACTGCCACCAAACGTCAACGTTAAACGGGTGCGGTTCATAGCCCAATCCACCTAATTAGCCAATCAAATCAGTTAAAACGCCGCATTGCACAGCTGAACTGATGTGGTTGCTCTGCACCAGTCACCTGGTAAAATGGAGTCTGTAGCTGAGCCCACCCCGGAGTCCGAGTCGGACCACCGGTCGGAGCCTTCACCTGAGCCCCTCTCGCCACCAGAAATCATGGCGATTGCAGACCTTCTCAATGAGGTGTACTCAAAGCATAATCAGCGTTGAATTCATTATACAATGAAGAAAAAAAGGCGTGTTCTGATAGCAACGCAGGGTTTAAGTCAGCGCGAGGCTGTCATGTCTCAAAAATCCCGCGATGGACTTTAACGTCATGGAGGAAGAACGAAGACGAGCTTTATCCGTTTCGAGACAGCGAGAAGACCCTGTCGTGAGCACCTGGTCGTCGCGAGATAATACTGTCTAGCGCTATGCTCGTCACTTTTATGAAGGAAACACATCGCGAGTCCCTGCCACTTACTGCATCTATAATGGCCGCATACATTTGGGAGGAGCACTCAGAGTGGTTGGAGGGCTATTCGTAGGGCAAGAATGACAAATATACGGCGTATCAGGCCCTACAAAGGCTGCTACAGCGCTTTGCGTATCGGCATGGCTTCGGGCAGCGCACACCACACGGTTTTGGAGGTAGTGAATGGACATATAAATTGTAAAGAATTAATCCAACTTGATCATTTTGATACTTTATGTACAGGAAAAACTGGAGTACCTGGTGGAAGTACAAGACAATTTCGTTAAGCTTTTCAAGTCTAAGTACAATAGCTATGCTGCTAGTAAAGTTTTTAACTGTGACGAAGCTGGGATCTACGCACCGCCGGACAAGATACTATCCGAAAGAGGTCAGTCGTCAGCTATAACGGTTCAGCAAAAAACATTCTGCTCGTTTGACGGCTGTATGCACTATCCTCGCGGATAGAGCGAAGCTTCCACGCCTCTTCATTGTGCGTGGAGAGCAGAACGCCATCATCAAGAGAGAAGAGCTGCCTACATACTTCGACGGTACATATTTGCTCTATTTTAATTATTTATGTGTTTGTTATTAAATAACTGACGGAAGTTACGGTAATGGCTGTTAGGACATGTGTATACTGTTCGGAATAAAGCCTGGATGGATGCCCCCGTATGGAAGTTTTACCTACGCTCACTACTACAGCAGCACATTGCACGCCCTTCTCTACTACTCGTAAATAACTTAGAGTGTCATGTCTCGGGCGAGTCTGAGGCAATTGGGTCGGACGAGCTTATGTCTGTGCTCCAGCCATTACCTAAGAATGCACCTCAGTTTGCCAAACCCTTAGATGTTGGTATCATGGGGCCTTTAAAAGCAAAGCTCAAGGCGCTGGGGTTGTTCGAGAATGCTACAGCAACGACTGGAGCAACGACTGCTAAGGAAAAACGCCTAGCTACGATAAAGCGTGTCATAACAGCTTGGGAATCCATTGAAGCTGCCACCATCACGAGTGCATTTAACAAAGCACTTAAAACCAACTTTTAGTGCTAAATACAACTGCCTCCTTAACTTTGCCAAATACTCAAGATAATTTGTTACTTAAAAAAGGCTATGACCATCTGACCGCTCTTATACCAGCGGGAGAGTGACAGTTGCATTCTGTCCGTCGGTGTACCCCATCTACTTCACCGTCATCATTAGGAATGGTGGCAGCCTTTTAGTATCCAGTCCAGCACCGTAGTGTGGATGCACCACAGGCACACCAGTGCATCCAAAAGCTATCGTCGCCATTTTGCCCCTCCCGTGCATATGGACCAAGGTGAAGACGACTTTCAAGAACCGGAAAACACTCCTTTACTAGGCTATGCATATCAAAATCTTATTTGGCCGGTGGTGACGCTTCGTCAGCCCCCCGCAGTAAACCCAAACCAAATCGGTATCCCTGATGCCGAACAGGACGTACTAAAGGGCATTCGATCCTTACCTGGATTCACATCCCCCCCCTTCCCCAAAGGCTGGGCAGCGGTCGATATTTTTTCAGTGTCCGGTTAGAGATGCAGCCGAGCTCGATGGAAAAACCTGCATGGGATGGAGTTGTGTCGGAAGTGAAAGCTGTGGAGAATGCCATCAGACTATACAGCATTGCAGTAAGACGTCGAAAGCTACATAACATTTAAAAGACGTTTACGGCATAAATTCCGATAAAACGGTCCTTCAAGCAGCACGAAAATGAAACGGGACGGTGAGGCTGACAGGCTTCGCCATGCTGCTGTCATTACGCATGATGCTGCCTGAGTGTGTCTTCTTTTGGAAATACTGTGCATTGTGTTCAATAATTTACCGTTCGGACTGGAAGAGTACGAAGAGTCGAGGTTGCTGTATGAGCTTGTCACTGATGAGCGTTATCGCACGACTACCAACGCTCAAGCAGTGACACAATTAATTGGTGAACGGCATGCATCCGCCAAGAGTGATATGATAAATTTATCTTCGAAAAAATATTACCAAACAACAAGTGCCTTACTCTTGTGGTGGATAGGTGGTCCTCAAAAACACAAATATTAAAAAAGAGATCTTCGATTGCGGATTCATTTCTTCGTTAAACAGTGGCACTTCCGGTCGTTATTCGTACGGTGAGCGCAATGGTGACATTCGTAGGCCATTCAAGCGGTGGATAGATCATATTCTTCTTGATTTTGGTCTTTCAAGCAACAGCGTCTACTGAGACACGAGTGACGCCGGAGCCGACGTGAAGTGGATGCTAACGGAAGGTTTGAAACTTTGGTGGGAATGGTGCATTCCATTCGCTTGTGCAACCAGCAGTTAGTAATTGATCCTGCTAATCCGGTAAAACGCCTACAAAAGGATGAAGCCTCCAGAATGATTACCTTCGTAAAAAAACAAATTCTAGATCGACTAAAGCCTCTAATGTTGTCTGTTGTACCTGCCCCAGCAGTTGAGCTGACACCAACGCCGGCTACGAATGAACCACCTATAATCCTCTCTGAAGATCACATGGACTTCTTTAAGCCAACGAAGCAATCCCTCCAGAAATGTTCAGGAAACCCGTGTGGAAGGAGAGCTGGAATGGTGGATTTCAGAGCCAACTGCAAAGAATCGCGACGACAAAAATGAAGCTGAACATATCTTTACGTTTTTAAGTCGACAAACAAGCAACAGCTACCCGTTCCTCACCGCGGTTGCTCGTATAATCCTTGCTGTACCAATATCATGGGCACACATCGAGAGAGATTTCGGAGTCAGTGGAATGATGATTACTAGTTAGCGAGCGTCAATCTCAGCAATGAACATTGGCATGTGTTCATTTCTTCACCAGAACAGGGAATTTTTCGATGTTACGCAATGTCTTTGACTTCGAGGAGACGAAAACCGAGCTAGTATCCCGTCGAATGTGCCGATGCCATTAGAAGATGACAGCAATTATTTGAGCATCACAGCTGAGTGGGAAAATTTCATGGCAACTTTATTTCTTAAGAATATTGAGATTGAAGACGAGTGGCTCAGATGTATTTTACATGTTAACCACTAATTCGCCATGCATTTGTCTCAGTCATCTTCAATACATACCCAGTAGAGATTATCAGTGACGTACTCGGTTGCAGCTTTGCCATCGGAGACTGGGGCACTAATATGATCGCGGACTCGTGTTGCACGCGCTCTTAGACGTACAATAAATTTGATGCTGTGGCCGAGGGTCTCGTGTCTAGGCTCATGAACCCTCAAGCGGGCAACGCTGACGTTAAGCCCAAGGCCAATCTCAGCCACAGCAATTTCTAGGGGACAGGTATCAGCTGCGAGATGGCTGTGACTCACGTTTCATTACCACCTTCGAAGGAAAGTCGACGCGACAATCCCATTTCATCATAGTCTTGGGTAACCATGACTACAGTGATGCCAATTCCATTCTCTCGGATGGAGACAATAACGTTAAAACATACAGCACCACGAACGAGCCTATTGCGGCTCTGGAGAATAAATTAAAGTAGCAACAGGGGTACACGAATCCCAACGGTGACCGCTGGGTGCTCAGGGACAACTTCTACGTCCGCACGATCGAAGACAAAGACCCCGGCGTCAGCGTTGACATCTATAATTGGACTCGGGTGATGCTGACGTCCACGCTGCCCAGCAAGTGAGTTGCCAGTACGGCTACTCGGAGGGAGGCGGCGACTTCTGCGCTGGTGGAGACACTGACTACGACACGTGTTTTACTAAGCTCACCGAGTAATGTGGCCAAGAATTGGTTAATGTGACATGGAAGATCGTCAACACCATTACGGTCCGAGTGTGCATATTTAATAGTGAGTCCGTGTGTTCTTCCACTTTTCTAAACCTTTTCTTACAAACAACGGGACGTAATTACCGTAAAAGGAATGACTTGATTTCAATGATTGCTTTGGGTTCACGGTAGTCTTGCTGTCTTTGAGTGTCCACGCAACATCATACTAAGTCACGTGAGAATGACATGAAACATGTGGCTAGAACGGTTAAATATGATTGGCGTACCGGCCGTTCCGTCCAGATTTCGCAGTTCGAAGCTGATCTATTTCTAAAAGTAATACATGGACAGAAATGTCTAAAAGTATACATGTGTGAGAGCGACAGAAAGCGGGAAAGTAAAGTATGATGAGAACAAAGAGAGAGGAGAGCACGATACTACAAAGGGCGGTCCTTACTTGGTATGAATGACAGTGATGTTCTGGAGCTTGGTGTCGACTTGGCAGGAATCATGGGCGAGCACGAGCGCGAGCACGAGAATAAAAAGTGCGATTCATACTTGGTATCAAGGACAGTGATGTTTTGGAGCTTGGTGTCGACCTGGCATCAATTTCTGTAGACACGTAGCTTCGAGAACAACAGAAAGCGGACAGTAAAGTGAGATGAGATCAAAGAGAGAATATATTGAGTACTGGTAGCGTGTGTTGGTAGCATGGACGAACACGAGACTACAAGGTGCGTTTCTTACTTGGTATCAATGAATGACAGTGATGTTCTGGAGCTTGGTGTCGACTTGGCAGCAGCTCCTGTATGTTTCGAGAACGACAGAAAGCGGAAAGTAAAGTGAGATGAGAACAAAGAGATAATATATTGAGTGCTGGTAGCGTGTGCTAGTAGCATGGGCGAACACGAGATTACAAAGTGTGATTCTTACATGGTATCAATGACAGTGATATTCTGGAGCTTGGTGGCGACTTGGGAGCAATTCCTGTTGAGACGTAGCTTCGTCGGCGAGAATGTAATCACGTTCCCCGGTTGCGGCAAGCGTGGATCTCCTACGTCGATTTCGTAGAGCGACATTGTGATAAGGAATTGATTTGCATTGAATGGATGTTGGGTTTGGGCTTCTTGGTACTCCTGTCATGTGCAAAACAGTGAGTAGTTTATAATGGATGTGGATAGATGCACGACAACATAACGCTATACCTTTTGTTGGTCTTTCAGTGGCTCTAGCGCCTGAGCCTCGCTCAGGTATAGTCGCAAGAAGTGCAGGCCTCTTACTGTCTCCGCGGTTGTCCACAGCAGACGCGCTCTGATGCGAGCCGACGATCGTATCTCTGGGTTCGTCATGTCATTTTTCGAGATGAACTCGCGCAAGCCTATTTATTGCATTCACAAAAATAATTTGATCGTATGAATAGCGTAAGATAGTACTAACAATATATAGCGCTTACTATCAATCGTATCGAAAAGTTGGTGAGGATGAACACTCATCGTCTTGCGAAGTTTTTTCAGGGGAGATACGTACTTGGACTCTGGGCTGACATCGAACGTCTGTAAGTAAGAACATACGAACACAACACGCATGTAAGTTTTGCCGTTAAACTGCCGGTGATGGAGTACCTACTCGCTGTCGAGAGACTTTTATCAGCCTTTCCGGGGTTGTCGGCGTAGCGGCGACCGCTGGCATTGTGATGCCTTCTGGTAGATCTATCTTCTCTTGTAGATAAATTTCTTTGTCTCGTTTCTTGGGCGGCATCGATCGAGTGCTTGGTGTGGTGTTCTATCTGTCGGACGTAAAATTGGAAAGTGAGAACTGCTTAGAACGTAGTGTGGTGCTTGAAAACGGATTCTAACCGTCACGTTTTGCAGGAGACGTGACGGTCATGGTCTGACAGTAAGTGCTTGAAGTTGTGGCTTCTCTCGTGGTTGGCATTTAACCGCGATGGAATATATGAGGATGTTGAATTCAAAGTGCCACACATAGGGACAGAACTTCTCGCGTGCTTTGTGTTTGCGAAAGGTACAAGTGGATTCACCGTGAGGTAATTTGCTTTTATGTATTTACTGTAACACGGCCGATAGATGGTTGGATTCGACGTGAATGAAGATGGTTCCCCGTAGTTGTATTTTGGTACTGGTAATTGATATCACTCCAGTCGAGTATATTGGTGAGGTATACTTTACTAGATCAACAGTTTTTTTGTAAATATGTCCGTGTGCGAATCGTGTTCAGGTGGGATTCAAGTGCTTGTGCAGCTCGGCGAGACAATTATCGAACCTATTCGACTACATCGTCATAGTAAAATTTCCACGGACGTCAAAATCAGCAAGAAAGCGTCGGTAAGGAAGGATGACTTTGACGTCCGGGGAGCGTCGACGACACAATACTGAATCCGTTCGTCGTGTGAGAACGCGCGAGACGCCAGATCAATATGAAGAGCGTCTACGACGTATTAGAGCGAGATACTATGCAAGGAAATCGAGCTCGTCAGCAGCGCCAACTCCACGAGAATCGTCGATATCACGAACATCGTCAACCGAACGCATAAACGCTTCCAACAACGGTCGCTGTGCTTCATCTACTCGCGGTTGGGCTGAAAACGGCGTACCACGATTATATCCAATACCTCTCTCCGATCCAAATGAAGTTCTGCAGCGCTTACGAGTAACCTTAGGTGCCTCAGGTTTGAAGGAGGTCGTGTGCGCTGTGTGTGATCGATGGACGCTTCAGATGAATTGCGGTGTCGTCAATATCACTGATACAAAAGCGATCGACAACCTGAGGGTTCTACTCAGCAGTCACGACGAGAATTTGACGTCGTCGTTAATAGTAGAGTATGATTGCTCGAATTTGGTTGCAGCATTGAAGGGGTATTTTTTATCCAAGCGCGGAGTTGACTTGCCGAATGCTGGAATATTGCGTGTATGCGAGCAGTGTGCCGATAGAGTGCGGAAACATCGCATTCCCAAGTTTTCTATCAAGAACGGTTTCTACGTTGGCGACTTGCCAGCGCAACTCGAAGACACAACGCTACCAGAACGCTTGATGACACAGTTTGTGTCCGTCGTCGCTGTTACCCAAGTTATGCGCGGAGGAGTCCACCGAGCCATTCGATCGCACTGTCTTGCGTTCGATGCGACGCCTGGGCCTGCAGCGACACCCCTTCCATCACGAATGGATGGAGCCAAAGCTTACCGTGTAGGTTTGGCGGGGCCATTCACAACAGAACAACAGGCTAGAATTCGCAAGATGCATTGCGTGCGCCGGCAAGTTGTTGATGACTTGCTCCAATTTTACTGTACTCACAACCCGCTTTACGCGGATGTTTTAATCGACCTGGCAGATTTGGCGAACGAAGCCGTTCCAGATTCCATCGTTTGGGACGTCCGCGATGCAAATATTCGTTAGCTCGAGCTGGATCATGATCGAGTTGGCGGCATTTCAGATTGCGGTGCCACTGTCGCCGAGAATGAAGTTATTGAGAGACGTGTTGTGTTTGGGTCGGATGACCGTGAGGTGAGCACAGAAGACTCGCCACGCGTCATAAACCTCACCGATGAGACATCCACATTGTCGCAATTCCTCGTTTGCCACTGCAATCGATTCTCACCAAGTGACAAGCTACTCTTCCCACGAATGTTCCCGCACCTATTCCCATACGGTCGCGGCCATCCTGGTGAATCACACCGTGTGTCCGTTTCGCTCGATGCATGCATTCGCTATTACTCCATGCTTAGTTCTCGACGGTTTACCGAAGACGAACTCTTCATACTGGTGAGCTTCGATCGTCTCTCGTTGCAAAAGATGTACACGCAAGTCGCGCTCAAGTGTAAGCGCAACTCGGCTCGCTTTGAGCCGTATAGCGACGTGAATGAGACTGACCTACTGGAAGCACTCAAAGAGAAGGAACTTCTTCGACAAGGACGAACGGGATTAACGGCTCCCAACGACGACCCCGTCGCAACGAGACTCTTAAATACCGTAGAGCTCAGTTGCGGCGCGATTTGGGGCAGTGACGCGGAGCGGATGCAATGTCGACGCAAGGCATTTGCTTTTCAGACGCGCTATGGCCAACCCTCATTGTTCGTGACCTTGTCACCCAACGTGTCCGGGTCATTCGTAATGGCTCAATACTGCGGCATCACATCAGTCGATACCTTATTTGATGCTGAATTGTCAGACATGCCACCCAAGTCTGTGCTCCAAAGTGCGAGCTTAAAGAACGACGTTGCCTCGGCACGGCTGTTCATGCACAATATGAACGCTTTTATCGAGCACGTTCTTGCTGTCGACCCTGACAAGATGAGCAGTACGCCGTTTGATGGTCTCTTTGGAAAAGTCAGCGCTTACTTTGGGATGGTAGAAACACAGGGTGGAGGAACGTTGCACGCACATTTTCTCGTGCGGCTAACTGCAGCGCCACCAAATTGTGATGCGGTTGATCAAGCAATGAGCGTGCACGGAGAGCAGCAATACGTTAAAGATCTCCAGGCGTACACTGATAGCGTCATATCGACGTCGCTTTCGCTGAATACCGACGAGTCTTGAGCCGCTCTCAATACCTGGCGAAGCATTTAAGAGAACAGACCGACGCTGCAACGACGAAATTGCGGAGCCGCTACTAGTCCGATGCTCAAGGTGCAAGACCGATACTAGTTCACAGCACGTACTGCGACGTGTTCTCTTGGACCATCGACCCCCTTCATGGCCACCTTCACGACGTGAATATACTCCAGAAGAGCTAAATACCATTGTAGATATTGAAACACCACTCCGAGGCTCGGCCGCGAACGCAAATCAGGCGATGTTTTTCCGTGATTCGTTTCTCACTGAGCAAGGCGATGAGCCAGACTTACAAGGGGAGTAACAGCGATGGATGAATCGAGCTCCTCGATGCAAAGCGCAACACGGAGATGAAATATTCGCTGACGATGAAGTGACCCGGTCGATTCAAATAATGCCCCCATCACTGGACGACTTGCGGTGGTCATCACGAATGTTCGCATTTGCAGTATCAATGCTTGTGTTCCTGTTGAATGTGCATTGGTGGTCCCATGTGGGAAGTTGTTTCAAGAAAAGTCGGTCAACAGCTCCAGATTCGTGTAGATACGGGTACCCTCGACCGCCAGTTGATCAAACAACACTTTCTAGAGACGGTGTAGTCGTCACAAGGCGTCCAGCACGCGAGTACGTGAATAGCTATACCCCTATCCTGATGGCAGCGTTCAAGTCAAATCACGACGTACCGGTAATGGTTGGTGGCGCCACCGCACTTTTGCGGATCTATTACGCTACCCAATACGTGACCAAACGACAAGAACTGGTAGAGACACTGACTGCGGTTGCACTTGCTGCGTTTCGAAAGCGCCAAACACGTGAATTACTCCATAAAAGAAGACAGCTAGACCGCGCCAGTGTCGGGCGTCGACGTGTGGCGTCTCTCGCATTCGCGCTATCAAACCGACGAGAGATCACCGGTTCTCTTGCCGCCTTCTACCTGCTGCGAGGATCTTCCTGTTATGCAAGCACACAGTGCGCAAAACTGCCTTTGATAAATATTGTCAAGGAGTTGTTGCAAGGCGAAGTTCACACGTGTGACCTTGTGCACCTCTCAGAGAGTGAATCAACAGCATTGTACCGGCCAGTCTTGCTCTTACATGACTATTGATATCGGCTGATTCACTTGGAAGAAGTTTGTCTCTATGAGTTTGTCATGAAGTATTTTCGCCGCAAACAGACTCAGTCAACCCCAGCCACGGCATTATTTCAACCTGGGCATCCCTTAGCGAACACACACTGCGTCAGCACGCACCTCAGTGAAGTGATTCCAGTTATCAGAGTTCATTTGCCGTACGAGAAATCAGAATCCCCCCCCCGACCTCGTATTTAAACGACGCCAATATGTCCTGACACTTTTCAAGCCATTCCGACAAGTGTCAGACTTGGTGGACGGCATAACCAGCGCGACATCGTGGTTAGCAGCATACGAACACTGGATGCCAACTCGTTCTAGCTTTATTTGCGAAATCATGGCGAATATAGACGACTTTCGACGCGCCGAAAGGCAAGCCAAAGAGGTCAATGTTGACGAGGAGGAAAGCCAGGAAAATGCCGAAGACGAAGGCGCAACTGGAACACGTGAAGAAGTTGATCAGATGGCTGAAGTCAATGATGACATCGTCGACACTAACGTTGATACATGTATAATATGTAACGACGACAACGTCGCGCATGGAGACGTGCTACCCGTTTTCCCGACGTTAAGAAATAAGAGCAGCTCCGCGACCGAAATGTCTGCTTTCTAGAACTTGATGGCACCTCCTGCTGAAGCGACTGCTAGTACATTTGCCTATTTACACCACTCCGCGACGACAGAGCATCCAACATTCACGATTGAAGAGTTCAACCAGTGGCTCAATTCATCATCGACAGATGAAGCTGCGCCATCGGATCTTCGTCTCGGTAAGCGACCGACAGAGGTCATTCAACTCATTCTTAGCGCATTGGAACCTGTCAACACGAGGCGATTACCCAATACGTATCCAGTGGACCCAAACGTTCCGCAAAATTACGCTTCGATTGCCAGCATCTCGCACGCGTTCACACTGAACCACCGGCAACATATCGTGTTCGCCACCATTGCGGCCGCACTACTTCGTCGCTTTCTCAAGCAAGAACTGGGAAGCGTCGGGATCAACAATAGCTATCGCAATCATGATTATCAGACACAGCTACGCGAAGAGCAACTACGTACGTTCCTGGGCGGCGCCGGAGGCACAGGAAGGTCCAGAGGCATTGATGCTGTTGCCGCCTTCTGTAATAGCTGGCGCCGCGAAAACTGTCTGGTTAAGACGGCATTAACTGAGAAAGCCGCCAGTCTGATCGGCGGTCGCACTTTGGCCAGCTTTCTAATGCGGATCAATCCCGCAATCCAGAACAGAGCATTTGCTCCTCTCGACTTACTGGTTATTGACGAGATATCAATGATGACCAAGCCCGAATGGCTAAAGCTCGACAAACGTCTTCGGCGCTACAAGCAGGTGCCAGATGTTTTGTTTGGTGGGGTGCACATCGTGCTGGTCGGCGACTTTCTCCAAATGCCACCCGTCGGCGGGGATGCCATTTATGTAGACACGAATACAAAATCGCGCCCAAGCACCACGGACATTGAAGGATTCGAGCTATGAAGACAATTTACAACCGTGATCATTCTGGAATAATCGGTGCGGTTCCGCAGCGATCCCGAGTGGGGAGACGGTTGCAAGATGGTGCGTCTTGGTCAGTGGAGTCTCGAATTTATCAGCATTATCGACAGTCGTGTACTCAATCCATCCACCATGGCCGATCGTATTCGGGACTCTAGCATCTTTGTCACTCCAGAGAACACCAAACGTCAAGCCATCAACAGCGCATTCATCGCCATAACAACCAGCCACTTCCACCAGACGTATTTCCATTGCGCATTGTAGCCAACTTCAAAGGCGCTCTGAACAACTTGAGTCGCCACGACGTTGGGTACGTACTTGGACAACCGGACAGTCGGTTCGGCCGCATGGCGCCGTTCCTCGATAACATTGACGGAATGCCAATCCAGATCACCCAAAATGTGGGGATGGTCAAGGGCGTCGCCAATGGTACCCTCGGATCGCTTGAGTACATTCAATTCCCACCAGCGACTACTTTCCGCCCTGTGCGAGATGGTGCCACTGGGTCAATCATACATATGCCAAGCCACCCACCAAACTATGCCATGCTTCGCCTACCTCGACCACGAGCGCTCTCTTTTCGGCCAGAGCTGGACTCAGCGCTTTTTCCTGTGTTTCCCACAACCGAGCCGTTTTCAAAATGCCGGATCCCCTCCCACCAGCTCCGATCGGCGAGCGCCGCTATATTGCAGTGAAAATCCAACAGTTTCCATTCGTGTGTGCAGTCGGCTCCACCATCTACAAAGTGCAGGGAGCAACGTTGCACTTTATGCTGGTAGTTGACTGGAAATCGAAGAATAACATCATTAACAAGCCACAGCAGACGTATCTTCTGGTCTCGCGAGTGACCTGCTGAACAGCGTTCAATACACTGCTTCCACTAACCCCAAAGCTTGCAGAGTGGTCGAGGCCAGCACCAGATGCACTCGATGAAGAAAACCGTCTCAATCAACTCAGCGAATCTACTTTAGCAGCCTTCGAGCGCGATACGTAGCAGCAATCAGCCAATGTGCATGCTGCCATATCAATCTCGTTGCAATAAGAAACCGCTTTGCATTGAATGGGTCTTCGCTTTGGCCTCTTAGTAATACCTTCTGTTTGTTGTCCGCACCGCGACTGCACTCGTTCAATGTGTTTCATGCGCCTTGACCGCACTCGTTTAATGTGCTGCCACTGCTGCTGGTCTCTTTGACCCCCTCCGCGAATGGGGGCGCGCTTGCTCAATGTGCTGCCATTGCTGCTGATGGCATTGCTGCAGATGCAGTCCACCCGAGCCCACGCCCACGCCCGCTCTTACTCGCTCACCTCTTTGCTTTGCTTTTCTCCGCGAATGGCGGTGAAGCCATCTCGTCCGAATGCTGCCATGCATCCGTCGTGCATGTCACAATTTCCGTGCATTTTAATGCGGACAAAGCAGAAAAACGACCATTTAATGACAAATGTTGGTACGATCGTTGCCTGAGCGCTGCCAATTGTTGGTACGATGTTTCGCGACGTGGGCGCGAAGGTCGTAAGATTACAAGAATTCCTTGGCCCAGCACCCCCAACGACAGTTCCAACGAACTGCGAACAAGTTGCTAATATCCGAGGTGCGGACAAGTAGTTCGTGAACATGAGACGTTCATTGCGCTTAATGCTAGTGCTGGGTCATACAAGCTACTCGAGAGAGCGGTTGTATTCTGGCGCTATGTGGTTTTCGACAAGAGGTTGCGGTCTATTTCCTGGAGCTGCTTACACCTTTCGTGTTGCTGCGCTGAATGTGGCCAATGGTGTCGTCGCAGTAGTCGCGCAGAGGTATTTCGTCCACATCGCCGACTCACCTCCACAGAGAATAGAGACAAAGCTCAAACCCCTGCAATTCCGACGCTAAAAAGACTCTTTTTAAACGAGCCGGACAAATCCTGCCTACACCGATATAAGTGGCGTAAATATTCTCTTGCAAAGCGACTTGTTTGCACTAATCCAAAATCTGCAACGCATACTTCGAGCCTCAGTAGTCCAAGCTGGAAACGAAACTTTGACACATGTGGTGCTCTTCGACTCAAGAGAACAGACGCAAATATAGACCAGTAACAAAGCGAAGGGGTCGCGACAGTGGAGCAAGCCTTAAGCGTGGACGGAAAACAAGAAATTATACATCTTCAAGAAGTGAGGAGTTTGTTTACTCAGAGGCTTCTCGAAGACGGCTACAGGAACGTGATCAAGACCGAGAAGGGAAACAACCAGAAGCGAGACGAGCTCGAAGCAGGGATTCCGAAAATACAATATATATCAACTGAAGATGATCGAAGCAAATAGATAGCGTCTGACCTACTTGTTAGAAGAAGAAAAATTGAACAACTCGGCACACAACAATAAATCATTGCCGCTTCAATCTTGGCTTATACTCGAGTTTATCTACAGCAGACAAGTATAACAGTTGTTACGTTCCAGTACGAGCTGTTGGCCCTCAAGAAGAGGCTCATCTCGAGCGCCTGCGGGGAGAGACGGTGGCGCTCGTGACGCAGCACCGATCTAAACAGGTGCTTAATCAAGTTTGACGTAGGTGGAATCGCGCTGAGCAGACAAAAACGTGCTGGGGGCTGCGTCAACCTTCCGGCGCCTCAGGATCCGCTCAGCGAAGCTGGTGCTTTGCTCGTCGTCAAAAGGAGCGGCAGCGCCTGCTACGCGTCGAAAAGATTGTAGCAGCGCCTTCTCCGCAGCTGTCAGTCGCGTCGCCTTTCCGCCCAGCACCTTAGCCACTGCGGTCTCAAACTTGGGCGAGTGGACGATGGGAGCGTTGGGTGCTAACCTTTATAGCAGCAAAACCAAATAGTTAGTATTTTTGATCATTTAGCAATACGAAAAAGACACTTACCGAGATAGCTCCCAAATGAAGGGCGTACTTCTAACAAGCCGTCAAGAAGGTCTCGAGCATCGAATAGCATTAGGCCGTCGCTTTACAACTTCTTAAAGATTGACGCCACATCGTGCAGCTCGTTGAAGAGCTTGCGAAGGCTGTGATGCGTGGTTCGCGAGGGGATGAGGTCTTCGAGGTCCTCGTCATCCGGGGACATGTGTTCATACAGACGGAAATAACGGGCGAGCATCGTGAATGTCGACGACCATCGCGTGTCTTGGCGAAGGACCGGTTGGAGAGCGGTTAATAAATAGGTTAAAAATAGTAACGACAAATTTTGTACTATCGAAAATTTAATACCGAAAATAGTACTCGTACTGGAGCTTGGCTGCTTACTTGAGTGTACGCAGCTTACGCATAAGCACTTGGACTTCTGCCAGCGCGTCTTCATGGGGACCGAGATACTCACGCACCACGAGCTTAGACGGTGGCTTGCGCAGCCAACAAGTGGCACGCCCATGAGGTTAGACAGTCGTTTGTTGACTGCGCAATTGTCGCCGACTAAAACCCGCACATCGTCCAGGCACGGTCCAAAAAATTGCAAAAACCGTGCGATACCCGCTGCGTGGCCGTCTGCATTAAGCGCATCATCCGGCTCGTCGATTATCGGGGCCATAGATAGGAGCGGGAAGCGAGGGCCGTTCGAGGACTCGTAGCATGCAGACACAGCTATGAAGTGCTCGGTGCCATGGGTCCAGCCGTCGATGACGAGGCCGAACGACTTGGGCATCTCCTCGCCGATGAACTTCTCGACGGCCGTCACGACGCTCTCCATGTCACCATAAAGTGTCTCGACACAGATCGGCGGTAAGTTAGTAAACCTACATTTAATACAGTGGTACACATATTAAAAAATACAAACAAAACGTCAAATGTAGTATCGATATCGTACCTTCGCGTCTCTTCCGACTCGCAAAAAGAGAACGGGAGGTTGCACATGACGATCCAGCGCGTCCAGCTGAACCATTTTGTCGCCTTCTGGCTGACCCATGGGACAAGCGTTCCGGTGGCTGCAGCGCTTGCATCTCTCATCGCGTTCTCGTAGTTGGGATGGGATGACTGTCACGATCATGTGACACCAGGTTGGTGTAGCCCGACCGAGGCGTATGCTTGCGGTGCTTACTACAAGCCTTGCAAAACTTGATAGCCTGTCGGCTCTCCTTGCTCGTCGAGGGCCGGCGAGAAGTAGAACCGAGCGACTTGCTTGTTCGAGAAAGGTCGGGAGGATCGGGTCGAGGCAAACACACTCATTGCAGAGGAGGTTGCGGTAACTTTGAGCTTCGTGAGGGCGGTGGGAAATGTTAAAGAGTGACTGCACAGGTCTGGAGTGGCGTTCGGTTTGCTCTTAAGGCTGCAGATGTGATGGTTGGTTTCTAGCTGCTAGCCCAAAACTCTTGGCTGTCAGGGAATGGAAAAGTTATATGAGCGTTCACTGGATATCAAAATAAAATATGAATAGTTAGTAGATTTGCGACAAGATAAAATATTGCAAATCAAAATATTAATAATTTACTTTGCATATTTATTTTTCGGGACCCCTGGCAAAATCACGCAAAAGTCGTGTCGAGACGAAGGCGTCAGCACATGTTCACCCGGTTCTGTTCTGACCTTCTACAGTATCGGTTGGGGAAGATAAAGTGTAGTAGTGATCTGTAGAAGCAACGTAAATGATTACAACGCCCCAGATGCTGGCGGAAATGAAGGAAATAAAATGGAGTCAGAAATTGCAGAGCAAACGTTGACCAGAGAGCGACTTAGCGAGCAGAAATATGAAAATAATGTTCGTCAGGTATTCGCTTGAATCGATGAAGCTCAACATTTACGTCTCCACGACTGCAACGGCCAGCTCCTTGAGCGGCTCTCGTATTCCCAGTATCTCTTGTTTCATGAATGACGCGGCTGTTTATTCGGCCCCCATCGTCTGCTGTAGCCGACTCTTTATATTGCAGTGCATTTTACGGCTTGTCGACAAAGCGTAACCCCATTCGTCGTCGGCTTGCCAGCCTTACTTGAACATGCAGGTATTAGCTTCAGCACGTCTCCTTAAAGTCAGCGCTTGGGGGATATTTATCAGGATAATGATACAATTTATCAGAAGAAGATACAATGATTCTGATTAGCCAGAATAATATGCGCTACATTCATTCATAAAAATAAAAACCTTGGGGAATATCATAAATATTTGTTGAACCGGAAGCCGCCATCAACAGAGGACTATTGTCGACGCGTGGGCCCCTCGACGTCACGCGCGCAGTTCACTACCACGCACACAAAATGTGCATCGTGGTAGTTTGTACACTGCACTAGTTATGGACGAAGAGATTTTTGTGGGCGGTTCAAGGTGTAGATTGACTTCTCGAGTAGGTTTAATGTGACTAAACTAATGGCGTTATTTAGCAGGCATTAAGCAGGGTGAATATCTTCCAGAGCAGCATTCTACTCAGCTGGAACAAAACCGCAGATGTGTGGGTCGGACAACTCGTTGTGTTGAGCGTTTCGTTGTTTCTGACATTGGTTATGCAGCTGTTGGTTTCTGAAGTGTTGATAATTGGTGCCGAAGCAAGCATATTGACGCTCAAGTTTGGCCGATAGTGCTCTAACCCCGCCCACATACAGAGGTACGCGTCAAATCTGCATCACTATGTTGTCAGCTCTAATCTCTCGCACACGATACTGCATTAATTGTCTACTAGTTGACACTGACAGCCTTGGATGGAAGAACTTTATTGCACCCTCAGACATGGCATTCATTACCTAGCGTTGCTGCTAAATGCACACTCCCCATAATACGGTTTATTGCTATTTGATTAAATAGTGAGCTCTAACAACAAAACTTCAATATGCGAAAGGTGTTGTTGCTCTCGGCTCGTTCTTTCTCGACGTC
This sequence comes from Phytophthora infestans T30-4, assembly GCF_000142945.1. Classification (NCBI taxonomy): domain Eukaryota; phylum Oomycota; class Peronosporomycetes; order Peronosporales; family Peronosporaceae; genus Phytophthora; species Phytophthora infestans. Next base: position 553,017 of record NW_003303750.1, on the reverse strand, counting down.
CATTTATTCAAAGATTCTCCAGCTACTGCTTAAGAATGATTTCGCTACTACTGAGCTAGTAGCAGTGTGAGATGTGGTAATAAAGCCCGGTGCTGCGAAGACGAGGGAGATAGCCATCGAAAGTGGGAGCTGGAGATGGCGCTTTTCTCACAGGAATTACTCGGTGCGTGCTCAGCTACTAATGACTCGTTGCGTTAGATCTAACAACTTCTAACCTTTTGGTGGGTCTGAGGTGGTGGCGGATATATTGCAGCGTGTGCAAGGCCTTTCAAGGTAATTATTCACATCGGCTCACACTGGTTGCCGTCTCTTACAATACTCCGTGTTGATTTACGATCCTTCAGGATATTGAAGATAATATTCTCACACTTACGACACCAATTATTTTTAATATTGTTGGTATATTCCGTTGTTTACTTGTAGGTTTTGATCTCCCTTTCATATTCTTCGCTTTTTCCACAGGCAACGAATGGACATTCTGCAACAACGTAAATACCTGGCACGATACTTACTCCAGCTTCCTCTATCTCCATCAGTGGTGTCGTGCAGCACCTCACGTTATGACCGGCTTCTTTACAGCGGCTGCATGTGAACGTTTCTCGTTTGCTTCTCCGCGCGCCCTTCACTTGCGAGTTGAAAAACTCTGCAATTGCCTTGCTATCATCATCGCTGTGTACATCACTAGGTACACACTGACGAACTATTGGAGCCGTTGACCCAGCACATTCACCTCGGTTTGGCGTTCTTCTTTTACCAGTTGCAAAGTCTCTGGCTTCTTTCGAGCGCTTGCGTGATTGACCAGCTTGACGATATAACGGTGGGGGCTTGACTTCGTTTGTCTGCTCAAGTTCGTCAAACAGAGGAAGACTGATAACAGTGGAGTCAAAGGCCTCTACCATTTTCGACACAGTGTAAGTTTCATGGAAGTAGTGCTTGATATCATAGTCCGGAAGTCCACTATTTGTCTGCCTTGATAACCAGAAAGCGACTGCCTGCATGTGACGGCAAGGGACTTGCATTTGTTCAGCAACAGTGCATCGAGCGCAAGCTCCACAATCCATGTTTACTTCGTAGAGATGTGCGTCCCCACCTAAACCGCGGCTATCGAAGGCGTCAAAGACGTAGAAGAGAGACTCGTCTCTCTGTACGACTGTCTGATGAGCTACCAGTTCTTTCTCGTTTTCGAACCCCTTCCGAGCGTGAGGAGTGATATCACAACTTGCACTATTCCACTCCTGGACGAGCTCCTTACGCTTCTGCAAAACTTTGAGTGCTCTTGTACAATACGTCATGACTGAACCTAGCACAAGTTGGGTCCGCACACGTCCCCATAGCAGCCCGTTGTTCTCTCCTTCGACAGCTCTCGTAGTGCGGATACCAAGCAGAGGCAAAGCGTCGCCGTGCTTTGGGATAGAAGACCAGTTATCGTCTATCCACTTTAATTCCTTTGTTGTTGCCTTCATATTACCGACAACACACCAATCGCTGGGATGAATACTGCTAAGGTAGCTCCAAACGTGCTCCTCTACGATCTTCCCCGCGAAAACCTTTGAAATTCCGGCAGGATACTTGGATGCTATTTTATTTTTGATGAGCTCATACCCTTCGGTTGTTGAAGCGCTTTGAAGCAAAAAAAATATCGTCGTTTACGGACTTCAAGTTTAACCTCAGAGATTTGAATCTGTCCATGGTGTTAAACCTGATATGCAGTGTGCACAACTTGAAGTGTATTTTCATGTTGATGCGAAGCAACAAGGCTTGAGCTGCTAGCTGTTTTCCTCTGTCACAAAACGCAGGCTGAATGTTCATCTTTATACCAGCGACAATTCAGTTCTCGAAAACCAGGCAAAGTTGTCGACGGTCTCTTTGTGAACGAAGGCCACTGCAATAGGCACATTTTGCTTGTTCCCGTCTATACCAATAATTGTCAAACAAATACCATTGTACGACGGATCCTTCATGTGCGTGCCATCGCACTCCCAAATAGGTAAAAATTGCGTCTTGCACATTCACAGCACTACCAATAGATAAAAAGGCTCTATAAAGCCTCCCCTCTGAGTCCAACTGACAACAAACCCGTCAACCCGGGTTATTCAGTGCAAACTCGCGTAGATAGCTAGGAAGACGTCCGTACTCAGCTACTGGGTCAAATGGGTTCTGGTTTTTTGCTTGTGTAATGGTACGGTAGGCCATTGCAGGTTGCTTGGAAATGTCGACACCGTGAATTTCACTCATTGTCTTTACTACCCGCGCTAGTGAAGTGCTATGACCAGGAAGAATAGCTCCACGAAAACCAGGATGCTCCAACAGAAACTCAGTAGTCATTACAGCAATCCCAGGGCAAGGTTGTGCGTGGTTTAGCTTCATTTAAGAGATATACCATGATCCACTTGGAATATGTGAGAGTTTAGCTGTAGGCTTTTTCCGCCGCTGCATGGTCGCTTCTTCATTAATTTTCGATTGACGTTTGCGTGACAAAGCTATAAACCAGCTACTACCGTTTTTGTGCTCAGAACACAGCCATTTTACGTGGGTCCCGCCACCTCCTTATTTCCTCTCGGCACTTTTGTTCGTGTTAAAGGCGTAGTGTTTGATAAAAGAACCTGCCGTCTCCAAACTCACAAAGTGTATGTGCTTCTCGGGTTCTGCATATCCAAAGCAAGATTTCAGATCAAACTTATGCGCCTTACCCTCTGAGGAACGCATCCTAACCGGCGAAAGCTTATGTCTGCAGTTGTTGGTTTTTCTACCAACCTTCGTACTAACAAAAGGTTTATACTGGGAATACCTCAGAATACCCAAACATGATTAATTTTAACTAGTACAAATATAGAGACCTCGCCATTTTATTCTGGCCAATCAGATTCATTGTATCTTCTTCTGATAAATCCATCGCTCGTTGTATTATTATCCTGATAAATATCCGCGCTTGGGGTGACGGTGGCGGCTTCAGAGAGGTTTGCAGTGTATTTAACGCCGTTTGGACCGTGTGCAGCCCAAACGCAGCATTGATGCGACTAAATTGAGGCTTGGCTAGCGATTTCGTGAGTGTATCTGCTTGCAGTGAGGACGGTGGGCTCAATGGCAGTTTGCCGTCCTTTCATGCATCTATACTTAGTATCAATGGTCTTTTGCGCTCCCAACAACTTCACATTTGTGATGGGTCGACGTACTCGACGTACAGTGTTGGTTGTGGCGCGGTCGCTTTCCAATTAAATCCTGTAAGATCGTTGTTGTCCGACAATCTTCTTCGGCAGCCATATCGGCAGCGACATACTCCCCGGCTGTGCTCGACTTGGTCACGAGATGTTGCTTGCGGCTGGTCCAGTGCGTTGAAGATACATATACGCGCAAAAGTATACCAGAGATGCTGCGTCGGTCACACATGTTGTTGGCCCAGTCAGCGTCAGAAAAGGCCTGAAGGCATTCGTTTACCTCGGTCACGACAGCCCTTCAGATACTGCAGTACTTACAAAGGCTTGATCCAGTGAGATAGGCTTGTATCCACACAGCCTTTAGCTGCTTGACCTACAGCGAATGCAATGTCTGGCCGAGTTATTCTAGCATCGATGGTCGACAGTCAGCTATTCCAAACAGGTGGATATTTCCGGCAACTTGCGTTCGGTGATCCAGAAGAATTCCACCGTCAAGCTGAGTCGCCATCATACCTTGGGAATGCCAAGATTCTTTGCATCGTAGCATTCGGCTACTAAGCTAAGCATTCGTTTCATATCCGAACCATGCTCATACACAATCAAGATGTCATCGACATACAGCAGGACGATGAGTAGCCCGTCGCAGTGTATACAGCACACATATTTGTCAGCTGTAGTGGGGAGTAGGCCGATTGGCTTCACGAATACGTCAATCTCATCTCGGCATGCTGCGCCAGTTTGGCAGAGACCGTAGAGCGCCATATCTAGCTTTCACACTTGATATTCATGACCGGGTTTCTCAAATCCCTTCACTTGCCGTAGGTATACTGTCGACTTCAGCGTTGCTTTCACGAACGCGCTTGGTACATCTGCCTGACGAAGACGGAGATTTACCCCCCCCCCCAAAAGTGACGGCCTGTATTATACACGTTTTGTAGGGAAGGCTTATCCTGTATAATACACAATAAATGGTGCATGAATGATCTGTTAGTTTTTTACCTTATTTTGCAAACGGTCATAAAAACGCTAAGCCAAAGAGGGATAGGTATGTGAAGCCTGATCCCCATCCTTCCTGGTGCGGTGTGCGCAGGCGGTGCATTGCACAATTTTTCATAAAATAAAAGTTTAGAGGCATCTCAGCGATATGTGGTTCACGCCAAATAATTATAAGAAACTGCAGGGATTTTCAACGTCACTCATTTTGGCGCTCATTTCAGAAAACTCCCGCTCCCAGTCAGATGTCGGGGTTTCGGGCCCGGTGGAAGGAACTACAACAGGAAGGCTGGTCTTCCAAGACTCCTACATGCCTCTCAAAAGACCACTCCTATCTGAAGCCCGGTAAAAGCAAAACAGACGTGCGCGGAATAGACTTCTTTGTAGGGGAGAAGGAGCTGATGTCGTATTTGGATCGACTAGACCTTGATAAGTTGTTTATTCTAATGATGTATTGAAAACCTGAGCCTAACCGTTGAGGCGTGTATAGATGTGTTTGCGAGGCAAAAAGAAGATGAACGACAGACCGACGACGCCACACACGCATCCGCGAGGCCAGACGATGAAGCCACTCCACCTGATGACGATACTACACCTCCAACAGGTATATTTTACAACGCCTGTACATTACACCGTACCTGTCTAACACTATCGTGTATTATGCAGTTAGTACAGTGCATGAAGAGCCACTCTCAACCACCCCAGTACGACAACAGACGCACCCCAGCTCTCCAATACCATCTCACTCCCGTGCACCGCTAATTGCTACTTCGCCGCATGAAGATATGACGACGATATCAATGCTTTATTTTCGTCAAGCCCAGACAAACCCGGTACGTTTACTGTGCCATCCATACAATTCGAAGGAGTTGTAGCTAACTCTTTTCAGCGTTGTATTTTTCCAGCTGTGCCAACCACTTCAAGGCGCAATCGGTACGAGCTGTTTGGGTCTTTTGATGAGTCAGATGACTCTAACGACTCTTCGCAAAGCCCCACAAATGTGCAACAGTCCGCAGACGGCGATCGCGTGGACGCGGCATCGAACGCTGCGTTTTTCAGCTTTATCTGGTAGGTTCAAACGTGTATGTACACGATATACAATTCCTATGTATACATGATAATAACAACTATCATGTATATTTTTTATCAGACGATCCTAACATTGTAACGCCCGGCGATGACAAGTATGTCTTTGCAAGTCTTGATTCGGACGAGGAGAATGATAATTCTCTGTGTACGACGATGTCGAGGAGCTGGAGTTCGCTGAGCCTGATCCCAGCATTGAAGATGAAGATGTCGTCCCACCTGAGCTTCCATTTGATGCGTATCTACTTGAAGCAGTAGGTGGTGCTCACGAGATTGCACGTGACAACCTCAAAGCTGATGTTTTAGCTGACATGAAGGAAACGGGTGGTCTCCAGTACACAATCAGACGCCTTACCCATACATGGATGCACCCTACGACATGCGTCGCGATGATTGGGAAAATAATGACTATCCGTATCTCTTTCGCGGTGAGCATGAACCAACTGCTGCACCGCTGAGCGCTGTTGAGACCCCAATTGGTGCATTTCTCAGTTCGTCCCGCCATACTTACTAGAAAGAATTGCGGGTGCTAGTAGCGACTACTTTATGGAGAACCTGGACGCGCAAGTGGAGGATCTACGCGCCAAGCAGCTAGATAGGAAGCTGAAAAGGACTCATTTCCATGTCTCACCTCCGGATATCATAAAGGCTAAGCTGCTGAGCACGAAGGACATTTCAGGCCGAGAAATTGCTATTTTGCTTGGATTATTTATTGCAAGAACGATAGATCCCAACAAAGAGAGGTTTGATAACCATTGGAAGACTACAGATGAAGGTGCTATTCCTCGGGGCTGTTTTAACGCATTTATGACTAGAGATCGCTTCTATCATATCTCGCGGAACCTCCATTTTAGCAGCAATGCTGACGCAAGAGCGCAGACCGATCGAGCTTGGAAACTCCGCCCGGTGATTGACGTGCTGCAAGAAACATTTCAGGCCAGTTTCATCCCACCTCCAATAATGGCGTTTGACGAAGCGATGTTTCCGTGCACGTCTCCATTCAACAAGATGAGAATCTTTATGAAGGACAAACCCCATCGCTGGGGCACAAAGCTTTTTATGCTGTGCTGTTCCAAGTCTGCGTACTGCATCAGGTAAGGATAAGAGCGTGCCTTCGGGCACGCTCTTTTTTTTTCGTTTCAAGTCTCCTTGTCGTGTCTTCGGCGCGCTAAAACCTTTTGAACTATTGTGTATACTACAGGTTTGAAGTCTATTGTGGAAAGCAACAAATGCAAGACAGTAGCACACCCAGTGATGAAAAATCGGGGCCTGCCGCAGTTGTACGGAACTTACGTCAAGCCTTCGGCGTCACCGGACCAACTGAGCGACGTCTCATAGTCACCGACAGGTTTTACACCTCTGTCGTGCTGGCTATGCAGCTGCTGACCATGAGCTTCTACAGTTTGGGAACAATAATGACGAACAGAAAGGGCCTGTGCAAAGCAGTTCTACCAAAGAAGACTAAAAACGGCAGGAATGAATCAAAGAAGCGACCGGCACACAGCGTCAAAGGAACGTATAACGTAGCCACCCTCCAAAAGGTGCCATCGATCAAGGCTGTCCGTTGGTGGGATACTCAAGCGGTGTATATGCTTGCTGCTGGAGAAGGTGCAGTACCAGACCGTATCGTACGTAGGAATCCAGTTGCTGATGAGTAGACAGAGTTGATGTGTTGACGAATCGTTAAAGACTATCAGACTTTCATGGGCGGAGGCGACGCTCACGACCAGTTGCGTCTACAACGTCAAGTATTCATATCCTGTATATACACATTTAAGACATCGTTTTAATATATATTGTACGTATCATTAGGTATTCACTGCAATTGGCTCGGCGTTACAAGAAGTACTATAAGTCTCTCTTTCTGGGACTGATAGACATGGCTATCATCAATGCTTTCATCGCGCGGCAACCGGGAAGCCAAGGGTTTCCCATGTGACTTTTCTGAAAACGCTTCATCTACAGCTCTATCAGTTGCTACCGGAAGATTGGGTGCAGCTTCTTCGCCACCGCGGGCATCACGCGACGCCAACGCGGGCACGTTCTGCGGCGATCGGGCAAGGTTGACACACGCGAACCAACACGTCGTGAGCTGCTCGGTCACGAAGACAGCGACGCTGACAATGAAGAAGAACAGCCTGCTCAGCAATCAGCAACTGTACGAGTTCGTTGCACTGCCCATCAGCTTTCTTTATCGCAGTCCATGTTTTGTTGTTCAAAGCACACCATAACGACTATCATAGCTCAGATTTTGTTGGATCACAAGCAGTATTGATGTGCAAGAAAACATATGATATCGACAAAGAGCAGCTTGTAAGTCGTAAGTGTTGTTTTTTTAGGATATGACGCGAATCCAAAGTCGTAACTCTGACGACGTAGTTCAGAAAAACCTGTGATAGTTTATAGCGGGAATCCGGTGCATCTTGACGTGGAAAAGGCACATCAATACAAACATTTATACTAAAATGAAGTCGTAAGTTACGACGTGAGTTAAGCTGATTCGACAGGGTTAACCCCCCCCCCTCCCAAAGCGAGCGGATTTCATTGCGCCTATTTCCCAAAACCCCATACACGTTATGGATAGTGGGTTACAATAGTAAGACCCAGCTATATTTTATAACAGAGTCAGTACAGCGCCCCACCCCTAGGGTCTTCATTTCTCGATATCGTGTATCAGGTATACTAACATGTCGATAACGCTGATATCGTGTCCGGAGTGAACAAAGCCAACACAAAATTTGTACAAAAACACATCTAGCGGGGAGTGAAGGGTCATATTTTTGTCGATATTAAGAGAAGGATTCCACATGGCGATTCGCACAAAAACATATATTCAATTCAAGTTATCTTTGGAGCCAGTACATGTGCTCTGACGACGATGTCACTAGCTGCCGTCATCGTTGGTGTCTGGCCGCCATCCTGAACGACCCTGAGAGGAAACACTTCCGATTTCAGCTTTAGACTGCGGCTCCGAGTCCATGACATGACTCCAGTGTCGCCTGGAGATGCCTGTACAGGCCGACGAGTGGCGCAAAGGAAACTCCGACAAGACGAGAAAGCGTAGGCAGCGTGCGTGCAAGGTTTGTTCAGTGCTAAAAGGCGTGGCCACGTCTCGAGGAGGGGAAACGACATTCTTCTTCGCTGAATGTAAGCTGAATCAATATCAAGACACGTGTTAGCCCCATGTGTATTCCTATGCAGCAAGGTGGAGCATTGCAGCAAAGGCGAGCCTACTGCGTGCTGGGATATCTGGCATAAACACTGGAAAAATGAGACTATGATCCATCAATTAGGACGCAAGCGTAAAATTCGAGCCCGGAAGCCCGCACGCGCTGCAAGTGACGGGACGCTCCGCTGTCAAAGTCCTCATGCCATATTTGGTAACACGTTTTGGGCACACCACCGTACAAATGTCACTACTTTGGACAAAGGAAGCACTTCGCGTCAGTCTGAGAGCCGTCTTCGCAGAAGTAGGTTGTCTGGAAAGCTTTTTTGCGGCCGCCACGGAGGAGAGCACATACTTTGCAGGAACGTTCCCTTCGTTTTTGGACACCTGAAATAACGATCCAGTCATCGAACAGGACGTGTTTTTGCCCATTTAACCGAGGCCGTTTGCGAGAGCGAATCATAGGTGACGGTGTCGGGGCAGTGAGTTCGTCAAAGGCTTCGGCTTAAAGCTGTAGCAGTTGTTTATGTAGGAGAAGATACCATTCTTCACGGGGTTTTGGCACAAGACACTTGATTCGACATGTTTCCTTGTGCGTCCGATATGCATTGACCAGTGCCATATCTACAAACCCAAGGAGTAGTGATTTGTAATACTTTTGGAAACGGAAGGATGTCTGGATCGAATAGGACTGGAGGCGGAGTTGATCATGGACATCAACTCCGCCCATCTATCGTTGGTAATCCGTAACGAGCTTTGGACATTTTTCAGTAGGCGGCCGCACGCTCTTGATGTTGCGATGAATAGCGTCCTCCTCCATGATCGGACCCGTTGCCTCGTATTCGATCCCTCCAGTGACTCGCAACCATGGTCGGGATAGCAACAGATCCTAAAAAGCAAAAGCGCCTCTCCCAACTGCAAGAGGACGCGACTTGCAGATCTTAACAACTTGCTTAGTGAATCCTAGTCGATTTATCATGATCGTACCCACCCCGTAGATACGCATTGACAACAGCTGAATAGCTAGTGGAACGGAAGAGTATTATCTGTCGATAACGACAAGTCGAAAGCCTTTAGATCGTTCTCCCAGCAAAGCCTTCATGTTTCGAACAACGGCTGCTGCTCCCGTCTTGTTGTCGAATGCTTGTTTATCTCAATCCCCACTCTCGCGCTTCCCAACGTACACGTCGAATCTATAGCAGTAAATTACGACGTAATAAATGTCAATCTTCAACGTTCAAGACAATAGTTACAACATAGCATAAGCGTACCGGTGACAGTACGCACTGCTAGAGTCGCACACCATGAGCAGCTTCGTACCATAACGATGACGTTTATCAGGCATAAACATACGCGTGATGTTGCGCTTTGACGTTGCCGGAAGGACGCCTTCGTCAAATGAAAACTTACTGCCCAGTGTCCAGCCTGATTGAAATCGCGATTGCAGCCGTTCGACAACAGGTCGAAGCTTCCACATTTTGTTCCGAGTACGTGGAGCCTCGTTGTTCACGACATGAAGGTCACGAATGATAGATGTGCATCGATTTCGAGCCATGAACTTGCCAATGTTACCTGCAGGAATCGCTCCGTCGTCAATCATTGCACAGTGCCCGAAAAGGGACGCGCCATTGGGCTCAGCATTCTCGCCACCAAGAGGCCAATAACATGCAGCATCTCATGGGGCTGGTATGCAGGCTCCGCACAAAAACGCCGCTCGATCTGCTTGTTTGTTTCAGGGGTCGCAGCGCCGCGCTTCTGCTGCAGCAACCGGATTCGTTTTGCTCTAGCGTTTGCCGTTTGCTTTTAGTAACGATTCGTCTCTTTGGTAATGCTCACCCACAGTTATTTCGGTAGAAAGTAGAACAGCACCATCATAGGGGAGTCGGCCAATTCCTGTAGCTCACGAGTAGGAGCGGCGACATCAGTAGACAAAGCAGGGTACTCGCCAGTATCTGCTTCAAGGCTAACTGACGGTGCGCTCCACTCAAACCGTCGAAGTGCGTCCTTGGCTATTGCATCAAGCGTCAGCGTGCCTCCCAATCCTTCCACAAATGCGTCAGCCATGTGAGCGATTTCCTCGTCAGGCACTGGTGCGTCGTCTGGACACTCGCGGCGCTCAATGATATCAGCATCACTATTGTCACTATTGTCGCTACCACTGGAATCGATATTTTCATACTCATCTGACAGCTCTTCATCTACCATGACATTGACGAAGTCGGTCGGTACAGCGACCTGGGCTTCGTCCTCCACACTACCACCGTCATTCTCACTGGCGCCTTCACTGCTTCTCCCGTTGTTGTCATCAGAATTGTGTGTCTCCGCTCCAGATAAAAGACACTGGAACGCCTTCACAACCATGCCCTTGTCAGACTGCTCCAGCTGGACAAGCTCGGAGTCGCTGGCCGAGCCGATCATTGCTGAGATAGTGTTCTGCGACAGCGAAATGGAGGTATCGATTTGTGAGGCGGTCACAGGATTCTCCATTGGAACATCTTCGTCTTCGCTTGCCTCCTCCTCACGCTCACCACTCCTGCTGCTAATGAGCCCCGATTCTATTGCAAAGGTGACCACGGCATCCTCGCCTACAATAATCAAATTCATAGTAAAAAAAATGCTGAAGAGAACTCAATAACGTACCAACGAGCGACTGCAAAGTCGAAGACGTATAAGTCCACTCGTTTGTGAGCGATAGATGCTTGAAGGCGATGGCGGGCACGTCCATCATACCTGCAACCGCTGCTTGCTTCTGCTCGATCGTACTCTTGCCATCGTGGCGAATTCAGGAATGAGGTTCACTCACCAACCGTCCGCTTGCAGTCTGGTCGGTGCTGCACATCTACCCTTACCCTACCCTTTCTTTGACTCTTGCCGATCGCTTTCGGCTTATATTTTTTGCCGCAGAAATTGACTTGATTAAAGTATCATGTTCCCTATTTTAGAGCCATTTCCTATTTGAAGCCGCAAACTACTTCGTAACTTACGCCTTTCGCCCTCATCAAAGTCGTAACTTACGACGTTGGTAACCGATGGGTTAACCTTACGGCCAAAACGAGCAGAAGACGCATTGGGGTCAGTGTGGCAACCGAGGCATACACCCCAGGTGCTTTAAGCCTTTTGGGGTCATCTCGTGCACATGCTTGAGCCTTAAAGATCTGAAAACAATTGCATCCATCTTTATCCCGAATTGCACCGTGTTATCCAGTGCTACTTCTCCGTCGGGTAGATCCACCAGTATACCAGATTCGTTAGCCTTCAAAACAGATAGCTCGCGAGAAACAGCTTCTCTCCAAAATGGCCCCAGCTTCCTTCGTTGTGCCTCTGTCATTTGACGGGACTCTTTAAGACGTCGGACATGGCGTACTGAGCTGGATGAACTTGGCGGACTGTAAGTCGCTCTGAGCGTCTCCTTGACGTGAGATGGTAGCCACCGCTGATTTGGGCTACTATGCCAGGACCGGTGAAGGCGTCTAACTGGTCCACACCTAAGAAGCCGACGGTGTTGCGTACCCAGAATTAGAATCTTTTGCGCCGGTGTCTTCATCCTCAGCTTCAGACACATCGTCGCCATCATGCCCGTCAACAGCATTCCCCAGGAGCGGTCTTCCCAGCAACCTATAGTCTTGTGAGGTCTTTACCCGTGGAGCCGGAAATCGAATATCCGCGTGAATGCCTTTTCGATCATATTTGTGTCCCACAAATGCAGCCTCAACACCCCGGGGTACACATCGAAGGCCAATACTTCGTTCTTTCGCAGGTACGTGAATTGTACCTGAGCTACCGCTAACGCTTGTATCTGCCAGTGAATTGGATACTGCAAGATACGCGATCCTGATTCGCAATGGTCGAGCAATCAAGTGGTATTGTGGCTTCGGAGAAAAAGGAGACTACACACTGTCGTCCGGAGGTGGAAGCATTGGACCGACGTGTTGTCTAAGCACCACCAGCGGCGACCTATTGACGAACTAACATTGGCTCCTAGGGAACATCAGTACGAAGTCCATCCGCCGTATGGATCGTCTTGGTGCTTGGGATGGCTTGCTTTTGACTGACACGAATGCGGGTACATGCGAGGCATGTTTACACGGGCAAATAACACGAAACCCAATACAAAGAATCACTTCTGCGTTTGGGACCACTGGGGATTATACGTGTCGTGCTATATCGTACGCCACAAAAGAGACGCGTCATCATCCATGCAAGCGTCCTTAAAGTTCCTAGAGCGACAACTCCTAATCAATTCGATTGACGACTAGGTTCAGCGCACTGACAGCGGCGGTGAATGAACGAACCAGGACTTTCCAGAGCTGTGCCTGAAGTGTGGCTTGCGGTTACAGACCACCCATGCATAGTTTTCTTAACGAATGACGTTGCTGAGAGCGAATCGAATCGTGTGTGGCATCGCCGCCACAATCTTGACCGACCGAGTTCGAACTATTGCCCCACATCGAGAAAAACTCTCCAACCATTGGAAAACTATAGACGTAAGTGCTATCTCACGTGGTTGTTTTGGTTCGGTACTCGCTCGTGACCGGTTCATAGCGATCTCACGTAATCTTCACTTCAATCCAAACAGTGACTCCCGTGTCCAAACAGACCGCACATGGAAGATTCAAAAGATGGTGGAGGTATTGCAGCGCACTTTTTCCAGTGTTGCGTCTTCGCGCTTGGCGTTTGATGAGGTCATGTTATTAAGTCGCTCATCCTTCAACAAGATGCGAGTTTACATGAAGTGCTTGTCAACCATTTCGATGAGTTTCTGCGTGATAGCGTCAGTAGGCCATCCTTGAGGATTTAAGGAAGTCATGGTTGATTGTCGAAAAATTCAGCGATGAAGTGCCGAAAAGGTAGTCGGGTACAGGTGGACAGCGACGAGGGGTGCAGGTACTAAATTGATCCGGTTCTTATAGACCAGACACTTACAGTACACACGCAATCAACGATAACGCTCATGAAGGATGTGACGTTAGGTACGGGTACTAACTTGATCCGGTTCCTTTAGACCAGACGCTTAGTGCAGTACACACGCAAAAATTCAACACGGCAAGCCGTATGAAATGAGGTCGCAACGAAGAAATTCGACGAATGTGGAGGCGAACAACGACGACACACGCTCAACGAGGGGCTTTCCACGTGTCGCGTAGCGAATAGAGAATGAAGAACCCCCTCCCAGACGAAAAACAGCAAGCGCTACCAGATGTGACGACTGGTGAGAGCACGGCGCAGAGGAACAGCGACGAGGAACGAGTCGCGTGGCGAGGAGCGAAGCGGAGGAGGGCGGCGAGAGTCCAACGAAGGGGACTCGAAGGTAAGGCGTAGGAGGCAGTTGATGTGCCTCGAAGAAGGTACATTGGAAAGTGAGATTGAAATGGTTAGTTGTTTGTCGGCTTCGAGAAAGTGCTTGTTAGCATCCCTTGGTATCCTATGTAAGTATATGCATTTCACTATACTAGATTCTAAGTAGTCCTTGAGTCGAATCTTGAAGTAGCGTAGCGTAGTAGTGAACCGCGGTTCATTTGAATCGGGTCAGAATCTCCATAGTGAATTCAAATGAAAAAGAATGACTGTCATTGAAGTTCCATGTTTGGCAATACTCGTCCAAAAACGGTGATTGCCTTCCGGTCAGGCGTGTTTCTGCCTGGCCGCTCATTGGCACCTTAAGAAGACAGTTGGCAGTCAGCAATGACAAGTAGGAAGGAAATAGAAGAAAGTAGGACGCATTGGTACCAACGTCATGGCCATCGCTGGCTGTGACGTTGGTGCGTCGTTACAGGATCAGACGTTGTTCTCTGCAGACGCGTATACTGTGGCGAGCGCACCGCAGAGTCAGAATGTAGGCACCGCCATCCTACAGCAAGCGCTAGATGAGCAGCGGAAAGAGTTCGGCACGGTACGTGAGCGTTTGCGATGTGTTTGTAGCGTTGGCTGACGAGGTCGTATGTGTTCAGAGCTGTACGACGATAGTGACGTTGTGTGGCGTGTTGGCAGACACAGTTCTTGAGCTCCTGCGTCACGGTTTACCAGCGTAAGATTGCTCGTCGTGAACACCTGGTTAGAATGCGACTGACAGCTTTGTAGTGGCGTTATCCAGCTTGCACTGTCTTCGGTCGAGAAATGATGTTTAACGGTGAGATGGTATGCTGTTGTAGTTAGGCTAACCGTAAACTAAGCGTTAAAGTGCTGTAGACCGCCAAGCACATGCGAATTCCTCTTACTGAAGCCGTTCCCACCTTCCGATCGTTAATTTGGACACGTCAACTGGAGGCTTTGGGGAAGATACTCAGCACTGACTCGATCGCCACGTCTTTGGCGGTCACAGCGGCCTCGAGGCTTGATCCGATTCGGTTCTCTAGCGCAGAGGACGCACCGCTTTCGGGTCTCGTAACAAGTAGCGTCGTGCTTGGAGGTGTGACGTCAGCTAGTAGCTCTCAAGTATTCGACGGTGTGCTGCTCCCCGTCACAGAATTTTCTCCGCGCAATGCCTTGAAACGCAGATTTTCCCAAAGTGGCGAAATATCCACTACCGGAGGCATAGTCGTTCTTGTCAGAGACATGGACACTCTTGACTTCAGTATGGACGCTTCGTGGATGTCCATGATCAGCTGCGATTGCAGCGCTACTCGCTGCAACGCGCGCCTGGATTCAGAAAGTATTACAAGTCCCTCGTCCAGGGGTTGATCGACTTGGCGATTCTCAGCCCCTGACATTTGTCAAATACATGATCCAGCTTCATCTCCAGCTCACCCAGCTGAACGCCGCTGGCATGTTTGAGGGCAACAGCTTCGGGACGCTATGTAACGGGGTATGTAGCCCTAAGTGTACCCTGATTACATGAAGTGTGACACTTCACACTTCAGGTGTATGACACGTCATACACCGGGATATTTGGTACAAGGTACCAAGGTCGTTCAAAGCCAACCATTGGACAAACGACATTGCATTTCTATAGGTAACTTATAATTTGTATTAACCCAAACTTAACCTACCTATAAATATACTCAGTTTACAATCTACCTTATTTAGGTCACTTCAATCTCTTTAACTAAAGAGGGGACCTGTGAACTGCCGTTCACTGAGAGTTTGTATACTCTCGGAAGATAACTTCCTCTAGCTCAAGGTGCTGTGTGACCCCGTCACACTTGGTCGCACTAGTAGTCAATCCACGCCACCGCGGGTAGACTACCTGAACCTCTCCGAAGTTCGTTGCCATGTATAGGAACGACTTCTCCCATATGAACGACTCTCAGTTCGAGTCGGTTCGGAAGATGGCAGACATCTTCGAGATGGAGGCCCTGCAGAGCCTGGTGGTGTCAACACCGGCTGAGCAGCTCGAGCGCGCCAGTGCATTCGACACGTACAAGCAGGGCCTCATCGCGCATGTGCGGGAGAACCTGCAGGCTCCGGCGACGGAAGCAAATCCGCCTCACCCGAAGCCAATACGGCTGAAGGTTAAGCCGTATGAAGGGAAGGAAGGCGAGAACCTTCACTTCTGGGTCCGAGAAGTAGAGCTCGCGATGGATGCGGCTCTGATCTCGACCGAGCAACTGCGTGTTGCTTTTGCACTCTCCAACCTTAGCGGCCGTGCTAAGAGTTGGGTGTACACACGGGAAGCAACATCCCCTGGATGTTTCACATCCTGGGCTCAGCTGTGCGAACAGCTCCAAGCCGCGTTCCTCCCGGCGAGCTACGAGTACCGCCAGCGTTCGCGCTTCCTCGCGTGTAAACAAGGAAGGCGCGAACTGCACGAGTATGTGCAAGAGATAGGGGAGCTCACGGCGTCCCTAGTGGGAAACCCACTCAACGAACACATCAAGATGACGGTGTTCATGGACGGCCTTCGAGTGGGCCCCGCACGCACCCAGCTGTTCCGGGTGCAGTCAAGCACCCTTGAAGAGGCAATTCAAGTGGCTCTTCAAGAAGAGTACAGCCATCGCCAGGCGCGTACGCCGGCCTCAGCGTGGCCTGGGAGCTCCGTGTCGAACAAGCCCCAACGGACCAGTTCCCATGGAACTCGGGTACGCCGAACAGCGTGACATCCGCTGCTTCGGCTGTGGGAAGATGGGCCACTTCAAGCGCGACTGCCCTGCGGAAAGACTCCGCAGACGGTCCTTCCCCAAGCCCGTCCTCAAGGGTCGCTGGCAGAAGCCAGGATCCCGGGGACAGGGGAACGCAGGGAACCAGTAGGGGCGGGGCGCCCTACTGGGGAAGAACTAAGTCTTCGTGATGGGTGCGCGGGTGGCGCGTACCACGCGGACTTAGCCCCTGAGAGTCTTCGCACTCTCGAATCGGCGAAGAGCAGCGGGGAGTTGCTCGTAGTACACGGATGTGTACGGGGATACGATCATCCCTTTAGAATCTTGATCGATTCTAGGGCGTCGAAGAATTTCGCACGCCGCCAGACGGTTGCTCGCAACAGCAACCAGTTGTCCGATGCTTTGAGAGAAAGCAAGGGCAACGGGACGGTGTCAGTGCGACTGGCCGACGGGAAGGTCGTCACTGTCCCCAATGTCCAAGTGGATCTGGCCGTCAAGTTTGAAGACTTTGACTGCTTCAAACAGTTCACTGTCCTCGATATGGATCCATATGATATGATCCTGGGCATGCCCTGGCTTGAGAAGCACGAGCCCTGGATCGACTGGTGAGTCAAGGCAATCGGTGCCAGCCGCCCTGCGCAGTCCGACAGAGCATTGGTGAGTCATGTTCTCATCTTTGTCAGGACCCGGGGCGCCCGAAAGGGTTGCTAGGATACCGAAGCATCCGGCAGATGCTTGGGAGTCGTCAACGTATATGACGACTCCAAGGATGTTTTGATGGTAGCAGCGCCCAGAGGAGGCGCTGGCCAAGTGGGTAGCTTGAGTCCACAAGTGGGTAACATAGTTCCGCAGACAGCTGCAGCTGTCACGAACGCTGGTAAATTCGTGTTCAAGGTGGGTAACAAAGTTCCACACACGGTCGACCAGACCTTAACTGAAGAGGAAGACGTCGGATACGCTTTCTGTGTGGGTAACATAGTGCCACACGCGGTCGCCCAGACCTTAACTGAAGCGGAAGGCGTCGAACACGCTTCCTGTGTGGGTACCACACTACCACACGCGGTCGCCCAGACCTTAACTGAAGCGGAAGGCGTCGAACACGCTTCCTGTGTGGGTACCACACTACCACACGCGGTCGCCCAGACCTTAACTGAAGAGGAAGGCCTCGAACACGCTTCCTGTGTGGGTACCACAGTACCACACGAGGCCACGAGTGCCTCGGATGTCGTAGCGCCGACATCCCTAGACGTGGGCAGCAAAGCCCGACGTCACGGTCGCCGTCGTCAACGACGCCGCCGCCGCCTCAAGTCGGATCCGAACTTCGTTCCGATCGACGTCGCTTCAAGCGACCCGGAGTCCAGGGCCCGGGCTCCTCCGACAAGGCCGGTGGAAGAGTGTTATCACATCTTCGATGGCGAAACCGGTTTACCAGTCAAGGCATCTGGTGTCCACTTGGAGCCGTTGCCAGAGGTTGCAGAGATACTGCACCTCGAGGAAATGACGGCTGAGTCTTTCCTGACCAACCTCAAGGCTGGAGAGATTGCTGAGATGGTACTCATGAGACCTGAGACCACTCGGGAGAAGCTGAACTCCTCCTCTGTTTTGGACGAGAACGTCTTGGAAGACCTGAACAAGCAGCGTCAGGCGCGCTTGGGCTCTGAGATTCTTAAGAACCCCAAGGATCCGGTGTATCCTTTGGTGAAGGAGTATGCGAACGTGGTGATCAAACACCCACCGACCCAACTCTCACCGGATCGAGGCGTACGGCACGAGATTGATCTCGTGCCCGGCACAGAGTATTGTGTCACGAGGCAATGGCCTCTCCCGCGCGAGCAGTGCGAGGTCATTGATGCCTTATTCGCCGCGAAAGCGAAGGCAGGCGTGGTGCGGGAGTCGAAATCCCCGCACTCGACGCCGACTTTCTGCGTTCGTAAGGCGAACGGAAAGTGGCGTCTGGTTCATGCTTATAACAAGCTGAACAACGCAACGGTGCCGGCCCAAACACCAATCCCACGAAAGGATGTGTTGTTGAACAACATGGCCGGGAGCGTACTGTACAGTGCCCTGGATTTAGTAGACGGATACTACCAAATCCTGATGCGAGAGAGTGACATCCCGCTCACCGTGGTAAGTACTCCAAGCGGCATGCTTTGGGAGTGGCTCGTCATGCCGCAGGGCTTGTCTAACGCCCCGGCGACGTTCAATCGCCTGGTGACGCAATTGTTCCGCCCTTTGCGTACCTTCGTACAGACGTACTTCGACGACATCTTCGTCCGTAGCGGTGTCGAGGGAGGCAAGACGGCCATGGAGGTACATCTGGGGCACCTCCGTCGAGTGCTAGACGTGGTGCGAACGAACAAGCTCTACGCCAACATCGACAAGTGCGTCTTCGCGTCACCAGAGATTAAAGCTCTCGGTTGCTTCGTAAGCAACGTGGGCGTTCGGGCTGACCCAGACAAGGTCATGGTCTTAGCAGCATGGCCGACGCCCCGATCCCAGAAGGATCTTCGAAAGTGGTTGGGCTTGGCCAACTACCTTCACAAGTACAGCGCAGGGTACGAGGGCTTCGCTAAGCCCTTGTCGAGCCTCCTTCAGAAGGACGTCAACTGGCGCTGGGAGCAAGAGCACCAGGATGCTTTTGACAGCATCAAGGCCAGTCTCCAAGAGGCCCCTGTCCTGGCTCTGCCGGACGAGACGAAGCCGTTTAGCGTCGTCTGCGATGTCTCCGATTACGCCATCGGATGTGCATTGCTGCAGGCCGACACGGCTGGACACGAACGAGTTATCTCGTTCCAGTCCAGGCAACTCAAAGCCGCCGAGCGGAGCTACCCTGTCCACGACAAGGAGCTCCTGGCAATGAAATATGCCCTTGTGAAGTTTCGTGTTCACCTTCTGGGCCCTAGGCCCTTTGTGATCTACACAGACCACGCGTCCTTGAGGACGGCGACTAACTCGCCTCACCTCTCCCAAAGGGTGGCGAGATGGCTGTTCTTCTTCGCGGAATACAACTTCCGCGTCGAAAACAAGCCGGGCAAGCTCAACGTGCTTGCGGACGCCCTCTCTCGGCGTCCTGACTATGTTGGCCCACATCACGCGGGTGACAACGGATCTATATGATCGGATACGCATGGCGTATCGGGACGATGAGGCTGTCGCGCCTATCGTCAAGTTCCTTATGGCCGGAACGAGCGCGAAGTCCGACTGGCTCTCGTCGCGACAGCGCTCACGGCTCCGCCGATATGAGATGAAGGAGGGCTACCGGGTGGAGCCCACTGATCCTCCACGGGTGGTCGTACCCAACGACGAGGATCTGAAGTTCGATATCCTCGCGGAGGCGCATGATGCGCCCTCCAGCGGCCACTTGGGCCGCGAGAAGACCTTTCTGTCGGTCTCTCAGTCCTTCTGGTGGGCCCACATGTACAAGTGGGTCGCCCAGTACGTTAAGACATGCGAAACATGTCAGCGGGTCAAGCCCGCAGGGCACTCTTCGGCTCCACTACAGAGCCTGACCGTACCGGCTGACTGTTGGAAGTCGATGAGTCTTGACTTCATCTTTGGGCTTCCCGCCGACGGACACGGCAACACCGGAATTTTGGTGTTCGTGTGTCGACTGGAGCAAGATGTACCATCTGGCTGTCACTGTTACGGGCGAACAAACCGCAAGGTTGTTCGTCGATGGCGTGTTCCGCTATCACGGTCTCCCGGAGACGATTGTCTCGGACCGAGACCCGCGGTTCACTGCTGCGTTTTGGAAAACGCTGTTCCCTTTACTAGGAACACGTCTGCAGACGTTCACTGCGGACCATCCGCAGACAGACGGCCAAACAGAGCGCGTCAATCGAGTGCTCGAGGACACTCTGCGCAGTGTGTGCGCGGCAGCACCACGTACGTGGTCGACGCAGCTTCCAGTTGTTGCGTTTGCGCTCAACAACGCGGTGCACGCGTCCACGGGGCTCACGCCGTTCTACTTGAACGGCTTCTGCCACCCCAGCGTGCCTCTCACTCTTCGAGGAGACACTGACTCCTCTATTCTAAGTGGGGGAGAGGCTCGGAAAGCCCTTTCCTCCCAGGTCTCGGATGTGAGACCAGTTTCGCTGCGGAAACAGGTGGAATCCTTTATGGATACCAAGCTGAACATTGTCAGCAGGGTCCGCGATGCCATGGCAGCGGCCCAAGATAAACAAAAGGAGTACTCAGACAAACAAGGAAGAGGAAACTTAAGTATATTTGAGGTTGGGGACTTAGTGTTGCTAGACACGAGGAACCTACCTCTTGACACTGTCAGCTCTGTCGGCAGCAACAAGCTGAAGCACCGCTTCATCGGACCTTTCGCAGTCCTGGTCAGACATGGTGCGTCGTACACCATCGACCTTCCAAAGTCAATGCCGACGCACCCGACGTTCTTTGTCGGACGTCTTAAGCGATACTTTGACCCGCAGGGGGTTGCTGACTCGCAGACCCCCCTTGACCCAGCTCCTCGAAGCGAGGGCCGCTCACAGTCGTCGACGAGGACGTCAAAGCAGGCACCCAAGCCTCGGTCGGGACGGCAAGGCTGCAGTCAAGGCCGTACGCCGGAGGGGCTCCAAACGAACGAGCCCCGGCGCCATACGCCGAGTACGCTGAGTACGCCGGGTACGCACCATACGCGTACGTCTGGGAGTGTGCCGCAGGCGGCTCCGGACGTGGCAACAAAGCCTCGATGCAGGCACCCAAGCCTCGGTCGGGACGGCAAGGCTGCGGTCAAGACCGTACGCCGGAGGGGCTCCAAACAAACGAGCCCCGGCGCCATACGCCGAGTACGCTGAGTACGCCGGGTACGCACCATACGCGTACGTCTGGGAGTGTGCCGCAGGCGGCTCCGGACGTGGCAACAAAGCCTCGATGCAGGCACCCAAGCCTCGGTCGGGACGGCAAGGCTGCGGTCAAGACCGTACGCCGGAGGGGCTCCAAACGAACGAGCCCCGGCGCCATACGCCGAGTACGCTTCGTACGCCGGGTACGCACCATACGCGTACGTCTGGGAGTGTGCTGCAGGCGGCTCCGGACGTGGCAACAAAGCCTCGATCCGTCGGATCATGCGAAAGGCCTCGTCCAGATCGGACGAAGAGGCCCGGCGATTCACCCGCAGGGTGCAGGCTCGCGACCTCTCGCTCCACCAGGTCCAGGGCGGCCCGCAAGGCGAGCGAGCTCGCCCTGATTCCCGGCCCTGAGCGGCAGCATCACCGCCAGTCCCAAGGCCAAGTGCAATCTCAAGCACGAGGACACGTTGACGGAGGCGGTCCACCCTCAGGGTCCCGTGTCGGAACCCGCAGTCGGA